>NC_138226.1:22472442-22874942 GCF_964197995.2 Scardinius erythrophthalmus | reverse complement strand
TGGGACCCCAAACACAGTCAATCTCAAAACATGAGGAAACATTAAAACAAAACATGAGGGCAAAGCCTTTAAAACCATACTGCCATACAAATTAAGCACATTTATCTTGTGGGTTTCATTATTCTGGATAGATTTGGACGTATCACCTCATTTCTCAAAGTCACTATCACTACGATGATACATAACCAAAACGTGCTCGGGATGAGAGTGTCATCTGATGGTCTGATAATAAACCCATCCCTGTGCACTCACTCCTTCAGCACAATACTGCAAACCAGAGCCAGGCACAACAGTCACACTCGAACAGTGAGAAAAGATGCACTGGACACAAAAACCAAAGATCCGGAGGACATGCTTGAAACCAATTCATATATGTTGTGGAAATTTTTTTATAAATTTCCAAACAATAACATGCACTTACATTGTGCTGTATTCAGCTGTTGTTCAGCACAGACGCATGGGGAATATCAGTCAAATACATTCAAATCATTATTTTTCCATTTTTGTCAGTGCTTCAGAGAATACACTGAATAATGGTTTTCTTGCTTGAGAGAATATACAGATGTCTTTGGGGGAAATGGGGGTTGTTATTCATCAACTAGTGTATGTTATGAATACAGACATGTGGATAAGCAGGTGTATGCAAACTCAAACGCAGACATTTAATGTGCAGATATTGCATTTGTTGATGTGTTGGTGGCTTTATCTTTTTTATTAGTAATCATATGCATGGGTCAGTAAGATTTAAGTATATATCAAGGCTACATAAATTTGATCAAATGTTGTGAATTACAGTTTTCTTTTTTAATGTATTTTAAAATATAATTTATTCCTGTGATGCAAAGATTTCAGCATCATTACCTCCAGTCTTTAGTGTCACATAATCCTTCAGAAATCATTTTAATATGCTGATTTTCTGCTCAAAAAACATTTCTTGTAATAATCAATGTTGAAAACTGCTTAATATTTTTTGTGGAACCCATTTTTTTTTAAGATTCTTTGATAAATAGAAAGTTCAAAAGAACAGCATTTTTTTTTTATATGTCTACATAAATGTCTTTACTGTCACGTTTGATAAATTGAATGCCCCCTTGTTGACGAGAAGAATTAATTTCTTTAAAAAATATATCTGACTGACCCCAAACTTTTAAACGGTATATGTATGTAATATATAAATACTGACATCATCCATTGTAATCAAATGTGCACTCACATGGCCTTGATCATCCAGCTCATTGTTGGTGAGTTTGAGTTTGTCAAAGCTGACCACTTGTCTCATCCAGGTGTCTCCTGAAGCCAGTGAATCCGGGTGGATATAGACCCGGGGCGGCACTGGGGAATCTGCGTTTCCAGCCACCATCCACTTTGAGCTGTGATACACATACCTGCAAATATATAGGCATGACTTTCATGATACTCTGTTAAAGCGGCCCATGAGTGTTATTATTTCCATAAAATTACTCATGTGCTCTCACATGTCTGTCACATCCAGACAGACCATACAAATTCAAGTTGTGCATAATATCCTACTGAACTTGTTTTGGACTGCAAATAATAATAAATGGTACGTAAAAGTATGTTAACATTAACATTAATGTTAAGCATTAAGAACATTCTGATACATGGGGTTTTAGGCATTCCTAAAGTGTTGTTTGCAGGGCATTCCCTCAGCTGGCTGAGACACAGCTGGATGCCTTTAGTTCAGGCCATGCACACACTTGAAAGTGCTTAACTGCGTCGCCTCTGCCAAATTCATCACCCAGCTCTCAAATATGGACAAAACTCTCATTTGGCCCCTTTTTGTTATTGCTCGGCAGCATTAATGATCCTCTGTGCCTGTCTTATTCTCTCCCAGAGCACCCCACAACTGCGGACATGAAAACATGTGCACATTCACAGGTATTAATCTGTTGGATCTAAAGTTTTATTTATAAAGCCAAGGGCATATATATCTGTACAAAAACGTGTGCTTTAACACAAACACTCACACGTTGTCTGTCCCTTGCACACATACGCATATAGTGCCAGGCGTTTTTGTAATTTCCTGTTTGGAGCGCTGTTTAGGGTTATGCTCCATGTAGCAGGGAAAGTGTTAAAGAAAAGGGAAACCTAAGACCAAAAAGGACTGGAAATTTGATTAGCCCTCTTTCATCTTTCATAAATCTGCCATCTGGCACTAGCACAATCAATAAAGATCCAACTTTATGTGACACCTTTTTGGACAGATGGTGGAGCGACTGCCCATTAGAGTCCAGCAATATTTAACACATGCAGTACACTGTACACATGCAGAAGTATTTACATCCATTTAATGTAAGTACAGAAGCAAAATAACAAGGTTAAAAACTAATCTGCACATGCCAATTTTCCTAGTAGTTCATTACAGATATGCTTGTGCTTTCTCATACACGCAACACAGCAGCAAACAGACCAAGTCATTTATCGGGTTACTTTACTGACATAGTAAGACCAGACCAGAGCATGTGCTCAAGTTGAGTCTGCACCATGTGCGTTTATTGTGTGTATCATGTGAATATATGAAATAAGAGAAGTAGACAGCTGTACAAAGGGGGGGAAGACAAATAAGAGACAAACAGGCCAACACCTAGATAAAGAAACACAAAGGCAGCCAGCGCACTTAGGATATTTGTGAATTAGCTATAGAGAGAATTTAGCTCTCCTCCAACAAGGATCCAAAAATCTGGGCCGTACCGCATTTTCCTACTTCTTCTCTCAAATATAAGCCATACCGAATGCCCACATTAAAGAGTACAGTAATTCAAGTAACACGTAAAGAAAGATTTAACAAGTCTAGTACAAACTCTATGTCCCTTAAAAAGGGCAGTGCGCCTAAGTAAAGTGAGTAAATTCCAATAAAGCCTGCGTTTCCAGACCCGAGCCCTCGAGACACATGAGGCATTCCAGTGACAGCTCTTTGCTCCGCTAGCAAAGCCTTGTGGTAAATTCCCCAGCCAGGAAGAAAATCCTATTTAATTTTACAAGATCTTTTGGCTTCTAAAATCGTCCGTGATATTTGGGGGCTCTAAATGGCTGTCTTCAGGGCCCGTCCTCGAATGGCTGTGGTTTTATTTTCAGTAAATGATTACATTAATCTAAGTTTAAAAGAACTGGAAGATTATCGTGTTGTCCACTTAAGTGTCACAATGCAATTAACATAGTAACATCCTCAGTGTTTTGTATTGTTTCTTTTTAATCATTACCTTTCTAAAGTATAACATATAGAAATATGAGAAAATATTGGGTTTTGCTGTGTTAGCAGAAAATTATTGAAAAACAGAAACACATTTTATCTAACTTATCTATCCTCTTTTGCCTCTAATTTGCGTTCTGATTTCAGGCGTTTTCAGTTCTGTTTTCAAACGTGGGAATAAAGCATAAACACAACTCAAATAGTTTCGCTGAATATAAACAGAAATCAGATGCGTTTATTGATTTATAGTCATTGTAGGAAGAAACAAGGAGAGCTAGCCTATTGTATGTTGATCATTATGCCTCTTTTAATTAAATAAAAATCAACTTAATTTGGGAAGACTTAACAAACTTGTAATGAAACATGGCACATGTAATTATGGAAAGGACAAGTGCACGACAGCAAGCCGTACATGCATGCAGGCTTTAGTTGTATTCAAGTAAAGCTTTTCTGTAAGCATGTGTGATGGAAAGTTGTCATGGTGAGAGCATAATCACAGGGATACATTACACCACCTTCAAGGCTGATACGGCAACTCTGTCAGGATTGCCGTCAGTGTTGCATATTCATGTAAATCTCCCACCCCATTTCAAGAGGGTTCAGTTTTCCAGTTTATAGACACATGTCCAGTCAAATTTGTTATTTTCCTCTTTGCTCACTGCATGCTAACAGAGCTACACTGTGCTTACCTGTATCTCTTGTTGTCCACTGGTACAATGTCCATAGCAATGTAATACTGCTGATGTGGATCCAGTCCGACGATTTTAACTCTCATAGCAGGGAACATTCTCCTGAAACAGAAAATAATTTAAATTATTGCATGTGTTCATTGAACAAGTCCATATTTTATATAAAATAGAATAAAATCATTATTGTAATCATTATTTTTGAAAGTATCACTACTTGCTGACCATTAGCCAGTAATAGCAGGATTTAGATACATTTTGGTAAATTAAAAGGATGTATAAAAGAAAGAATAGCAGACAAATCAAAGAATTCAGAAATGTCTATAAAAAGTTCAAACAAGCTAAACTGAACAAAGGGGCCATGTCTAAAAAGACATTTTGGGCTAATTCCTCATTTTACACTTCAAAAGCAACTTCTTTGTCTTTTCATTTTAACGTCATAAATCTCTTTGTTCATAATGAGAGAAAAGTGTCTGGTCGCTCACTTCCACCCCCCTACACCTCTAAATTTATAGGGTTATTATTAGCAGGGCATAAAATACACGGGGCTATTCATGAAGTTGTGTTACACGCGTTCAAATCAGAGGAATTATTATTTCAGGCTCCAATTTTTACTAAACATATACAAAGGAGGAGCTTATAGTAGGCTATAAAATGTTAAATAGTTTGGACACAAGTAATTTTGTTTGATAAAGGGCTCTGGTGCAAAAAAAAAAAATTGTTTACTGTTCCTAAGAAAAATTGCTATACTTACAGCAGTGCGAAAAATCAGAAGAAAGGGTCTATTGATGATGAAAACAGGCCCAAGCAATATATCAAATGTTATTGAGTGAGAAATATCTATAGGCTAATGCTAGTTTTAGAATTTAGATCCACATTTACTGTTTTTCTTAAGCACATTTTTAATGCTTTATTCTCCGTAAATTGGGGAAATAATTAACGAAATGTTTGTATAATAATGTTTAAAAAAAAATCAATTTAAATAAGATGTCTAAGAATTTGTCAATGGCATCATGGGCTTCTTTAACGAGGTCCATCTTTTTTTTTAGCTATAAGCCAAAACAGAGTTCTATTAATAAGCTCTACTTTACAGCCTCCCAGGCCAGTGCAGTCAGGAAGTATAAGTACACGTTTACCCTGTGTTTTAAAACAAGGAATTACGCCAATAAATGGGGACATATTATCATGTTGGTTTGATCGTAAAGTGTAAAAATGGCACGGAAATACCTGGCAATCCCCCTGAGAAGAAAAAAAGGGGGCGAAAGGTCTTACTGTGAACTGTGCAGGTTAAGTTATATGCTCGGTTTGGGCTGTAATTGACGCCCAAAAGAGCAAGAAAACGAAAAACATATTTCAAATATATTAATTAGAAACAGTTGTTGTTGTTGTTGTTATGCCGTTTCGCCCACCGTTATAGGGTTGAGTAATGTAGTGGAATTGACATACCGTAGTTTGCTATATAGGCTAGGTTGTGGTTTGTGATTTGTGACCGCTGCCTCCATGTGTAACACATTAGCGCCCCAAAACAGTGTGTTTTCAGTCCCCGCGCGCAGTCACATCCCTTTGCCAAACAATGTTACGTTACCTTGAGTTTATTTGCGCGTGCGTGTGTCAAAAAGAAGAGGGGGGAAAAGCGAGTAGGCTGGTGCTTGTAGGCCTATGGGTCAATGACAAAAGTTCGAATTTTAATACCGGTAAATAAAATGACTAGAATTTAAATGTAATAGCTGTTTTAATACATTTTTAATAATAAAAAAAATAAATAAAAAAAAGTCAAGTTGTATAGGCCAAGTAAAAATATTTAAATACGTTCCTTACGTTGAAACCACGCGAGTACACAACTTCAATGTGTAGGCTACTATTTTTTCAAAAAAGTCTTCAAACTTATCAAGATGTAAAAACCTTTGCTTTTGAAGTGTAAAATGAGGAATTAGCCAAAAATATCATTCATTTTGAAAAACACAATGAAATCTCTAACTCATAAAAAAGTAAAAACATATAGCCTAATTAAATATAACTAATAACAATAATAATAATGACCTTTTTGTTTAATGGTTTTCTTTTGGCTCGTGGCAAAAAAAAAAAAATGGCTTGCTGCATGTTGGTTACACAACACTGATTTATTCATTAGGTCTATTTTTTATGAGTGATTAACTGCTTATTTTTAAATAAAATATTATGCAAAACTATTTTTGCCAATTATGCCAAGATGTAAAAAAAATGGGTTATCTTTGTTTAAATTTGGTTACATATGAATTAAATAAATGCTGCTACTGTCTGACTTTACATATCATGAAAGATTTACCTTCCTGCCTTTGTGATGATCATTTCTGTACCAATGTCGTGGAAGCGTTTCCACAAGTCAGCGCACTGCAGCTCCACCTGGATCTCCTCCATAGAGGCTGAGGGTGAAGGGTCGCAGGCGGCAGGGGTCAGGTCCGCCGGGGAGCCGAACGAGCAGGACGTCCTCTCCGCCAGACCCTCGCCGTCAGAGCCCGGGCTGGCCTCCGAATCTACACCGGGCAAATCAAATCATTACAAACGCCAGCAGCAGGAAGGAGCCCTCGGGAGGCCCGTTGACAATATTGAGCGGAAGAACCAAATCACCTGCAGCCGTAAAGGATAACGTCTTGGATTCACTCAGACCATCATAGGCCTTTGAATGTTAAATGAAAAAAAAAAAAAAAAAATATATATATATATATATAGCCTATATATAGCAAAATAAAATAATGTGGAAACTCTGATTCAGCACATTGGCTGCCGAATATTTATTTTTGTTTTCTAAAAAATTCATCTTATGTTTTTGGACACGCGTGTAGCAGCAGACTAATTATTTTTTTTCCAACGACAAACCTAGGCCTATTGTAATTATAATAATCACAGAACGAATAGAAGATTGTTGGTTAAAAATTAGATTTATGAAAAAAAAAATAAAAAAGTTGATCGCAAGATATTTATGCCCTTTTTGTTTGCTGTTGCGCAGGATCTAAATTTGCTATTTGTAGTCTGACTTAAGCATTTAGAGCGGTTTACGACGAAATTATTTATATTAGATCTAGCACAACAACAACAAAAAATTCCTTTTAAATTGCCAAGCGTGTGCGCACGTTAGCCTACGATAGGGATAAGATTAAAGACAATCGTAAAAGTAGAGATATTTCAGGCCTTGCCAATGATGCAAAACATGGTGAGTGTGAATAAGTTAAACAGAAAACTCACAAGAAATCGATTTAGGCTATTATTTACAGATTGTATTATTCACGCATCCTTCTGATGTGGATTGTTTTGGCTGTACATGTCATGCAAATGAGGCTGTGCAAGCGTCAGAAAGACTGAACAGCAGCCCAGGACAAACCGTGCACAGAACCCTCCGAGGCCACGGGGCCCCAGAACCCAAGTCAGAGAGAGTCAGACTTTTCATCAACCTCATGAGAGATTCAATCAGCGAAATTACAGTAATGAGCCCCATCGTCTCTTTCATGCGATCTCTCAGGCATGTCCTCAACTCCTTCCAAACCCGTCAATGTGCTGTCGGTCCTGAGCTGCTGTCAATGAGACATTCCACAAGACTAATGCCCTCTGCCAGAATTACAACACAACAAGAATACCAGCTACCAGCGTCAGCTGCACACACTCAAAATAAGACAGATCACAAAACTTCACCTTTACCCTGGACATTAGGCTATAACACTGCTGACAAATAAGTCAACTTTCCCGGAAGAATAACTTATGACTATAGTCAATGCATGGAAACGGCACAAGTTAACGCAATTAAGCAAAAAACATAATTTAGTGTTGTAGCATAGCCTACTATTAATAGCAGATTAATATTTTCGTCTGCCCGTTAATACCGCAGCACAACACTTTAACATAAACAAATTCATTTTTGTCCTCACGTTATAAATGACCTTTTTTTTGTTTTTTTGTTTTTTGGGACGGAGGCGAACTAAGCATGAAATTGCAGAGTAACCCAATCCACCAGGAACAGAACCACCTGTTTCTGCTGGACTTCATTCAGTCGCATGTAAGAAGGAGGTAATAAAAATAAAGATTAAAGATTAAGACTCCCTTTAAACGTACACATCTGTCGTCTTTCATTTTGACTTTGTCTCTCTGGGAATTATGCAAGCGAAGGGTAAAAATGTGGTTTGATTGACATCGAACGTCATTTAGAAAAAAATACAAAAATCTAACAAGGACATACTTTGGCAATATTAAGTAGCCTGTACATTTATTGAAGCATTTCAATATTTAGGCTATTTTAAAGTATTGAATAAAAACAGAATGCAAATAATCCGAGATTTTGACATCAAAACCATTTGCACAATGGTCCAATTTGAAATGTTCATTCAATTACTTCTAACTATAGTTGATGTCACACAGAAAAATCCTGTCTTTGTTTTACCTAAAGTATGATTCATGAAAGGAAATATCGCATTATTTTATTTGTTAATTTATTTATTTATTGCCAACGTTGTGGGTTGTGAAAAGCACAATAAGCAATAAAACATTCAAGGTGACCAAGATGGAAACAGCACGTAGGGTGATGTAAGGTGCCATAATTGATTGGTTAATTATTTATTACAAATGATTTAATTTAAAACGAATTATTAAAAACATAAAAGCGTCTTGTTGATTCGCGCCTTGGCAACCTGCTCCACTAATGAGACTTCACTCCAATGTCTAAAAAGATTTTGAAATGCGTTATTAAAAAGAGTCCCTTTTCCCTCTGTAATTTAATCAAGATGGGATCTTCTTGGAACTATATATATTGTTTCTCAAAGACGTAGAAATGTTTCCATTAGTGTTCACTGAGTCGGAAGAACAAACTGACTCAAATCCAGAATCATGTCATCCCTGTCTGTTTAGGACATCAGCCTCGAACAGATGAGCAATTGGCGTAGGCAAGATAATATCATGATCAATGTATTTAGATGAACTGAAATTATTGATTAACTTAATAATATATATATATTTTTTTGTTATTATTATAATCCGCTTTGTATCACCAAATAGGCCTATTCCCTTTGGTCGTGTATCGACAAAGATGTTATGTTCTAGAAATCTCTGTTTGGTTAAATAAGAACATGAAGGCGTTAAGTTAGAGAGAAAACGCTTTAAATATGTTATATAATTTAAATCTTTTGAATCTGAATCAAAACAGTTACCATGCAACCTGTACATAACATAATATAGGTCCACGTTTAAAGGTAGGCTATAAGCAAACACATATTTCTGTGTAATTTACATCAGTGGTTTACAATTCGACATGAAATAAATGATGTTTAATACTTTTTGCTTTAATTGACAACATTTTCTTTGAATACAGCCTACAATCCGTTATGCACACAATTAGGCCTTCTGTGACCTGTTAACCTGTAACGCGTAATCTCAGCAATCAATTCAGATCTTGTTAATTTGCCAATAAAAGCAGCCTACTAAAAAACTGTCTGACAGTTGAATAAAATGAAAATTATAGCGATGCTACTCACCTGTTGCAATTGTTTTCCACCTCTGAAATAAATCTGCTCTTTTGTTTCAGTATAGCCTGACTAACTTTTGTCTGTGCTCACCATTATTTTTAAAAAGTGGGGAACAGTCATATTTATCCGGCGTCAATATCAGAATGATCAGTCAGCAGCCTGATGTTGTGTGGAACTTAATGGTCTGCCTAATGGCAAATGTTCCTGAAGCGAGACTAATGAAGTGATGACTACGTTGCAACAGTTGAACTACAGCGATGAAACCGAGAAATACACACACACACACACACACACACACACACACACACACACACACACACACACACACACACACACACACAGTAACAGTAGTGCTTGAGCGCCTGTTTGCGTGAACTCACAAGAGTGCTTATCTTTTGTCTTTTATCTAGAGAGGAATTAGCATGTATAACTGACATCTGCAGAGTAGTTGTAAACTCTACGTTCAAGTTTCCAATTAATTCGTATAATATATACTCTTTTGTTGACCTAATAAAACATAAGACCACGATTTAACAATTGTTAGGCCCTCACATCGAGGCTATCACCAGATTTTCATTCACTTGCATCTTAGTCTAAATTAAAACACAAAAACCTTTCTAAGTTAGAAAAGTTCTATACGGTTGTTGTATTCATTTGTCTAGTATGAATTTCTAGTATTTTTCTTTTTTATTATTTCCCTGACATAAAAAAGTCATATTTAACTAGTTGGTGCAAAGTAACTTAAGAATAAAAAACACAGTTTGCTGTTTCATAGGCTATTTAAAAATATATATTATTTTATAGAATTAAAGTGATGTTTGGGCCAACTGCATAAGCCAGCAATTGTCTATGAAACATTTGAGTCCAGTGCAAAACGTTAGATTGTAAATGCGGTCAAAAGTTATAGTTATGGGATGTTTACGGAGTGCATGGTAATTCAGTTTGCCATGTCATCATTCACTAACCCGGATCGATATCCAGACAATTAGCTGGATCCTCGCCGTCTCCCAACTGTTCGTTGCTCGCGAGGCTCTCCATAGACAGCTCCAGTTCTTTTTCTTCCCACCCCCGGAGCTTCCGCTTCTTGTTTGTCCCGATCAGGGCTTCTACCGAAAAGGCGTGCGCTCGTGAACTCAGCGCGGCAGCGGATCGTCTCCTGTCACTCATCTCTCCCACTGCAAATCCAACGGAGGGCAAATAGAAACTCCGTCCGGGCGGCAGGCGCAGGAATGCCGCACGCGCAAAATGTTTATATCGGGTGGATTTAGGTCTCCGGTGACGACGGTAATCCAAACCCAAATCTAATGTATGCCCTTTAAAGGCTTAAAAATAAAACAACCCATTCCCAACGATGAGACTTTAGCAGAATACCTTTTCCCGAGAAGTTAGTTTGTTAATATCTCGATGTTTTGCGTCTCCGTCCAACTTCTCTACGTCTCTTTTTCTGAGTTCTCTCTGATTGATATTCACTTCTGGAAAACTTTTTTCGAAGCGTTAAGGGCAACCCTCTTACTGTTTGTCAAACCCAGAGCGACCAATGGGAAACGCAGGAAGGGAAAGAACCAAAATATGTTGTCCAATGGAACAGGAGGGAAATAATGGTGGAGAAACTGTGAGCTGGAATTTGGAGATGGCCATTTTACAGTGAATTAACCTCATTCGATTTAACAAGCAGATAAATGGCTATATGTTCTGAAATCATTTGTTTTTGTTCCATTAGCGGGGGGGGGGGGGGGGGGGGAATCATTACTTTTTTGTAGTAACTAAAATAGGCCACGATTAATAAAGTTTTTGTCTATAAAGTTTTTATCATTCGTCCGGGTGGGTCAGCGTAAAATGTCTGGTTGATTAAGAAACCTATTTTATCTTTAAAATGTTTGGTTGCTTATTAAAATTGAGTAGCCTAAGTGACATGTCTATTTAAGCTTGATTGCATGTTGATGCACTTTAGGCTATCAGTTCGATTATTCACTGAGATTAATATTAAACTTGATACCACATGGAAAACTGGTCTAAGACTTTCAAGTGTCCCATAGATTCCCCTTGAAGTTTAGGCCTTAGACTCCGCAAAACATTCGCTTTTTTATAAATACAGATTTCCTCTCCTTCTTTATCATCACCACGCGTGCCTATGTTATATATAGCCTTTGTGTCCACAAAGCACAAACACCTTCGACGTGAGGTTTTACCTTCGTCAAATACAAAAAAGCGATCAATATATGACACGTTAAAGTGATTTTTTGTATTTTTTTTAAATAGCTTGCTACAATGCTGATTGTTTTATGCTTTTCATTGTTCTTATGTTTCATGTTTTCATCAAGATTGTTTCAAACAATCAATAACATTAGGCTACTAGCCTATATTAATATGAAATATTACTACTGTTGTGTTCAAAGAATAACAGTAGATAGGCCTATGCATTAACGTGTAGCTTATTTATGTTTTGCTTATTGAGTAGCCTAGACAAAAAACGCAAATAATTCATTTAAGCTTTACAGCCGGCAAGTAGCCAAATACTAAAATAAAATAGGTTACACCAGAAATTAGTAATGACCTATAAAGTAGTTGGATTAATAAACTAGAAGAAATCTGATGAACAGCTTAATTAAATTACATTTCAAATTAAAACGGTTTTAGGGGAAATATATTTAGAAATGCTAAATAAACTTACAAAAAAGACTTTCAAAGTTTCCATACCGCTAGCCTAAATTATGCAGATAACTTTCTACTACATAATAGATATTTAACTGCGAATTAGTTGAAGCACAGACCGCGCTGCACCCAATTATCTCATTTACACCGCATCTTACTAGCTGAATTTAACCCGAGTTTAAACCCTAAGATCAACATCCTGGGCGATTTTATTTCGAAACATTCAAAATCGTTTCAACTGTTTCATTTTCAACAATAGCAATTAGGCTGATGAACTAGCTAATTGCTTAGCGTTGATAAACGGTTATCTCCGTGCGTTATTCATTAAACCAATACCCTTTTTCATATCTGCTCAAATTAATTGTTCACTGATTTATAAGTGCATGCGATGATTTTCATTAAATAAAGTGTGGATTAAATATGGCTAGTTTAATTGCACGCAGTTTTGAATATCACACCAAAAAATATCATTATTAGGTTGTTTATTATTTACTAGTATGCCTATTTAAATATGAATTATTTGTATTTGTTATTTTATTATTAGGCTGTAGCCTACTGTTATAAAGAAATGGACAGACGATTTGTTTTGGAGAAAGAGAGAGAGGAAGCGGTAAGTCTCACTATGGGACTCTGCTTTATTCTCGCTGGATGAAACGTTTCCAAAATACACGGACTACTTTTTTTTTTAAAGAAAATACTAATAATCAGGTTTGACAGTTGTTTCGCCAATGAATGCAGAAGGCCTATATTTTAATGATTGTTAACGCTTAATTAGATAAAAAGGCTGACCCCTGACTTTCATAAACAGAGCTCAAAGGGCTCTCGGCATGCGCATCACATAAGCCATTAACTAATTCAACACACACTTGACCGCGCATCGCTTGGTATCACGAGCGCTGCATTCGATTAGCACACTGTCCATGGATAATGATAAAACACCTACTAAATGTCGGACACGTTTTGTTGTCATGATTTGTTGTCAATCCAATATTGGCAAGTGAGCATGCTCAGGGCCGGATCTAGACATTTGGAGGCCCTAGGCAAAATTCATGTTGGAGGCCCCCCACCCCCAATAAAACACACTTGAAACAAATATGATTCCTAACCTTTTTATTTATACAACATTTAATTTTAAATTTAGTATATTTTTACTTACACAGTACATAAGTTTGGACAAATTACTATTTGTAATGTTTTTGAAAGAAGTCTCTTATGCTCATCAAGCCTGGATTTATTTGATCAAAAATACAGAAAAATAATATAGTGAAATATTATTACAATTTAAAATAATGGTTTTCTATTTTACTAGGCTATACTTTAAAATATATTTCTGTGATGCAAAGCTGAATTTAGTGTCACGTGATCCTTCAGAAAACTTTATAATATTCTGATTTATTATCAAATGTTAGAAATGGTGCTTAATATTTATTTTATAACATGTGATACTTTTTTCATGATTCTTTGATTATTAAAAAGTTGTTTTAAAAAAGTCTTCAATATCACTTTTATAAATTTAACACATCCTTGCTGAATATTCCTGTTTTTTTTTCTGTATTTTTGATCAAATAAATGCAGGCTTGTAGCATAATAATAAACTTCTTTCAAAAACATTAAAAATAGTAATGGGTCCAGACTTTTTACTGGTAGCCTATCAAACTTTATCTAAGCTAATCTCTTTTTTTGTTTAATGAAGATGTTATTGTTATTGTTGTTATTTTGCTGTTTTATTCAGTTTATTCACAGTTCCAGAATACCACTTCAGTAGATGAACATCATGAACGTGCTTTTATCATTTTTCTGCGTTATGGGCAGGATTTTTCCCTCCCATTTAATCAATATTGACTGCAGATATTGTCATATTATTAATATCAGTAATATGTTATTATGTATTGCATTGCTACCTTAAATATGCTATACACAAATCAAGTGGAAGAGAAAGACACGATCGCTACTGAGCAGGAAAAAAAATCTAAACTAATATTCCTATAGGCTATGATGTCAGGGTATTATCTAATCATCAGCATCAGAATATAGAAGATAGACCCATAGATATGAGATCCTTTATTTGAAACATTTAAAAATGTTGCAGTGTGTTGGTTTTTTAACTTTGAATACAAACGTCTTGTCTTTTACTTTTGTAGCTTTTTTACTAGTCAGCTCTGGACGCGATGTTATTCATTGATTGTACGCGCAAATTCAAAGCGTCGCGTCTGGGCACGTTAATGACGCTCGCGCGCTCTTTTAAACTCATAAAGCGGTGAATGGTTTTTCCAGAAATGACGCTGATCTACAGTAGCCCACAAGTTTATATTTAAAATACATTGCAATCACACCAAAATCGATGACCTGCATTACGAGCTGTGCTTCTTTGCGTGCCTATTTCTGCTTTTGCTTCGCACTCAGCACCTGATGGATGCGTTCGTTGACCGCCTCTGATCGCCTCTGACGTCCCCTCGGACTAAACTGGCTGGCGCCTCTACAGTCATGGGCTGGCGTTAATGTGACGTAATGTAACAGTCTATAGTTAAGATAAACATCGTCACTATTTTTAGTTGATTAATAGGCTACATTTTGAAATAAATTGTAGATAGGACATTTAATTTTTTTTTTTTTTTTTTTTTTTTTTGTCCCTCTGTCTGGGCCCCATCCCGCCAATCGGGCCCTAGGCACGTGCCTAGTTTGCCTTTGCGTTAATCCGGCTCTGAGCATGCTTGCATTTTGCGTATTATTTCTATTTAGCTGCTCATAAGGAGTCTACACCAACGTTACAACGCTGGCAGCCTGGCACATAACTCACCAGCTAAAAATAGCGTATTTGAACAAGGCGAAAATGAATGACACTTTCAAAGCAAAGAGAAAAAACTGTCAAATAACAAGCGTCTTTTCTTCGCCATTCCATCAGCCTATATAGGCTATAGAGAACGAAAAAAACCCATCTCTAAACAAAGAATCATTTTGCTGGACTGATCATTAATTGCCCTGTGGAACGAATAAACTCCCCTTCTAATCCTCCCATATATCCTTGAATTCAGAACGCAGCTTGGAGAATAATGCATGTCTGTGCACTGTGACGATAAAAACTTTTCCAATCGCAATTTAAAAGAAGCAGAGAAAATGAGTGTACAGTTAATAATGTTTTCATGATTTATGATGACTTCTTTTAGTATTATTTCATCGAAAAGTAGGCAGTCATTAAACAACCTCGGATTTAAAATCGTCCCCAATTTAAAATTACAAGCATAACTCATTTTAAAGAACACTCATTTATAACAACAAATCCATTCTTGGGTTAAGAATTTGAATATCAGCCTGTGCATCTTTCAAAATTTAGTTATATATATATATATATATATAGTTTATACAGTATGTAGCCTATGTATATATATATATATATATAGGCTATATATATATATATATATATATTTTTTTTTTTTAGATTTTTTTTCCTAATACACTTCTGGCAACATTACACTCCCGGCATATTAAATTCACATATTTGTAACAAACTTTTCAGGGATAAATGGGTATAAAATCTTGTATGATGAAGGTTCATTTTAGACTAGGTTTATCAAGACATTAAAACATGAACCATTTCCAATTTGATCAATTGCCTTGCCTTAAAACATAGAATTTTGCTTTGGACAGACAATCTTGAAACCTCTTCACAGGTACATTCCTATAGGAGAAAAAAAAAATCAGTGCAAAAAGCTACAATTAAATTATTATTCTTACAAGTGTGTGAGGTCAACTGAGCAGACTTTGCCGAGAGTTTTCCACAACTCCAGGTCTGGCAGGTTCTCCTGCTCAACTGTTGTGTGTTGAGGCACGGGTGAGATTGAAAAGGATTTTGAACACAAGTTATTCATCTACCAATTAATTCATAAAAAGAAGATTGTTTATTGTTGTTTAAATAAATAGAAAAAGGTCAGAAGTAGGCAACAGGATGTAATTAAACAAAACTGAGCATTTGAACGGACATGGGCAATATATGGTGACAGTGGTGTAACTTTACTTACCAAAAGTTTTTTTCACCAGTAAGCTAAAAGAATCAAGACAGACAAAGAAGAGTTTGTTGCATCTCACATTTATCAATTGCCATAATAAAAGCCCACTAGTTTCCTGACTTCCGTCATCACAGGAACCGCCAGGCTGCGAGCCTTCTCTGCTCCTTTGGCTAACAGACTCTCAAGATGGCCTCTGTCGGCCCTCAGTCTTTGGATCTCCAGACGAATGGGTTGCAGCTTTTCTACAACAGCCTCGGCGACCACATTCTTGTACTGTCCAGTGTCCATACCTTTAGCCAGCCGAACCACCTCCTCCACGCTCTGTCCAGACACAGCCGCGTGCATGGAGACTAGGTTTGATACACCTGGCCGGCTCTCAGGCTCATAGGTCACTTCAGAAGTCAAGTCAGTCACAGCTCTGCGAATCTTAAGGGCAATGTCATCAGGTGTATCGTTCAGGAAGACTGTAGATAACTTTTGGGGGTCTGACTTGGACATCTTAGAAGATGGATCCCTGAGAGATTTCACCTTTCGAGTGACACCTGAGAGTTAAAAGGCAGGAAAAGTTAAACATTTCATCTGCAATCTCAGAAAAAAAAGGCACAAAAGCAGTCACCGGCAGTACCCTTTCAAAAGGTGCACCTTTGTACCAAAAGTGTACATATTACTAGTAACTAAACCTTTAAAAGGGTACCGTACCAGTTCTCAGAGTGTAGTCTTTCCTATTCACTACTATTCAAAAGTTTGAGCATTTTAAATCATTCTTTTATTAAACAAGGACACATTAAGGGTCAACGATTTTCATTGATCAGAATGTGACAGTAAAGACATTTATAATGTCACTGAAGATTTCTATTTCATATAAACCCTGTTCTTGGCAACCTGGAGAAAAAAAAACCACACACGGTTTTAAGCAGCACAAATGTTTTCAGCATTGATGATAATAGAATAATAAATAATAATAGAATGATTTCTGAAAGATCATGTGATACTTAAGAATGCTGAAAATTCAGCTTTCCCATCACAAGATTAAATTAAATTTAAAATATATTAAAATAGAAAACAATTGATTTAAATTGCAATATTACTACTTTTACTGTATTTTTGATCAAATAAATGCAGACTTGGTGAGCACAAAAGGCTCCTTTCAAAAACTATTTAATATAGCATTTCACTTAAAAGAAAGTCACTGACTAAAGGTGTGTCAGATGTTGAAACCGCTAAGATAGATTTAGTTCAGTAAGGGATTCGCCTTATTGAAACTTTTAACTACTTTATTTAACTATTCATTAAATGAACTGGCTCATTGGTTCAAGTAATAGGTGATTGAATCATGGTGCCGAAAATGGTGCAGGAAACATGCTAGTTAATACAGATTTCTCTGAGATGCTCCTTTTACAACACTGCCTAATCATTTCAATACAAAAGTAATCACAGAATGCAATTTTCCACTTTTTATAAAATCACTTTCAGTAAATTAGCATTAAACAGTGACCACACTCAAACACTCCTCAGACTGAAATTAATATCTCAGGAAAGCAACGCGGTTGTGTAAATATTATTTCTTTGTGAGATCACAACACAGATGGGCTCTAATGGTTGGATCTTTGATTTGGTTTCAGTGCAACAGATATTGTTTGGCTTCTTCAGCTTTGGCTCCAGAATGCAGGCACAGTCTTCTTACACATGTAAGAAGAGCGATGTGAACCGGTCCTTTGTGAAGTCACTATAGGGAAACCCCCCAAATCCATTATCACCCCATCACTCAGATAGAGGAGGAAGAGAACATTCCTTTAATCACAGCTCCATTGCACACATGACTGGCTTCATATTGTGTTTTTATGATGGCGATAATTATAGAGAATGAAAGACTGTAGCTCAGACCGATGGTCCAACATGCCTGCCATGTGTGCGCACGACTTATTATGAGAGTGTATGCAGTTGTGCGAACGTGTAACACACAGAGAGGAAAGCAGGGAGCTCGAGAGCACTGACTCATTTGTGTGTTCGCTGAATGACAGCGAGTAATTGGTCGTACTTTTCCACTTAACAGAGTTTGTGTGCAGGTGAACCTTTATGAGAAAAACAGACTGATTAAAATGGGAAGTTAATGTCATGAGATAAATACAAGAACTTCCAAACATACTGAGCAGGGCACGGGGCTCGGGGAAGAACTCTCCATACTGGTTGTTAAAGATGCGGGCCAAGTCCTGGGCGAGCTCCAAGTGCTGGATCTGGTCCTCCCCTACTGGCACATGTGTGGATCTGCACAACAATAACATCAGTCTCTCTCAAACAAAAAGCTGGGAATATAACCGCACTAAGAAAGAACAAAACACATCAAGAGCAGAGCCGGTCATACTTGTAGAGCAGAATATCCGCTGCTTGTAACACTGGGTACGTATAAAGCCCCACACTGCCTTCATTCTTCTCCATGCTCTTCATCTGCAAGGACAAGAAATGGAGGATTTACCACTGGAAGGACAGAGAGGAAAGTTTGAAATAAATCTAAAGCACCTTTCATTACATTTGGCTGCAACTGTCTGTTTTCTTATTACAATGAGGTCTAACATCAAGCGCGGTCTCAGTGTCCCACATCATGCTGAATGAAGGAGTTTTGCCACATTAACGCACACAGGCAGCATCCAAAGGCCACTTTCCACCACGTTTCACATGCACTCAGCTGTTGAGTAAACAGCTAGGTGTTTTCCCTGCAGCGGCAGGAGGCTTCTGGCCGAGCGCTCAGTCAGCAGCAATATAAAAGGGTTGTCCTCTCTGGGTGAATCACAGTCATTATCAAGCCCTGTCTCTCCCTGCCAGGTCCGCCAACCCTCACGACCGGCACAGGAAAACCCGGTCGCCGTGCCACATAGACAACAAACAGAGGGAGGCTTGAACATTTCAATTGGCAAGCTACCATCTTCGAGAGGGCTCTAATAAATCATGCGTCGTTTTATTTAACACGATCACGAGCAGATAAAAATAAAACGTTTTTCAACTGAAAAGTGCTGTAATTACCTTCCATTGAGGCAGGTGCCGTAAACGTGGCATGCTGGTAAGGCAACCTAGGATCCATGCGAGCTCAGCGTGTTCAGCGACCTGCATAGATCAATTGTGTAATAATTAGATTTTCACAACAAAAATTACATGGCACGCATTTCTTTGTACGATCAATTTATTTATTAAGAAATAAATGAACACACATTTTCTATGATAATAGAAAGTAAGTAAGTTTTTACATTTCTGTCCATTTCATTTTAGTGAACAGTCCTGATATTAGAGCTGCACAATTCAGGATGAATTGAGAATCACGATTTCAAAAAGAGAACATGATTCTTCCACGATTCTGAACTGACACAAAATAACATTACATTTACTAGAGGTTCTGACAAAACGTTAAAGGTATAGCGGAGGATTTTTTTACTTCCGGGTGGATCACCTATACTATTGGTCCTCCTAATTGTCAATCATTCTGGTGAATCAATCAAACTTTTCAAAAAGTGGAGAGGGCGGATCTTATCTAAAATTCGGAAAGATCCTCCGCTATACCTTTAAGTGCTGCAGTCTATTTAATTTGAATGAATTGTTTTTGTTTTTTAACAGTTTGAATGGATGATTCAATGACTCACTCATAAATACTTCACTTGTTTCATTACTGGATGAATCAGTTTTTGAACAAATCTCTTGAATAACTGATTCAATGACAAATGCACGTGCAGCTCTACCTGATATCAAGACGAAGAAAAAGCCTCATTAAAAGAATGAATTTCTCCATTTCTGAGTTAGAAAACCAAACAGGAAAGGCTATCATATAGAGAGTGTGTCAAGGACAGTCTTTTAAAAAATCTGATAATTTGATGTTCTCAGGACATGGCAAGTTGAGGTTGCAAAATTTAGTGCAACTCCACAAAAACTTAATGATATTTATTAATTAATAATTCATGATATTATATATAATAAATGACTATAATTATATATAATTATTATATAATATATATATATATATATATATATATATTACTCTTGATATGTACAGTAACAGTACATTACGCATAAACTAGGCATCTTCGTAGCGCCCCTGTGTGGTAGTGAAGAGAACAAGATGTACCCACCTCCCAACAGGTGCACAGTAAGGATGCCTCTCTGCATCCAAACTCAAACTAGCCTTTCTCTCATTACAAAATCATGAAAGAGCTTATTTGACTGCTATTGTGAAAATCTGCACAGTTCCCAGAAGAGTTCCCAAAAGAGTTCCCAGAAGCATGCACACACACAGATTTGAAAGAAAAACACTCCTCAACATCATTCTGCTTCAGAGAATTTAACTTTATGGGAGCTGGCGACATGGCCGCCATCTCTCATATACTCTCACAAAAGGATTCTCGAGGCATCTAATGTAAACCCAGAGAGGAATGAACATAAAATGTGATATCTATTACAGTTAGCTAATCTCTGTGTGAGGGTGAGACAGCAGATACAAAGATGACTGAGGGATCATGGCAGAAAATTTGATATAGTGGTGGTGGTGGATATCTCAAATGACTTCATTTGTCAGATTTGAGCAATCAATTGAGACACAGAAAGAGTAAGTGAAACAATACAGCCCTAAATATAAACTGTTTATTCCTCAGACACATCAGTGAAAACAAAGTTAGAGTGAAAAAAGAATCTAATTTACGCACAGACTTCAATTACGCAAGTCTTCCAGAAACATACACATAAATCTCTTTGTTGTATGGATGCTGTTCTGGTAAAAGAGTTTCTAGTGCAATTTACCCCAAATACACATATAGCTATAACACAAAGCCCTGTACTTAAGATCCGATTGATTTTAGCTTGTCACCATTTTTTCAATGAAGCCAAGTGTTTTCCTTGGGCCAGGGTATTATTTTCACATGTGGAACAGTCTTGTGCTCGTATGTTCGATGGGAGGTCTTCAGTCCTGCCAAGATATGTGGCATGAAGTTAAAACGGAATAAAATCAGGGGGAGTGCGAGTGTGTGTGTGTGTGTGTGTGTGTGTGTGTGTTTTCACATGCTTGCTGCAAAGTTCCAGTGAGAAAACACACAAAACCCTGACACACTTTTACTCAGCTGCACAACACACACAAACACACACAGTTGAAAGCATATCAGGTGGCTGAGAGGAAGAACGTGTCCACACTTATTATAGTTACCCTTCAAAAGTTGCTCAATTCGAGAGAAAAAGTGCTGGACAGCTAGCGAGTTGCTGTGTACAGTAAAATCTATTATTATCCTCCTCTTTCTGCTTCATGTGGTCACTTTGAAGTCAACCGTGAAAACGAATCTGTGTGTTTTCCCCATCCCGAGAATTTGTAGAGATAGGAATCGGTTTGGTAGAATATGCATTTAAACCTAGACTCCATTATATAAATATTTGGCGATGGAAAATATGTTTTAGCTGACTGCCAGTAGCTCAGGCCAATAAAACGACCGGACGCCTTTTTAGAATGAGACTTCTGAAGTTATTTGAAAGGTGCCTTTGACGTTATTTTACATTGTTTAGGCAGCAGGGATGAACAAAGATCTGCACAGTTGAAAAATATTATACTAGTAGCAGTTATGCATGGTTTAAAGGGATAGTTGAAAATTCTGTCATCAATTACCCTCATGTCAACCCAAACTTACATTACTTTCTTTCTTCTGTGGAATGCTTTGGACTCCATTGACTTTCATTGTGTGGATAAAAACAGTTCATCAAAATATCTTTATTTTGTGTTCATCAAAATAAAGTAAGTCATTCAGGTTTGGAACAACATGAAGGCGAGTAAATACCGACAGAATATTCATGTCTGGATGAATGATCCCTTTAATGTGATTAAATACATGTTGTTTACTTGGAAGCAAATCTTCAAAGCAGGACTCACTTGAGACTGCTGAAAGAGGATGGTGCGAGTCGGGTCAATGCCACAGGCCAACAGACTAGCGGCCATGTCCAGGATGTTGTCTCGCAGTATCTGAGGGTCCTGAGGCTGGGTGATGGAATGAAGGTCTACGATGCTGTACATGACTGAGCTGTACTCGTCCTGCAGGGCCACCCAGTTCTCTAGAGCTCCTAGATAGTTCCCCAAGTGAGGAACACCTGTGGGCTGGATTCCTGAGAAAACCTGCCCTTTAGGGAGGCTCTGTAGGTAAAAAGAAAAGAGTGAGACAAAATTGTTTTTAAAAGGAAGACAAATAGTTGTAGGAGAAACAAAAGAAGGCATAAAAGTGAATGTAACGAAAGCTGGTGGTACACCTACATGAAGAAAGGGGACGCCTTACACAGTTTTATGAATGTTATCAAAGCGATAAATCCAAAGTATGTCTCAAACTAACAGAGCACCCTACCGGGTGAGAAAGTGCTAGAGCGGAACAGCTCCACAGCCAATGAAAACACTCCACAGTTCACATCCAGCCAATAGCAGCTCTTAAGAGTGACATAGTTGTGGAATAACAATCACAGTAGTGGTCCTACCCGAAACAGCAATAGAAGAAAGCAGTGTGATGTTGTAAACCCATAAAGTATATTAAAGTTTGGGAAGAATAAAACAAAGAGCTGATTTTAAAATGCTTGGGCAGAGAAGGAAGCCCCTACTCTTTAGTCTTTATGGGGAGGAAAAAAGAGAGAGATTCTTGCCTACAGACCTCTGGACAAATATTGTGTTACTAGAAGGCCTAGAGACATGTTTCTGACAGTGGTTGGTGGCAGTAAGCTCAGGCGTTGTTGATGCTCTGAAAAAAAAATAATTCAAAACTTACAAACTCTAACTTTTAAAGCTTCAACTTTCAAAAAATAATCTAGTCTTTAAGAAAAGATTACCGCTGCAACATAACGGAAAGCACAATTGCATGAAAATAGCCGTTAACACCTGCATCACATGTATGAGGTAACTTCTTTCGGGCTCCATTTACAATCTAAGATCTATGGCTGATCTAAAATCAGTTTGGCTTGAGGGAAGCCTATAGCCAAGGGAATACAATCACTGATCCAGTGTCATTAGCTAGTTAGCCTATATATAAGGAAAGAGTAGGCTATTTATGCCATTACCGGGTGAATAATTGCAGTGCAGTGGCCTGAATGCACAGGGCCTCTCTGAGGTGTCAGAAGTGATTTGGGGCAGAACGGAGCCTGGTTCATGTGTTCTCTCACCTTGCGCTGTTCCCCTCTTCCCCTCCGGCCGATCATTAACCATCCAGACATGGTAATGGTGTCATTTGAGACAATCACACATAAGCTGAAACAACACTAGTCCCAAATACCGAAGGAATAATCAGCATATCGTACCTCCCCATCTACCAATAAGGAGGAATGTCTTAAAAATCATATTTTTTGGCAGCTGGTGTGATGATAGGGGAATTTTATTCAACAGGTACATTACATAGTAACCCGAAAAATGCCTGTTTTCAATGTCATTCTTCATTATTTATTAAGGAAGGTTGTAACAATGATAGGGACATCAGTTAAACAATACAGAAATTCCTAATTCTGCAATCTTTATTTATATGTGTTGATGCCATAAATAAATAAATTAAATAAAATGTCCTTGTTTAGTCTAAAGTCAATTGAAAAAGCTTATTTTATACATTGTACATGAAACTTTTGACTTCATAGTGAAATGACTTTTCTGAAATGTAAAAGTCTTGAGGCTCTAAATTGTAATTTGTAAATGCGTCAGGAATAAATAATGCTTAAGTCAAACACAGATGTTAGACAGCATCGGATCCCTGTCAATTTAAAGTCTAATGTGAAATAAAATCCTTTTAATTTTACAAATAAATCATGATACACAATACTATTCCCATTCTCACCTACAGTAATTTCACCCATTTACTCAAATTTACTGGACTTGCTCTCTCTCCTCAGCGGTCCCACCAGCACAAACCCATTCTTGATGACACCTGGCAGGAGCAGTTACTTCTCTCCTAATGTTTTACACTGACAAACGCAACACTGTTTTACCACAGTGCAGCAAAGTAGCAAAAAAATTCCTACAGGTCTACCATATGGAGTACACATTAAACCGTACGAGTGTGTGCGAAAGCTGATAGGGTTACATGGTACACCTACGGTCCCTGTTCTTACACTCATGTAGGCACATCATAGGAGTATTTAATTGTAAGTGTGTCTGTGTGTGTTCCAGTAGATGCAGGATAGAGAGAGCTAGTCTAGAAAAAAACTAGATACAGTATATGAATAATACTGGCTTTTCACTCAACTGCCAGTGAGTGGAGGTCCAGAGTATTTTGGGTGATTCCATCTCAAGTGGCTCAAAAATGGTAAAGTTCTGCATAAAATTAAAATAAACAAAAATTGTGGTTTTGCAATACCAACAGACAGACACACACACACACACACACACACACACACACACACACAAAAAGAGGTCAAGAACCTCCATTTGACAAGGACTGACCCTTTTCTATAAACATTGTGAAAGTATTGCAGGACAGTTAGAGCGATGGAATAACTGTAAAATTAGGCTCCAAAGTCACCATTAGAATAGACAGAATAACAACTAACACTTAAAACGTCATTGCAAACAGATTAGGTTAGCTGTAAAAACAATCTAATATTTTGCAATTATATTAAAGGTTTTCATGCTCAGAAAGGACTTATGTTATAACCCAGTGGTTTTCAAATAGAGGGAAAAAAAACACTTCTCATTTCATTTGTTGACGTCAAAGGCTGTGTCCAATCAAAATCTAAAATTTTCACTCACAAACCCTATAAACTAATAAATACATAAAAATTATAGAATCATTTCATTGTTTGATTTATAGAGACCTTTTATTTACTGTTTTATTTAGGCAAAGCACTGGGTCTCCACTATAGATGTCCAAGTTAAAATTGGACATGGACTGACACAATGAGCTTGTAATTAACAACTGGCCACTGCTATGCACACACTGCGAAAAAAATCCACCTAATAAAAAAAACACCCACTGAATAAAAAAATTAAGTTCAGCTGCTGCCTTAAGTTAAGTACAATAAAGGGCTACAGTCATTTCAACTAATTAAAAAAAATAATATTGTCTACTTGTATCTCTTATAACTTAAAAATAAAGTTGAAATTAGTTCAATTATTTTGATTAATTTAATAGAGTAATTTGATAAACATTTATTGCCATGACTTACGGATCATAATTTTTACAGTGAGGAGACATTTACCAAGAAACGATAAGAACCCTAAAGAGCCATTAAGACCTTGACGAAACAGACAGCCTAAGCTGGGCTCTGACATCTCGGCAGAGACGGCCATCTTTGCATGCCAATTCCAACACTACCTTTCACCACCCTTTATGGTTCTGCAGGAAAGCATCAGCAGCTCAGTAAATGTGGAGAAGCTCTCCACAGGAGCTGATATCAGAGAGGGAGCATGAGGCCGGTTCTGAACGGCACCTCTGACCCTCCCGCCCCAGTCCATTTGTCCCCCACTAAGCTTCAGACACACAGAACCTACTGTTACAGTGTCTATCAGCATCGCCTCACTCACCCTATTAAAACAGACATCACGCTGAACAGCAGAAACACATGCCTTAATCCTGCCACTCTCCGCTGGGCTACCCAACAAAGCCCCACTTTGGTGAAGTAAAGAGCAGAAAATCATTTTTATGCACCTTCCCGTGCCCGAAACGGTGGGGAATGTGTGTTTTTGCCGTACTGAAACACACTCAGCTTGAAGCGAAGTGCGAATGACAGGAACAAGACCCATTTTGAGGGGAAAACACATTAGAGAATATGAGTGACAAAGCCAAAAAAGCAGAGAAAGAATGAGCAGGAGACAGAGGTATTTTGTGGGGAGGAGGCTGGTGTACAAGAGGTGGCAGGGGGGCAGGAGACGGAGCGTTTGATTAAATCTGCGGTTGACGTTTCGGACAGGTGAGATTGATGAGGTTCCTCTACGCTTCACACTGTGCGGAGAGCGCAGGGAGAGGAACAGAAACTCGCAGTGTGGAGAGCCAGGGCTGGGGGCCCTCTCACACCGTGGGGTCCCCGGGCTGATTAATGGGGCTGGAGTCCCTTCAAAAACAGCGCTCCCAGCAGAAAGGGCCGCACCGCGCTCCAAAAATAACCAGGACGGGACAGACGCTCCACTACGAACCGCGGCTCGGAGGCCAAACCCTGAACCGTTTAGGACCAATCGCTTTTGTTTCAATACAATCCTCCCTATGCTGATCGCATTACATATAAAAAGACAGGTTACGCTTAGTCTGACATGAAATATAATTATTTGCAAGCTACACAGAAACGGCTGCCGAAATCTTAAACCAAAACCCAACGCCTGGCATGGAGTAGGATAAATGTCTTGCATGGATTATATTGTGATATTTGGACACCCTTTATAAACTAGACTAAGCAAATAAAGGACTGTGGAAGAAATGTTATCTTTAAGATGTGTGTGACCATCATATGACAGTAAAAGAGCACACACAAACCTTATTCTAATATGGAATTGTATTGGAATGGTAAAGAGTGTGGGTACGTGACAGGAGGGCCTCCACTCAAGGATTAAAATATGATGAACCAGTCTAAGAATGTTCCACTTATGGTTGAAAATACCATCATTGGCCTAGAAAGATAACATTCTGGGAGTCAAAATTATAAAAGAGGAAGGATGCCCTGCCACTCTGTGTGACTGCTTTTCTTGCAAGAAAATAAACCTCATCAAAGACTATTGGAAATGTTTGTCTCTTATTCAGTGATAGAATTTTGTTTGCCACCCCAATTTGGCGTTGTCGGCAGGAATCCTTGTATGTGCCTCTTGGACCCGAGAGCGGACGGTGTTTGGCCACCTGGACTGACATTTCCAGCCCTACCTCGTAAACTTGAGAGACGAGGGGCTGACCGCCAGGGTCCAGGAGAGACACCACTGGAATCACAAAAAGAACTGAAGTGACGTAAGCTGAGACTGGTAAGAGACAAAGTCTAAATTATAAAAGGTACCAGAGGGGGATTGACTCATGATGGTCAAAGGAACACTGTGGTGTCTAGTACGGGGATACTAGTCTAGATTAGTACGGGGATGCTAGTCTGGTGGTTTAGTTAATCCACGGTACTGTAGTGGGGGAAACCCCGAGGGTCTGGCTGATCAAAACTGTGAGCAAGTACTCTCCTTTTTCAATTGAGGTGAAAATTGATCTCTCTAGAGACGTCTACAGTTATAACATATAACACAGAAAATACTGACCATCTTGGGGAAATCTTTTGTTTGCCACCACAGGACAAATCCACTTCGACCTTTTTTCCCTTTTGAGCCTCGACAGGAAAATGCAGCGGCGCTAGCCTACTAATGACAAATTAAACACATAAAAGTCACAACGAAGCAGAAATAACCTGCACACACCTCATAAATTTATCAATGTGTAATTATGGTAACACTCAGGAACTCATGAGCCAGAGCCTAATTTCCTGCAGAGCTGACTGTTGGTTTGAGCACAACCCAGAAGCTTGATACCAGATAGTGGGGGTGCAATTCAATTAACTACAGTACGTCAGATTTTCTGTTACCATAAGTCTACAGGCCAGAGTACTGCACAAAACTCCAGGTTTACTCGACAGGAATTTAGAGCCAAAATACACTACATTATCAAAAATATTATGAGCGCTAGAGGGGTCTGGAGGGGTTATTCAGCATATATTGCAGTCATCCTTCAGAATGATGAACTGAATTACACAGCGGAGTGTGAAATAAAGTGCTTAGCTGACATGTAAAAACAAATCGTGTAATTAATAAATATAATCAGGCCCAGCTCATGTGCGCCCCCTTTCCTACGGTTTCCTCTCCGGGCGGCTCTGGGAGTAGGTTTAATGGTTTTAGCTGACATGAGAGTTAGAGCATTTAGACCTGAAGAAGAATTAAGAGCCGTTTCCTTTTTGTGCAACACAAGGCTGAGATGACTGATATCAACCATTAAGACCACAGGCGATTAAGGGCCGGATAGGGAGCGTCATGTTTTATAACACAGCTTGGAGCGAAGGCCCACTGCATCCTGCTGCCTCATGCTGCGACGTATGGAAGGATAATCAGGGAAGTTTCAGGATGTGATTGGAACAAAAGCTTAAAACTGACATGAGTTTTATTGTCTAAATAACTGCATAAAACACTTACACAACAGGGGTATTTCAGCAGCTCCAGAAACAAAACAAGAGTTTTCAACACAGAGTGAAAGGTTAATGCTGAATTTAATTAGCATTTGTTAGTCGAAACTTGCTGACTTTGGTGGTAAGAAAATCCAAGTGACTAATCCCCTTATTGAAGTGCTCCTTTTATTTGCTTGCCAAGTGGATTGATTTGAGACCCTTTTTGACATTTTATATACAAGATTTATTTATAGGCATAGATTTCATTAGGTTAAATTCCCCTCTCACTTATTCTTGGTGAGAAATCTATTTGAACTATTCAAATCTGTACTCATCTCTGGGTTTTCACACCATGATTAAATGACTTTCCATAACCCTTCCTTTGCCAGGAATACACTCCGTGTTTTGACGCACATCACACCTAGCAGCATTGTGAACATCCACACTAGCACGCAGTCCCCCGGACATTTGGAGAGAATTAAAACAAATGAAAACCAACACCTCATTTCAAATGTTGTTACTGGTAATAAAGGACTGTTGGGATGGTTTTGACGTCTTTCTGTAACCTCACTCTCACAGTCGCAGCACTCTGCACTTTGGCGTCCCAAACGACACACTGCCTGTAGTTAACAAAACAGAGACTGGCTGCCAGCGGTGGACGCACATTCCTACACGGCAAGTGTGCTGAAGCCATCAAATAAAACTGGTTGTCAATCAAGCCAAGGCAGTGGGGGCTTCACATGCTCAATAAAAGGCACACCAGTTATAATTTACTGTGCTTAGGTCCAGTTAGAGTTACATACACTTAGGGAATTGCATTGTTAATTAACAGTTCCTTAAAGGAGCATTTCACCCGTGGGAACATTAATCTTTATTGAAAGTGGGTCATATATGTAGTCGAAATGTAACATAAATTTCAAATTTGGTGCGTTCTTAACCGAGGGAAACTTTAGGGCGCATTTGTATGGAAGACAACAACTCCCACAATGCACCACATTGCACAGCTATTAGTGCGTGGTACCGGGATGTTCAGTCTGCGTCCGCGACAGGCAGGTCTTTTGCCTCGGCTGCAGAAACCGCAGCAGCCGTCTCCTGTTCCTCCATCAGCCTCAGCTGCTCTTCGCTATATTGCGGCTCGTAAAGGGAGCCACGAACATCTGATTCGAGCATCAGACTTTCGAAATCCTCTTCTTCCATATCATATTTGATTACCTTCCGCCACTGTCATAATTTCACATCTGGCTCCACAGCGCCTGTTAGCTTAGCTTCCAAACAAGATGTCGGATATTGCTTTTAGTTTCTGCAAGTGAAGTGAAATGGAAAATGAGGGAATAATGCACGACCATTCAAAAATATGACTGGGTTTCTAACGATACAAAGCTTAATGCAAATGGGTGAAGTGTCCCAGGCTTTAACATACTCCAGTTCACTTTGAGTACCAGGATTCCCGTATAGAAAAAAAGGCTGTGATGGCTGTTGTAATCAGTGTTATTTTAGGACGGTTCCTAACAATGAGACATGGCTAATTGAGCAAGAATGAGCAAGTGAGTTTTGTAAGGAGGGTCAAGATAATCTAAATATAAAACTGCTCAGCCACCATGAAATCAAAACTGATGGGTTTTTTTTTTTTGTGGAATATTGCAGTTTTATTATAAATGAATTATCCATGCACATCATTATTTTTAAATTAATGTGCCTTCGTAATCTTTAATATTTCCCCTTTCCTTTAATCTTTCGTAATCAAAATAACTTCCCCTCCATCTTGCAGCGACATCTCTTCTCTACTGGCACAAGGGCGGGACAACCTGTCACTCATATGACATCACAGCAATAGCAAACCACAGCCATCCAAACAATTCCTATTGGACAAAATCAAGTCCCGCCCAAAGTTGTTTCTTGTTCAAGAAGTCTTCACTCTTTTTCTTCAATTGGATACACATAACAATAGACCTTAGTCAGGTTAGACACCATATTGAATTTAACACAGAAGAAAACAAGGCTGTGAGGGACAGACTTACAGTCTTTACAATGGCAAGCACTGTTTAAAGGTCTAGATCAGGGGTGTACAAAGTCAAACTTGGTCCTGGAGGGCCACTGTCCTGCAGAGTTTAGCTCCAGCTTGCCTCAACACAAATGCCTGGAAGATTCTAGAATGCTTAGAAGGACCTTGATTAGCTAGCTAAGGTGTTTAATTGGGGTTGAAGCTAAACTTTGCAGGACAGTGGCCCTCCAGGAGCAGGATTGGACACCCCTGGTCTAGATCAAGTCATTTTCAGAGCTCACAACTTTCAAAACTGTTTTAAGGAGTTGTTCTCAACAAGTTTGTTTGTTTTTCTGGAAAGACGTATCATGTAGCCTATGTTGTTAATAAACTAATACATTGAGTGCACTGTACTTCAATCCCTCACAGCCTCGTCGTTTTCATTCCTGTCAAAATTTACATATGGCACTAGCCGCACTACCATAATTAAGGTCTACAGGGAATTCTATAGCCATCACAACTTTCATTTCATGCCGACTTGAAAATATTCCAAGAAAGGTTCTGTGCTTTGGCGTAAATCTATACAAAAAAATTCAAAGACCTAAATGCTTAAACAGTATTGTAATAAAAAATGAGAGAATTTGTTGTGCACTAATCATACAAGGTAAAAATAGATTTTATAAGATTTTATAAGAATATAAATAAGATTTTCAACAGAGAAAAACATAAGATTCGCCACAACTAATTTGCCAAGCCACAGTACTCTAAGACATTTTTTGGGGGAAAAAACAACTTTTTAAAACTCTTTTCTTTCACTATTTGCATAATTTAAAACAACTTAATTCAGCACAAGGGAATAGACAAAGTCTTTAGAATAAGGGATGTCATGAACAACACAACAAAACATTTCCCAATCTATGTTTGAAAAAAAAAATGGAATTCACAATATGATGCTGTTTTTCCAAACTCTGCTGCAAAAAGTGTAATATTTTATAGAATCATGAGATAATCTTTATGTTGTTATTGTGATCATACAAAAAGTGAAAGATTCTTAGACATGAGGGGGAAAATGTGTTTTTGAAGGCTCTTATGTTCACTAAGGCTGCATTTATTTGATTCAAAATACAGTATAAACAGTTATATTATGATATAGCCATTAATCCAGCAGTGTCACATGATCCTAAAGAAATCCTTGTAATATTCTAATAAATAAAAAAATATTAATAATGTCTGATAGTGTAAATGGGTGTTTTGTGTTTGTGCATATAAGCTACATTTCTGCAGCACCACAGACCCTAATTTACTCACTGCAGTTAACAACCATGTCAAGATACATGTAATCCTAGATGTTACTGCCACTAATATCATACTATTCTAGACATTTAAAAGCTTTAGCAACAAGGTAATAGCAAACTAAAAAAAAAACTAACAATAGCAAAGCGATTTTTAAACAATGCAGTTTTCACAAATTAGTCTATATTTGAAAAGACTATAGGCTACTGTTATGTGTTTAGATTGACAATTACACTTGTCGGATACTTGCATTACAGAACAGAGGTTTCCACTGAAGGTGAACATATAAGAGATCCTCCGTCAAGCTGTCAAACTGGCAAATAAAACAATAGTAAAATGAAAAGACCTTCTTACCATTGTTCCCGTCGCTTTCCCAGCTTTAAATAATCTTCGATGGGAATTACTTGTGTGAATAAAACGAAACAGAGATTTCATGTTACACTTCACGGAGAGCGCCATCTTGAATTAATCATAAACACACAAGTACGGTATCCAATAAGGGACATTAGGCAAAACAGGTCGGTAACTCACTCATATTTCAGGAGGAACTGCTTATGAAAATCCGACCTCGGCGACAATATTGGGCGACGGCGAATTCCAGTCAAAGTGAACATCTATATAGGAATTTATTTAATATGTTAATGCCTATATTTATATGCCATACTCACCCTGAGGGCAGAGAACTTGAAGGAAGCTGGGCACTTGTGTCTCACAATGAAGACGTTTACTTCAGTGTTCGTGTGAGGATCAATTTGAACTTGAAACGGACAAAACTAACAAGTAAGCCTGTATTAATTTACACCATGTTTGTTTCCTTTTTTTAAAGAGATTAATTGTGTAGTTTTAATATCGGGTCATCCCAGAGTGTTTAACTATCTATCCAATAACTTAAATTAGGAAATCAGTCTGTTTCAGTTGATGTGTGAACAAAACTTCACAAAACAAAACATTAGCTGCTTTAACTTTGACATCCAAAAACCACAATAAGTTTTGCAATTTTCTACTTTTAATGTGAAAGAATAGCCGCTTTTAAAATGTGTTTTGGCGCTCATTTTAAGCGACACGCCTCACACCTATCATATCTTCCTCTTTACTAACTTAGTTATAGCACAAAATAAACATGAATAAACATCAGAAGGTATGTGTTGAAAGATAAAATACAAATTACTGAAATGTATTATCTCATGTAATTGCTCAATCAGTGGTTCAAACTGAAAAACGTCAATAAAACAGCTAGGCCTAGTAATTTAACAATATCACTTAATGTCACATTTCTACCTCAGGAAAGCTAGGCTATTCAATGACCATAACCCATTGGTTAACTAGAAATAAATAACTCTAGCATTTTGATAAATATATACACAAGATTCAGTATAAGGCTATTATGGGCCGTTGTTTAAATGTTGATATTTCACCAATAAAAATAGAGTAAAAATATAATTATATTATTAAAAAGTTGATATAAAAACTGCCATCGGTGTCATTTAAATGTTTGTACAACTCAGTATTATTTGAGAGTTAATTATTGAATAAATTTAATCAATTAATTGATTATTAGCCTACATTTTTTAAATAAACTATTTTCACTTCCGGTTTCGGTTTTTGCCGAGTGCATCCTGAATTTTTATTTCGGTGCATCAGTAGTATAAATTTATTTACACAGGTATTACTGAGTTTTTTCTGAGGTTCATTCCTTAATGTGCTTTATATAAGAACATCTAAATCAACAGGTTTAATGCAAGTCAAAAATGCAATTTAATCTGCATATCAGCCTGACAAATTGCTTCAAAGAATTTAATTTAATTTTGTGGGTTAGATAAAGTAGATATGGATTACAAATGCATGGTACCACTTTTTTCCAGTGATACATTTTAGTGTGCCACCCTAGGATTTTTACTGTCCCCCACTGGCCATCCCATTAAAAAATTTCCTGTGACATAAAAAACATAAAAAAATAATAATGAATAGGCTTATCTATATACGCACGTGACCATAAAATTACATCATTGCACTAGTCAATGGCAATTAGTAGGCCTATACTTCGCTATCGAGAGATTCAGGTGTTAACTTTTGTTTGGAATGTACGTGCCTACAAATGGCCCCTTCCTGAAGGTCACAAAAACGCTTTACCACAACAGAATCTCATATCTCAAAATGAAGATTTAACCCATTTAGAAAAGAAAAAGGGATAGTTCACCCCAAAAATTCTAATTCTGTCATCATTTACTCACATTCACGTTGTTCCAAACCTGTATGACTTTATTTCTTCTGCTGAACACAAAGAAGATATTTTGAAGAATGACAGTAACCAAACAGTTGATGGGCCCCATTGATTTCCATAGTATTTTTTCTATTATTTGACTGTCATATTCTACAACAAAAGAAAGTGAAGATAAATGATGACTGTAAATGTTTATTATATAGGCACACTCTATGCCTAAATATGTCACTTACAGTAACAATTTTAAAATACAGCAAGTATTAAAGTCCAACTCTAGCTTTTCATTTGATGTAATTATCGACCCGCTGGTTTTTGTAACGGGACAAACTGTTCTGTGTTTTGCAGTATTTCTGTATTCTCTTCAACCACATCTGCTGCTGATTCTCTCACCTTTGCATCTGGTTGTATTCACACACACATTCTATATTCAAGACCGTCTCCTGCGGCACTGTGCGCTGTAACACATAGCCTAGGCCGTGATCAAGCAGCGTGTCTATACCAAAACCTCACTTTGTGTTTGCATCATGCTCTGTGATTCCCGCTCTCTCTGTTGGCTGTTAGTGCCTTTGGCATCTATTTCCTGGCCACCCAGTTGCATTGCCTTGTTCAGCACATTTCTGAAGAGGAATTTCACATATGATAATTTGGCACACTAAAATTATGATGATATTTCTCTTTCTGTTCCCCGAAAAGGTGGTTTTACTACAATATCTTGTTATAGCCCCCCATTTCATTTCTTAATTGAATGAGCTGCAGCAAAATAAAATGTTTGTGGTGCTTGGAAAAACCACTTATGCTTACGGTTGACATTTTGTGTGTGTTTGAGTATGTGCGACAGAAAGAAAGGGACGGAGAGACAGAAAGAGAGAGGGTGGATGCAGAGACAGAACTGGCAGCACCCTACTGTGATAGACTTTAGGAAAATAATATGTGGCTAATCTCTGTGTTTGAGTGTGTGTGGTCCATGAATAACATCTCCAACTTTACTGAGGTTCCTTTGTTTTACAGAAAGAATATTAGTTTATTTACATGTTTAAGCAAATGAAAATCCAAATAAATGTAAGTTAAATAGAGTGTGGTTAAAAATAGAATCTAATGTGCTCAATATGGATGTATTTTTGGTTAATTCAAAAATGATCTTTTAATGCATTTATTTAAATAATGGTACAAAACTGTTTTTTGTGTGACACTTTAGCTTTCAACCAGAGTTCAGAACTTGCCTTAGTATTGGCTATGCCAAACAAGAAGTTGAACTGGAATCACAGGAAGAGATAACTTGCAATTCAACACAGCTATATAATACATTCTTGGAAATGAAGTTCTCCACCCTGGTCCAAAAAGTTACTTTATTAATGTTGTGATGTAATGGAAGAAGCTTCAGATCTTTTGGTGAGACATCCGAGTGAAGCTGATTATCAAAAGAAAAACTTGACTTGGACTTGAATTTATCCATCGGTTTTTGATGGAGGCATATCTTAATGCAAGCCTGCAGTCGATTGTTAGTAAGAGATTTAGAAGAAGAGGGTCATGTGGACTAAATGATCGGGGAAGTCCGATATGCATCAACAGAGGGAAGTCTGTGGTTTTACCAGAGGATTGAGTTATGACATTTTAATGAAAAATTGCGAGCTCAGAAACAAAATCATGTATGAAACGCATACATGGATGAATCGTTCACAATAAGATCAATAACATGCTTTTAGAACATAGATGGGGGGGATTTTCATTTAATGCCAACTTTAAAAAAAAAAAATATTTATTGCCATAAGGCCCAAACTTTTCAAATCTTCAAAATTGGCTTTTGCCTCTCATGTAATTTTTTTTTGAATTTCAACCTATTGTAATTGTGCTTTCTTATGTCCAAATTCAAATTGCAATTCTGCCTCATGTTGGCTTCCTCAATTCAAATGCAGGAATTTAAAATCGAATTCTATTCTGAATGACACATAACCCTTCTATCAGCTGCTTGCTGAAAGGCTGCCCGTCTGCTGCGTGAATGTCGACCTCTTTCATCGCCCTCCCCGATCACTAATTGTTCATCTCCTCACCGCAGATCTATCTGCCCAACCACCCTCATGGATCTGTTCTAAAAATCCTAGCCAAGTTTCAAGTAACAGAACCAGGGCCTATTGACCGCCCCTGATGTGCTGTGGAGAGAATGGGCAGGGTGGTTGTAACCAACAGCCCACCTGTGATAATATATAGAGGCAGGGGGCCATGGCCCACCACGGGGCAGGGCTAGGAGGGCACGGGCCTGGGGAGCGCAGGGACCTCAGCCTGCATCAACAGCTCCCTGACTCTCCAGCATCCTGACACTGACAGACAGGCCTTCCCCTCTGACACTGCAGCCCACGGGGCGCCTGCCACCCAAGTCGATGGATGGATAGATGGATTGATGAGAAGATGGATAGCTAGATGGATGATTTGGCTACTTGAATGAACAGTTCCATTTAATTTAAAAGTTCTAAAGAGCGCCTTTGGAAATTTCCACGTATTTTAATTATTTTTTCCCCTCCTACTTCGGTCCGTTAAGGAAAATAAACAGCTGGTGAGAAGTATTTTGTGTAAAGCAATGTTTGCTCCTGAGAGGAGAGTCTGGTTTCCATTACAGCTCGGTCTGACTAGCCTGCAGCACCGAAAGACACAGTAGTCCAAGCAGACGGGGCCGGACTATTGCGGAGTTATCTCTTTCAGTGTTCTTGCTTCAGAACGGCACACTTCTGCTCCGTTCGCTGAGACCCGAGGCTTCACGGCGAGCTCAGGCCACCAGACGTCCCTCTCAGCTGTGGGGAACATGTGCTGTGGTCCTCCTGCCTGTCAGAGGCGAATGCGTGACTGTTTTCAAGCAGCCAGCCGTGTGTGTCTGTGTGGTGCTGAGGTGGGAGGGGGTCGTCCCTCAGGAGGGATGTGTTTCAGCACCTTGTCTCCTTCTCTGTTTTAGCGCTGACAGAACAGGAGGGAAGGAGTGACAGGGGTGGAGAAAGGGTCTCTGCTCTCTCACTCCCATCTGCTGTCTTCACTCTCCCGCTATCATACAGTAGAGCACGAGTGGGGTTAAAGATCATGTTTAAGGTCATGTGCTCGGAGAAGCTAAACTACATATAATTCGGGAGCATTTTGATCTCAGCCAGTAGAGACTCGCACACATCTTACACTATACTGTTCAAAGGTTTGGGGTCTGTAAGATTTTTATTGTTTTTGAAAGAAGTCTCTTATGCTCACCAAGGCTGCAAATATTTGATCAAAAATACAGTACAAACAGTAATATTGTGAAATATTATTAAAATTGTTTTATATTTTAATATATTTTAAAAATGTAATGTAATTTATCAAGTGTCAAGTGGTCATTTAGAAATAATTCTAATTTGCTGATTTGGTGCTCAAGAAACATTTCTTATTATCAATGTTAAAAACAGTCATGCTGCTTAATATTTTTTACAGAAACTGATACACTTTTTGCAGGATTCTGATTATAAATGTCTTTTTGATAAATTTAATGCATCCTTGCATGAAGTATGAATTTCTTTAAAAAAATCTTACTGACCCCAAACATTTGAATGTTAGTGTACATTTGACATTTTTATTTATACTTATAAGTGTATTAAGGTAATGAAAAAGACTTTTAAACTTTGACCAAGACAAGTTGTGCACATCAGAAGATATCAGGTGGCTGCCGTGACGGAGATCGCAAAGAAAGAAAATTGCACGCTTTTGATTAGATGTCACAGCCAATAAATTGACAAGCTGCATTTTTCATTTTCTTTTATTCTTTTTACTTTCATACTACTTTTACATTATTTTTTTAGGTTTGATGATTGTATGTTAATTATTGGAATAATGATTTCCAGTCCTCTGAATCCATAATGATGTGTAGAGCGCTGATACTGGAAAAATTAGACTTTTCCTAATTTGACCACAGAACACACTGGTTATAAGTGGATGGACATTATTATCATGGTCTCCTTTTGATGTGAAAAAAAAAAACTAATTTAAATGGAAATTTCACTCTAGCATAACCAAAATTACCCTCTTATTCCAAAACCATGTTTTTTTTTTCAGATTTTTTTCTTCTCCATGATAGATTCAGGATGGAGGAAAACAACTGCTTTAGATAGTCAGTCTTTCTTTCTTCCTTTCTTCCTTCCTTTCTTTCTGTCAGTCTTTCTTTCTTTCTTTCTTTCTTTCTTTCTTTCTTTCTTTCTTTCTTTCTTTCTTTCTTTCTTTCACACATAACCTGATGGGTTAACTAGTTCTTGCACTTCCTGACTCAGCAGCATGAACTGGTGGCAGATTCTGGATAGACCAGCGAGATTTGGTTTATTTTGGCCTTGCATGCAGCTCTTTGATGATTAAATCATTTATTGGTTCAGGCATCATTACATTAGGCATTGCTAATAGCCCCATCACACTTCACGCATACCAAACCGATGACTGATAGACTACCACTGCTCAGTTACACATCAAAATCCAGCAAAAGTTGGGTTTCCTTCTTTTGTGAGGAATCCAATTATAGCTATATACAGTCATGAAGTCAAATACATATCATACAATCATGCCGTTGTCTGAACTTCAGAATATTCAGTATCACAGCACTGTTGTATTGTTTTTGTACATTACATATCACATACTTTCTCATGTATGTTGCATAGCTGCACAATTCACTGTGGATATAAAAGATTATATTCTATCTAAAAGTAAGGAAAACGAAGAAAAAATACAAATGCGCTATTTCATAAGATGATAAAATGTATGTTTAAAGTCACTATGAAATGAAATGGATATTTTTTGTTTTCTATGGAATATTGCAGTATTTATTGTGATTTATCCATGCACATCACTGTTTTTTTTTTTTTTATTAATGTGCCCTTATAACCTTAAATCAAAATAACTTCCCCTCCTTTTTGCAATGATGTCTCTTCTCTGATGATGTGTTTACTGGCGTGTGGGCGGGACAACCTGTCATTCGCATGACATCAAAGCAATACATACAACCGGCGTAGCGTCATAGAACGTCTCTGAAAAGGTTCACGCCCACTTTTAGGGGAAAACAATCCGACGAGCGCCAAACACAGTAACGGATTGAGGACGTGTACTAACCCTTACAAACATGTAATTTGTATTTAAACATTTTTTTTCCACACAGTAGGCTACCCCTATTATCTATTTGTATTTAATTATTTTTCCACACAGTATTTTTTATTTTTTATTTTATTTTAAATACATTTCCATGTATTTATGCCCATCTCTGCCTGCCATCATCATCAATATCTTGCTGTTATGGAAATATCATGAATTACGGATGATGCTATCGAAAGCTAAATCAGGCTAGTTGTATAGCTGGACAGAAAAGTGCACTCAGTAGCTACTCTAAATATAAAGACACAATATTATACATTTAAAGATGTTTACGTCTTAAAACCGTAGTAAAATCATTCACTGGCTACCTGGTGACTCGATGAGGTACGAGTAAATGTCCGGGTAAACCACTGGGTAGGGTTGATAGGCCAATTTGACGCTGGTAGAATGAAACGGGATATGTTTTTAAGTTGCCCAAATTAAGTTTATAAATGTATCGTTCACGCTCTATGGAAGGCAGGGTGGACATATAATTACTCGACATATTTCATCTAAGTGATTTCTGAAGTTATACACGTCTGCCGGCTGTGTACGGACGTTGTTTTGTGCCGCTATTTTGTATTGAAGTCTATGGGAAGTCTGGCTTGTTTTCCCCTAAAAAGGGGCGGTTACAAAATTGACAGTTAAGTTCCCGGATGTGCCGGTTGTATGTATAGCAACTACAACTATCCATTGATCCAATCAATTCCCAATGGACAAAATCAAGTCCCGTCCTACATTATTTCTTGTTCGAGAAGCTGTTCCACTCAGATATACTTCACAATAGGGAAGAAAAGGCTTGCAGATTCCATTTCATGCCGACTTTAAAAGGAAAGGAGCAACAGCTGTCATTATAGGTGATACTGCTGTGGAATAAGAGAAAGAAGGGAGGAGAAAGACAGACAGAGGAAAGGAGGCACTGTAACATTGGAACAGGACTCTGATTATATCCAGATAGCCTGGTTTCACCACAGTGCATCATTACAAATGTGCCCCCTCTTCTGAATCTACTTTCTCTCTCACACACACACTGCTCTAGCAGTACATTATAAAGCATGCATCCATGTGTGTGTGTGTGTGTGTGTGTGTGTGTGTGTGTGTGTGCCCTTTTTAGGCCCTGCTGCTGTCAGCAGGCTACTCTTCAGAGTATGTAAAGGGTATCACTTTACAGTGAAGTCACAGGCCTGGAACCACCTCTTGCAGCAAACCCTGTAATTTCTATTTGCATCATATTTCAGCGTAATCTCTTTACATTCTTCACGGGAAACACAAAGCTGCTGTTGTTGTTAAGTGGGGGGAGACCTTGGCATCTTACAGAAGAAGTTACGGAGATAGTTAAATGGTACAGTATGTCTCAGTTTAAGGAGGATTTACATTGTACAGCCCATGTGTGAACAAAATCAAGGAAACAGATATACAGTAGCTGCCATCCACCTTGTGGTGACAACTGTACATTGGCTACTGAAATTCAGAGAAGACATTGTCCACATTATAATTTGCTGCTGTACTGTCATAATTCCAAATGTACAGGAAATGCCATGACTGTAGGCGACACAAAATCACTAAGCCCAAAATAGAAGCGCCAATATTCTTTAGGTTCATGACTCTTGACTCTCAAGAAAATTAGCTGGTTCAGTGAAACACAAGGCGACGACAAAAACCTCTTTTAGCGTTTGCATGTAATTAGAAACATAATTAAAATGCACAATAAGTGGCTCTGAGAAAAAGCAGGATCTGCTGGCTGGTTTACTGCTGTTTTCCTGAACAATTAAGTGGGGAGAAAGCCAGCCGTACCCACCACAGCTGGAATCTTTTTTCATATCCTAAAGATGGCTGTCCAAAGATTAACACTAATTTAATAGAACCCATAAACATCTCTGATGGATAAGTAAATAGTAATTTGACAAGCAGTGACAAATATAACAGCACCAATCATTTTCTAGTATAGCTTCTATATGTGGTCATTTTTACATTTCACTATAATGATGATAAATATATATTTGAAAGAAGTACTATACCAGATATTTTGATTTATTGCTGGTGTATCTACTATTAATATAAAATACATAACATACATGCGTTTCTTTGGAGTGACAGGCCTAATACATAAAATAAATTTCCATAAACAAGATTAATAATAATATTTTTGAAAAACAAATAAAGGAGAGAGACATTATCCCATTCATACCCGAGAAAGACTTGCAGTGTGCTAGTCAACAAGCTTTCTATGCTCCAATTATTACTGCAAAAATGTAAATCTTAAAGCATAAAAACTGAATTTACATTTCCAAACAATTTTGTATTACCTGCACATTTTTACAGCTGGTTTTTAATTTAGTTTAAAGATCATTTGAGCTTGTGCCCAGAACCTGCTGGTTATGATAGCTCAGACCATTAACTGAAAATATGACGCCAACATTTCCGTGCCAATTTGAATATGTATATTTTTCCCCATTAATGAAATCACTATGTGTATTCAACTTTTAAACATTTCTAGCTGCTTGTCCAAGTCCTGCATTTTACATGAAGGTTAAATGGGTGTGAGTGTTAAAAAATAAAGGCGTGAGCTACTGTGGTCTTAAGAACAAACTTTCAAAGTGTCAAAATATCTGACACATTTGTAGTTTCTTTCTTGGACACTAATTCTTCCCAGCATTAGGAAGCATGCTGAGTAGTAAGGTAATATAAATAAAAAATGCCTTGGAACATTCAGATACCACCAGCATACATGATCACCATCCTGAGGAAAAATATAAAGGATTTACAGGACAAAATATTTTTTAAATAAAAACTTAGATTGTACACACGGTTTATTATGTGATTTGTATAAAATTATAGACCATCATGTAAATGACCAGATGGGGACTGTTCTAATACTATCCAGTGTATTTAAAAAATGGCTTAGTTTACAGATTTAGGCTACTAAGGTAATGTAATTTTAAATTAAATAGAGATTAAAACTGAAACATTCTTTTTTAATAATGAAAAATAGTGTAATTAATCAAAACAAATGAATATTTTAAATGAAAAAGGAACTAGTATTCAATTACTTATTCTAGTAAAAAAAAAAAAAAAAAAAAAATCAAATGCACAATTATAATCCACTAAGAATCTTTGAACATTCATGTATGAAGTCAAGCACCACATGTCTGTTGTCTGTTCTTCAAGAAGATATAGACTTACAAATCAAAAGCAACACATATATAGCCAATGGGTTTTGTAAATGTTTTTGAGCAGAGATAGCACTGTTTAAAGCCTAATAGCCTACATTATGAACTTTAATTCACAGCCCATACCAGTGTTTTTTTATTTATTATTATTCTTAACCACCTTACAACCAATAGTAAACAAACTCTTCCTCACAGCTCAGAGGTCGTGGGTCAGTTGCGTGATCATAGGTCACCATCTAGTGGAGAGAGACTGCAATCAGTCATTCAATACAGAACAAACAGAGGATCTTGCTCTAAGTTAATTAGCCGTAAGAGCACTGGTATAATGAAGCTCATCTAGACCGCATTGCACGGGTGAATGAGCCGACAGCGCACTGCGCTAATGGAAATGATAGACATGATTAGCCTGTAATGTGCGCTGAATGAGGGTATCAGATATCATAGGAAATGCAAAGACAGCACGTAGAAGGTGCATTTATGGGCCACTACATCTGTGCATCAGCATCCTAATGAAAACGATCTTCATTCCTGAGCAATCAGGACCCGCAAGGCAGAAAACAGGCCGTGCATTGCGGAGGCGCGCGCGAGAGTGGCCAGCGTTGCCTTGGAAACCGAATACTCAGCATGTAAATAATGTGATCTATAGATGCCATCTGGAAAAGATTGGGCCTTGGTGCCGTAACTGCCTCTCTACCGATATGTGAGGGGATCCATTACCGTATTTATTTGTGCTGCTAAACTTAGTCCGTGAATGGGATTATGTAGTGGCGGATTGAGAGTATATCCTAAACAAACAAGTATATTAAATCAGGATTTGGAGTATAGCCTGAACAATAATGGATTTACAAGACAAGAGTGTTTCGCCCCCTTTTTCACAAGCTCTCCATTTTTCAAAAATTGAATCCAGACTTTTTGGGGGTGAGTCTTTTTGCAATGAGAGCGCAGTGAGGGGGTGGGATCTGGCCACGGTATTTATCATATTTGAAAAATCTAGTTTGATGGGGGAGGGGGACGAAGAGTAAAGAGACGCTACTCCATCAAACTCGCAGTCTTGGACAGAGAATCGTTCACGAGTTGCTTGAGGCACAAACATGAGGTCCCGCTCCAGCTCTGTAAAAATGGTAACTGGTGTCACCGAGCTTATTTTTCGACGAATACAATACTCTTCCTTTGCACTTCCAGTCATATCCTGATGAAGCAGCAGTCCATGTGTTCAAAGTAAGGACTGGTGAAGTGGTCTGGCCCACAGACTGACAGCAGCCATGAAAGTGAGTTTACAGTGAGCTCACTTTATCTACTGTTCAGACTGCTTTTCCCATTTAGATTCCCTCTGGAAATCCTCGTCTTCTTTCAGTGTCACAAAATAACAGATTCTCCATCCCTTGACCTCTGTTTTTATCTAGTTCTCTACCCTCTCTGTGCAGATAAACGTACTCATTATGAAGTCAAGAGTGATGAGTGGTCACACAACAGAGACGGAGGCGAACAAATGTCCCCTCTGAAACACTTCTCAAATTATAACTTTCCAATTTGGCTCTAAAATAGCCTACACATGGAACACAATACTTTGTATTTGGGATCAATCCTTTTTTCTCTTTATGAGGTTAAAGCTACAATATGTAAGATTTTTGTAATAAAATATCCAAAAATCACTTGCACAGTGTGATATATTTCCTGCAGTTGTGTTCTTACAATATCCCAAAAGTTCCCAAAGATTTTTAAATTCAGAGAAATTCCTTTTTTAAATAATGGCTCGTCCCTTTCGCCCTGTCCCACTTGTCGCCTGTCAATGACGTAATGTCCGCGTAATACCTGGTTTCCGCTCGTACTGCCATAGTAACCATGGCAACAGACGTGGACAACTGCGTTACATTTAGCTCACGCTGTCGTTGTTTCATTCAAACGTTATGGATCATGGCAAGCAGACTTTGGGACAAAAGGAGAACTAAAACGAGGATCAATTTCAGCGTGGCATTTTCGAGATGCCGAGAGCTCCACGTCCGTGACAAACTTCGACTTGACAGAGTAAATGTACATAAAACTAATAAATGTTATATAGCTCAAAATGATGAAATGTTCGAATATGATCAGTATGTTATTCTAATGTTGATCTAGCTTACTGCTAGTCTCATACAGATAAACTAACACATATATAACTTTCAACACACTCAAATGCAGTTTAGTATGATAGTGTAGACCAAGTGAAACAGCGCTGCGTTACCTCACAAGTTTCATTAATCTAATAAACTGAACTGTATGAGTATTATTCAGCACTTGCGGGTAAGTTAGTTAGGTAGAATGAAATGTCCTTATTGCTTTATATCCGCGGGACTCGCGTGTGGCGCTGATATCTGTCTCTCATTAGCAATCGCGCCCTGCTTCATTCCACAGTCATGTTAAAAACATCAATGTATTCACTCATCCATAAACATTATTAGATCCTTGGGCAAGTTAGCACATTAGAGTGATCTGAAGGATCATGTGACACTGAGACTGGAGTAATGATGCTGAAAATTCAGCTTTGCCATCACAAGAATAGATTACATTTTAAAACAGGTGATTAATAAAATAGAAAACGCTTATTTTATATGGTACTGATATTTCACAATTTTACAGTTTTACTGTATTTTAAATCAAGTAAATAGTCTTGGTGACCATAAGAGATGCCTTTCAAAAACAAAAAAATACTCACCCTTAACTTTTGAACAGTAGGCTATACATAGTTTTTTATCAGAATACACAACATTTTGAATTTGTCTCAATAGAAAAGGATGCCTATAGTGATGACCTTTAGCTGCTTAGGAGTGTCTGTGACATTAGTCACTTTCTGTTTAGTAAAATTTGTTAATTTGCTGTGCACTTTCAGTGCTTTGCTAGTAATTAAGGCAGTACTTCCTTATCATGGCATGCTTGTTATTCACAGACATCTGTCTAGTAAGTCCCTACATATTGTATATCTAAGCCAATTAGGACCAGGTGATGGGAAAACCAGAGAGGATCCGGAGATCCTGCAGACATGCTGACACAAAACAGAGATTGCTGAGGAGAGATAAGAAAATGATGGATGGTAGTAGACAAACACCTGCTCCTGTCATCATTAAAACAAACATCTTCCTTTGAGGGGGGAGGGGGAGGGGTATTTCATAGTCTGTCATATCCTCTTTCACATCATTCCTTCTCTCTTTTTCTTTGTATTTCCCTCCCTCTTTCTCATCATCTGGTATTGATATTTCTTTCTCTGTCCTCAACTTACCTATCAGATGTGAGTAGTGAGGATTGTAGAGCAGATTTTTAAACCCATTTAGACCCATTTATCTATAAATGGAGTATTTGAGTATTTAATTATCAAATTAAATATTTGAGAGGATGGAGCATATAAAACAGCAAAAAAGTAGTACTTTTGTTTGAATAATATTTCATTTAGATACCTGTACTGATAATGGAGAAGAGCAGTATGTTCTGAATGGGAAAAGTGGCACTAATTAGGGCCTCTTGCGGGCCAAGAGGAAGTGGGGCTGCCAGGTCTCCTTTCCCCTGCGATCCTTCACCCTGAAATGGCTGGTCGGGACCGCCCCGGGGTTAGGCCACCTCCCCTGGAGCTCCTAGGTGTGAGATGCCAAGTCCAATCTCTGACCTATAGACAGGGGACAGTAGAGAAGATAGGGGTGTCATGCGGCTGTTTTTTCTGTCTTAAATTACATGCAAACCTGTTCATTTGGCATCCTTTTGTAGAGCCATAAGGTAGGCTGGGGAAATTATTTTGTTAGTTGAGGGCTTGGAGCCAGAGGGGCGTAAGTGGCTTTTGACAAACTTTACAGGAGAGACAAAACAAAATTTTGACCACACTTCAATCACCTGTATTATTAACCTTAAACCACAAACATTGTAACCACAGGCATACTTACATGAATGAGTATTTAAGTAATAAACGTATGGCATATTAACACAATGAACATGTTCTAAAACATTTTAAAATAAACAAAAATATGGCAAAAACGTCAGATATGCCTTTTCGGCACCAAATATTTCCAAGTCTTCTATGGACACATATGGGGCGTATCTGCTGAGCAATGCAGAAAATAATTGGTCAAAAGTGGAATTGATTGAATAATTAACACTTGAATAATTTATTTCATTACATTCATTAATTTTTTTTTCAAATACTCTATACAATTGACAGTTCTCTCGTGTTCTTTTTACTCATTTCACTTTACTTTTTTGTTCAACCATTTCAATTACTCTGTGAGTCTATTCATTGACCACATCCAAAGAATCATGTCGCGTCTTATTTGCTTTTCTGTTCACTAGTTTGTTTAGTTCTACTCACTGTCCACTGTCAGAGCATTGTAGAACTCTGCGTATGTGTGAGGAATACCCTCACCTACATGTATTTTTCAGAGCCAGAAGGGCGTAAGTGTGGACTCACGCCCTTCTGGCTCCAAACATTACTCACACTTTTGTGTTAGGTCTTTATTGTTTTGTTGCTTTATTCAATACAGTTTGATCTCAGATATGTATTTCTGGCACCATTGGATAGAGCTCATAGAGACCTTTATTTTGATATCAATATCTCATTTTCGCCCAAAATGCCACTTACGCCCCTCTGGCATATAAAGGCATCTGGGGGTTGCAACCATATATGGTAACTGCAAAGGTAAAAAATATGTACAAGACACATTGTGCTTAATCCTGAACCTAAAAATATTAAACTTAATCTCTTAATTCTCCTGGCCCAGTCGAATATGCAACTGTGAGAAAGCCAGGTATTTGTAGACATAGATGAATTCTAGTCATACAAAAAAATCTGGATTACCCTCGATTTCCAGTTTTACTTCCGTATAAACCATGGAGAAACCAAAAACGCTTTAATAAATTATACGTTTTATTAGGTAAGCAATTGTTTGGATACTTTTATCGATAGAAAATTAAAAATTGTTATATAGCTTAACATGGTTAGTCTTATTGTTTGAATCTCTTGTTTTCTTGATTTACCGTGAGTAACGTGTGTACCATGCCTCAGAGACAACACTAGCCTAATCATAACAAGCTTTATTTGTGGTAACAGTAATACAGCATTTTCTCCACCATACAATGGCCTGGTTTCACAGACAGGGCTTAGATTAAGCCAGGATTAGGCCTTAGTTCAATTAGGACATTTTAGTAGATTTTATAAACGTGCCTTAGAAAAGAAAAACATTACTGGTGTGCACTGAAATATTTTAAGATATGTCAGTGCAAGTTGCTTTCAGTTAAAACAGCTCAAACGTGCATTTTAGTCTGGGACTAGACTTAAGCCTTGTCTGTGAAACAGGCGTTGATTGTTTTGACCAAGTACCATATACCCCACAATTTTAATTAATCAAATAAAGTGACCTGTAGTAGTAATTTGCAGCATTTACGGCTGTTTTATTAGAATGAAATAAAATAATGTGAATGTAAGGGATCAAACGCAACTGTAACAAAGTTCAAGTTCAGGGAAGAGGGAGGCAGACGTAACTTCAATCGTATATGCATAAACTATAAAAAAAAAGGAGCAGCAGCGGCAGACTGCGGCAGAAGCATAATAAAACCAGCAACGTAAAATGTCCTAGGCTCTCAGCACTTTCTGGCTCCATACCACAGTAATAATACCTATCAGATTGCTTTCCATTGGCTATCCCGGTTTCATCAAGCTATCCCTTGGTTATTGTTATCTCTAGCGGCGAAACTTACATACTGTGCCTTTAAACCACACTTGAGGAAAAATTACAGACTCCAAGTAGCCTCAGACACAAGCTATTTGTTAAGCCAATTTATGTATAACTGTGACTGTGTGTTTGTGGATGGTCACTCAAGGTTTCTCTTTACTGGACCCCAAAAGGTGTGTTCACGCCATGTCGTAATTATTGCAATTACGCAATTTCAGCTTGTAAAAAGCGTTCACGTCCTCGTAGAGCTCGTAATTACAGCTAGTAAGATGGAAATTAGATGCGTTCGACTTTGGCTGTGTATTTTATTTTGATAAACATGACACAATATAATATCGTGACTACATGAAAATTGCTTTTACTCACAAATAAAGATTTGTGAGCATTAGTGGAACTGAAGGTGTCAGAATAAACACGAAACACACGTGATCGTTGTCATGCGGTAATTAAATGACGTGAATGCAGCAAACCAGAGACAGGTTAGCGCACAGTACATCGATGATGTTCAGAAGATGACAGCGAGAGATATGAGACCATTTATTTTGGTGGAGCTATGAGCTCAGAAATTACACTTGGCATCAGTCTTTCTGCTAGACATAAATCACATAGTAAGAAAAAAAATCATATATGGAAAGAAAGATTGAGTTCAATATGCCTTTTATTGTTGGGCAAAGCAATTGTAATTTGATCACAAAGCCTGCAGTGCACACATGCTGGACAGACTGCTGTCCATCTACTTCACAGCACCTTTTTGCTCTGCCCAATCTGCCACACAGATGTGGAGCTGAGCCACAGTTGCTGCGTTCATTTCTTTATTTAGAGAGCTTAAAACAGATAAAAGGCACAGTATGATTTTACTGTCAGGCAGGGTGATGGGTTTGCGAGGTTTACCATAAAGCGATCAGTTGGCCACGGATGATGAGACACATGGAGCGATGCAGTTATCACCTCTGAGGCCTGCTGGTCTTTCTAAACTTAAGCTGTCTAGTGAGAATAAACTTCGTGGGAAAGCAGAGCTGACTGTAAACAGGCTATGTTTATTGCGTATATCTTTTTGTAATATCTTTTATATTATTTTGTAAGGGAGAATTCTGTTAAAAAGGTAGCTCCATTATGCTGTAGTCATCCTTAAGAGATCAGGGTATTACTGTCTCACATGTAGCTGTTTGGAGAACCCTACAAAGCCATGCCGAATATAATCAGAATATTATTAATGCCAATAATAGCAGCAAAATATATAGCTAAAATATTGTCCTATAGTCCTCTGTCTCTCCTTGGGACAAAAATGAAAATATATACAGTAAGTTACGCCTATTTAGAACTTTTTCTTTGAAACCATAATTATTTTGGTTGCATGAAAGCAACCTAGCATTTTAAAATGACAGCTAAGGTCATAAATAACTATATGCCAGCCAAATCCTGCAGTGCCCTTCATGTGCATAAAAATGGCATTTGGAATTTGAGCTCAGTGTGCAAATGTATCTTTTATCTCAGCTCCTCTTTCGCTATTTCTGTTTGAATCTCTCATGCTCTAAAGGTATCAAATAAATAGTGTGCATTGATTATGAGCCCTTGAGTTTTTCCTGTTTCTGTTCTGACAGGAAAGCCAGAAGAATACCAGCAGTCCTGAGCTACAACATCTCATCAGTGTTGGTACCAGACTCAACCATTCTGGCAAGTGCACAGATCAGTAAGTCAGTTGATCTTTTTTCCTAAATATATGCACACCTATTATTACCCAATCTCTCTATCACATTTCACACAATATGGAGTGAATGGGAAAAAGCTGGACACTAGAGATATGCAGATACTGGGTGGGAGCAAAGGAGAGTGTAGGTGTAATGAAGCACCGGACTCAGAGGGATCCATTTGCAGCTTTTATTAGAATAGTCGGACAGGCAGGGTAATCAACAGCAGACAGGGCAATGGAGGAAACGCAGAGAAGATCAGAGTCACAGGCAGAGGTTGAGGCAGGCAGCAATAAGCAAGGTCCAGTAAACAGTCCGGGTCGGGGCAGGCAGATAACAATCAGAAAACGAGGTAAACAGTCTAAGGTCAGAAATACAAAGCAAACACGGGAAATAACGCTCAGAAATGATGGCCATGGCAAACCAAGACTTCGCAGAGAAGTGGTGTGTGGAAGTGGTTTTTATGTGTGTAAATGAGGTGCAGGTGTGTTGCGCAATCAGTCCCAGGTGAGAGGCATGATGGGAATTTGAGTTCGGTAGGAAATGGTTAATATTCTGGAGACGGATCCCTCCAGTGGTGCGGAGGAGGCGGTACGGGAGCCTCCTCTGTAACAGTAGGGTTCCAGGAACACGAGTATATGTGGTAGAGAGGAGCAGAGAAGAGTTTCTCTATCAAAGACCTTTTCCTTCCTCTCATAAATACCACATCGATGAATAATAGCCCTCCCTCTGCTCCATGGGCACTGACTCCAGCTCACAGATCTGGACAGCATATGAAATCAGTAGTACGCACCGGGCTGCAGCTGAAATCTCCTCCCCTTTCACTCATCAAGCTGTTCATCTGATGTGTAGCAGTCACACTGAGAGGTAGTGTGTACCAGCATATGCATGAGGCGTAACCATCTGTGGGTGATCTCACACGCACAACACACACAAACAGGAACTGCTATATCATTCTTGCCATTGAACATGTGCGGGTCAAGAAATTATTGAATGATTCACACAGCTTTGGAATCATTAAAAGTTGTGCTGTTCTTAAAGAGATTGTTCATTTCAAACTAAAAATTCTGTCATTATTTACTCAACCACATATGGAAGCCCATTTCTGCCCATTTATCAGAGTTAAAAGAACTGTGAGATAAAGTTTAAAAAAAGAAATAAACTCACAAGTTCAAGAGAAATAGAGATATAAAGAAATATGATATAAAGTGTGAGAAACTGTGAGATATAGTCAAAATAATGAGAGACAAAAGTTGTTATTATGAGAGAGTCGCAATTATGAAAAATAAGGTTGCAGTTGTCAGAAATTAAGTTGCACTTATGAGAAATTGTGAGATATACAGTCAAAATTATGAGAAATACATATAATTGTGACAGGAAATCGTCACTGAAATTGAAAAAAATTTGAGAGCTGCAAAAAAGTGATTTTCAGTGATTTGTGGTAAAGGCCCCAATATACTCACAGCGAAGTTCTTTTTTGTTTTCCGCTTAGGGGTAAAACGAAGTTTGAAATATACGTGACAAGCAATATACTGTTGGCGAACATCTGACACCGCTTACACTGCTGAGAGCGGCGTTTAGACTATGTAAATGTGCTGCATGCTTTCTTCTCAATATCAAAATAAACACACATTTTTTTTATAAAGCATAAGAAAAGCATAGCAATGTGGATATGTTTGCATGATGTGAAGAAATAACGGGAGGATGCAAATGCAAGTAAAATCTCAGTTTATTTAGAAAGTGGTCAGATGAAGACACAGGTCGGGGACAACACTCAGGTGGAGATGAAGCAGGGACGAGATGGCGATCCGGTGGTGGTGCGGTGAACAGCGTGCTCGAGTGAGACAACCAGGAACCGTGGGACATCAGACGACACGAAGAACTGACGAAAATCCAGACGAAGAACTTCTCAGACGAGGCACAGGAACAGGACACACACCGAGGAACAACCACAACGATCTGACAACATGAGAGGGAAAATCACTGGGCATATAAAGGGAACTGGGATTGAAGACAGCTGGTGACACTAATCAACACAACGAGTAACCACACCCACACAATTACATTCACACAGACACATCAGCATGAGACAGCCGATTCATGAACCGTGACAGTACCCCTCTCCCTAGGAACGCCTCCTGGCGTTCCCAGACAACCTTACCTGTCGATTGTAATCATCGATAAGGGAGTGATCCAGAATGTCTCTAGCAGGTACCCAACTTCTCTCCTCCGGACCGTAACCCTCCCAGTCCACCAAGTACTGAAATCCGCGTCCCCTCCGTCTCGAGTCCAGAATGCGATGTACCGAATAGGTGGGTTCCCCATCTACGAGGCGCGGCGGGGGGGGAACCGGGGCAGGCGGATTAATATGAGAATAAAACACGGGCTTAATTTTAGACACATGGAAGGCGGAGTGAATTCTCCTGTACGCAGGAGGAAGTTTGAGTCGGACTGTCACCGGACTAATAATCTTGGTGACAGGAAACGGGCCAATGAATTTGGGAGCTAACTTGTTAGACACGGAGCGGAGCGGAATATTCTTAGTAGAAAGCCACACTTTTTGACCCACGACGTAAACGGGAGGCTTTGACCGGTGGCGGTCGGCCTTGGCCTTCATGCGCCGCCCTGCTTGGAGTAGAGTCTCACGGGCTCTAGTCCAAGTACGGCGACACCTCTGGACGAATGCGTGAGCGGAGGGGACCGCGACTTCGGATTCCAGACTAGGAAAAATTGGTGGCTGGTAACCTAAACTACACTCAAATGGCGAGAGGCCCGTGGATGACACTGGTAACGAATTGTGGGCGTACTCCACCATAGAAAGCTGTTGGCTCCAGGACGAAGGATTCTTGGCAACCAAACATCGCAACATTCTCTCGAGGTCCTGATTGGCTCGCTCAGACTGGCCGTTGCTCTGGGGGTGATAGCCCGAGGACAGACTGACCGTGGCCCCCAGTAACCTACAAAATTCTCGCCAAAATTTGGACACGAATTGGGAACCTCTGTCAGAGACCACGTCCATCGGGAGGCCATGTAACCGAAAAACGTGATCTATGACTGTGACCGCTGTCTCCTTGGCTGAAGGTAATTTGGGCAAGGGGATGAAATGTGCCGCCTTCGAGAATCGGTCCACTACGGTTAAAACAACCGTCATGCCTCTGGAGGGCGGGAGGGCGGTGACAAAATCTAGAGCGATGTGGGACCAGGGTCTCGAAGGGACAGACAGCGGTCGAAGTAACCCATCTGGGGGCTGGTTAGATGTCTTACCAGTGGCACAAACTGAGCAAGCCAACACAAAATCGTGAATGTCGCGAGCCATTAATGGCCACCAGAATCGTTGTTTAACTAAAAAACTGGTTCGCGTCACTCCTGGATGACAAGCCACGTTGGAGCAATGACCCCATCGAATAACGTCGGACCGTAACCCCTCCGGAACAAACAAACGACCCGGTGGGCAACCAGGCGGAGGCGTTACCCCTTCTAGGGCTGTCTTGACCCTCGATTCGACCTCCCATACTAGAGTGGAGATGACAACCTTCTCAGGTAAAATACACTCGGGAGTAACCGGGCGTTCGGATGGATCAAAAATACGAGATAAAGAATCGGGTTTGATGTTTTTGGAACCCGGGCGGTACGAGAGAACAAAATCAAAACGTCCGAAAAAAAGAGCCCACCGAGCCTGCCTGGAGTTGAGTCTTTTAGCCGATCTGATGTACTCAAGATTCTTATGATCGGTCCAGACGATAAAGGGTACCCCCGAACCCTCCAACCAATGACGCCACTCCTCCAACGCTAACTTGACTGCCAACAACTCTCTGTTACCAATGTCATAATTACGTTCGGCAGGCGATAGTCGATGAGAGAAAAACGCGCAGGGATGCATCTTGTCGTCTGAGGAAGCGCGCTGTGAAAGCACTGCTCCTACTCCCACCTCTGACGCGTCGACCTCCACCACAAACTGACGTGTGGGATCAGGGGTGACAAGAATGGGAGCCGAAACGAAGCGACTTTTGAGGTTGTTGAACACTGCCTCGGCAGTGTTCGACCACCTGAACGTCGTTCGGGGGGAGGTCAAGGCAGTCAGAGGTGCGACTAGTTGGCTGAAATTGCGAATGAAACGCCGGTAAAAATTGGCGAACCCCAGAAACCGCTGTAGGGCCTTACGGGAATCTGGACTTGGCCAATCTACCACAGCCTTAACCTTGTCAGGATCCATGCGCACTCCCTCAGAAGAGATGATGTACCCTAGGAAAGGAACAGACTGTGCATGAAACGCGCATTTCTCCGCCTTGACAAAAAGCCCATTCTCTAACAACCTCTGGAGCACTCGTCTGACGTGTTGAACGTGTTCCTGGAGAGACGAAGAAAAAATCAATATGTCATCCAGGTAAACATATATGAACTGATCTACCATGTCTCTCAACACGTCATTAACGAGTGCCTGGAAAACCGCTGGACTGTTGGAAAGCCCGAAGGGCATAACCAAATATTCAAAGTGTCCTCTAGGGGTATTAAAAGCGGTTTTCCATTCATCCCCCTTCCTGATGCGAACCAAATGATATGCATTACGTAAGTCCAGTTTTGTGAAAATAGATGCTCCCTGCAACCTCTCGAAAGCTGAAGACATCAACGGCAAAGGATAAGAATTCTTTACCGTGATGTTGTTCAGCTCTCGGTAATCAATGCAAGGTCGCAGAGAACCATCCTTCTTTCCAACGAAAAAGAACCCCGCCCCCGCAGGAGAAGAGGAAGGTTGGATGAACCCAGAGGCTAGAGAATCAGAAATATATTTCTCCATGGCCTCCCTCTCGGGAACAGAAAGAGAGTAAAGTTTGCCCTTAGGCGGAGATTTACCTGGCAGTAGATCTATTGCACAGTCATAGGAACGATGCGGAGGAAGAGAAGCAGCACGAGACTTACTGAACACCTCCTTCAGGTCGAGGTACTCTGCGGGCACGTTAGACAAATCCGTCGCCTCACTCTGAAACACAGAACCAGACACAGAAGGACAGGCAGACACTAAACAGGACTCATGACAGTGGTTACTCCATGTGGAAACAGTGTTAGTGCACCAGTCGACACGGGGGTTGTGTCTGGAAAGCCACGGGTGTCCCAAAACCACTGGTGCAAGTGGTGAGTCCATGAGGAGGAATGAAATGAGTTCCGTGTGATTGCCAGAAGTGATGAGGGTGATACTTTCAGTGGAATGAGTAATCCGGGGGAGTTCTTGACCATTGAGTGTGTTGACCGTAATCTGGTGTGAGAGAGGAGTGATGGGGATTTGAAGTTTAAGTGCAAGTTTAAAGTCCATGAAATTACCCTCTGCTCCCGAATCCAGTAGTGCGTTGGTGCAGTGCGACGACGTTCGCCATCTCAGTCTTACCGGGAGGAGGGTCGATGATGGTGATGAGGTCTTCTCGGCGGAGATCCCACCCGATAGTAGCCTCATACTTACTACCGGGCTTGCCCTTTTACCGGGCAGGCATGGATGAAATGGCCCGCCCGGCCACAGTACAGACAGAGTCCTTGGGATCTCCGCCTTTCCCTCTCCTCCCGGGAAAGCCGAGCTCTCCCCACCTGCATGGGGTCATGATCGAATGCGGGGCTGACCGCGCTCGCGCCACTGGGCTGGAAATCCTCCGTGCTGGGCTGTGGATGGCTGGTACGCGTCAATCTGGTCACACGATTCAGACGAGCGTCTACTCTCAAAGCAAGTTCCACCAATCCATTTAGCGTCTCAGGTAAGTCCAAAGCATAAATTTCTCTTTGAACGCGGTCAGCCAGCCCATGCAGGAACATATCCCACTGCGCCTCCTCGTTCCAACGGCACTCTGCGGCCAGGGTGCGGAACCGGATGGAAAAGTCCGCCACCGAGCCTTCTCCCTGTCTCAGTTCGGCGAGTAATCTGGCCGCCTCCTTACCCGCCACAGCACGATCGAATACCCTCTTCATTTCTTCGGAGAGTGCCTGGAACGAGGTGCAGCAGTTGTCTCCGTTCTCCCACACCGCCGTTCCCCAAAGCGCTGCTCTCCCTGACAGCAGGGTCAATACAAATGCCACCTTCGCCTGTTCACTCTGGAAAGTGCGTGGCTGTAGAGCGAAATGCATGGAACATCTCGTGAGGAACGCTCTGCAAAACTCCGGCTCGCCGGAATAACCCTCAGGTGTGGGTAGGCGTGGCTCTGGGCGATCAGCTGCAGCAGGCGCTGGTGGTGGGGGAACGGGAGGCGTGGGGGGCGCAGTGGGAATCCGTAGAAGTTGTACCTGTTGGGTGAGCTCGGACACCTGCTTCACGAGTGCTTGCACCGCACGACCTGTGCCCGAGATGTTTTCCTCTTGTTGGTCCATACGTGAGATACTGTGGGCGATGAAATCGTTGATCTGGGACGTACTTGCTGCATCCATGATGTGGTCAGATCGTTCTGTGAAGAAATAACGGGAGGATGCAAATGCAAGTAAAATCTCAGTTTATTTAGAAAGTGGTCAGATGAAGACACAGGTCGGGGACAACACTCAGGTGGAGATGAAGCAGGGACGAGATGGCGATCCGGTGGTGGTGCGGTGAACAGCGTGCTCGAGTGAGACAACCAGGAACCGTGGGACATCAGACGACACGAAGAACTGACGAAAATCCAGACGAAGAACTTCTCAGACGAGGCACAGGAACAGGACACACACCGAGGAACAACCACAACGATCTGACAACATGAGAGGGAAAATCACTGGGCATATAAAGGGAACTGGGATTGAAGACAGCTGGTGACACTAATCAACACAACGAGTAACCACACCCACACAATTACATTCACACAGACACATCAGCATGAGACAGCCGATTCATGAACCGTGACACATGAGCTCTGCAATCTAGTAAACACTTCAACACTTTATACTATAGATAATTTCAAACAATACTTTTGCTTAAAATCAAGCAACTTTACTGTATTAAATAGGGCTGGGTAAAAAATATCGATTTCTCGATTTTAATCGATTCTCATTTTTATGAAACAATATCGATTCTTAAATCCCAAGAATCGATTAGTCATCCTGTTTTCAGTTTATGAATGAATGGATCATTGTTGCGCACATCCCATCCAATAAATCGCAATAATCTTTGTGCTTTGTTATTATTGATATGAAACAAAGTCTCAGATTTCAAATTACGTCAATTTTCTTACGAAATTCAAAAACATAATTACCGTTTTGGCGCTGTGGCGTGAGATCGCTCCGACGCAGCTCAGCTCAAGAGAAGCAACGGAAGTAACGCTTCCGCGTTAATAATACCAGTTACAGCGCGAAATAAACATGAATGAGCATCTGAAAGTGTGTTAAAAGATAGAGTACAACTTATCGAAGTCCGTATCATGTCTCATGGAATCGCTCAATCAGTGTTTCAATCGTGCAAAGACGTTAGTAAACAATGTCATGTAACGTCACATTTACCTCAGAAAAAACATATCCAGTGAGCATAAACTCGTTAGTCAGCTAGAAAAGTTAACTCTAGAGAGGACTGAGGAGCATTTTGTTAAATATATCCACCATATTATATATTCATTATAATTTTTAATGTTCTTCAATATTTAATGCATGTTTGAATAAATCTGGAAAGTTTTTTATGACAGCCATCATTTAAAATTTTATATAATTTCATATAACTTTATTAAATAAAAGTGTATTTTAAGTGTTTGTATGCATCAGTTAATTTTTACCTTCAATATTATAGTAGGCTAATGAAGCCTATAGGCTACCACTGACTCCCATGGTTTACAGCATTAAGAGATTTGTTTTCCTTGAGAAAATTTGCAATGTATTGAACCTGATATCCAAAATAATCGATATTGAATCGAATCGAATCGTAATCGTAATCGAATCGAATTGCAAGCTTGTGAATCGAAATCGAATCGAATTGTGAAATTTGTGTCAATACCCAGCCCTATTAAACATGAAAAACAGTATCAGTGTCTCATTTCATCAGAAGTACAACTTCATGTTTACTGTAAAGCAGCTCTCCAATGTTTTCATGTTTTCACTCACGGACGTCTGACCTTTACGGACTGAACAGGAGAAATGAACCTGAAAAGATTTCCATGTAAAAGAAGGCGAAGCCTCCGCGCACACCTTCCCATTACGTAATCGTCACGGACCAATGGTAGTACGAAGGTGTTTACCAGCCATAGCAAACTTTTCCGGAAAGTTCGCTTTGGCAAGCTGTTTCAAACTCCCAAACCGAACTCCTGATTTTTTTCGAAATGACGTCTCATCAGTTTGTTCTTCATTTTGCTTGAAGTATATTGGAGCCTTAACGGTGGTTGATGAGGGTGAGCAACCCTGGTGAAAAAAAACATGCTAAGTATACTTGCAGCCAGACTAAAGCCTGTTTTATACTTCTGCGTCGAACTAATGCCGTAGCTACGTCGTAGGCTGTGTGTAGCGCGCGTACCCTTCGGCGTACCCTGACGTGCACCTCTCCAAAAATGTTACAACGCGTCAACTCTATGCGGACACAAGCGCTGTGATTGGTCTGCTAGAACCCCTCCCTCGGGTTTCACATGCTCCCTCTGCAAGTGTAATTGCGCGTCAACGCGGACAACGACGCAGAAGTATAAATGAAAACCAACGCGTTGCCTACAGCGTAGAGGCTTCGGCGTAGGTCCGACGCAGAAGTATAAAACAGGCTTAATTATCAGTATACTTCAATTGTGTTAATGATTAATTAACTTGAAGTGTGCTATTTTGAAACAACAAATTTTGTGCTAAGTATATTTTAGTTGTAATTAAATTGTAGTAAAGGATAACTTTAAGTGTATTTAGTGTACTATTGGACCAACTTCAAGTATACAGTACTTAGTATACTTTAAGTATATGCCTGTGTAGGGACTAATTACATGCTTGATTAGTAATATTAAAGTGTACTTTATTTGTGTTATAAGTACATTACAACTTCATTACGAGTGTCTTCAAAACATACAAGCAATATACCATAAGTGTATTTATATATTTTTTTTATTTAAAAAAATATATATTTTTGGCATTTTCACCTTTTATTAGGATAGGACAGTAGCTAGACAGGAAGTGAGGTGGGAGAAAGAGAGGGAGGAGGGACGGGATCGAGAAAGGTCCACAAGCCGGGTCTCGAACTCAGGTCTCCTGAAGCACATGTCGGCGCACTTGCCCACAAGGCTATTGTGGTGTGATAGAAAAGTAAAGAAAAAGAAAAGTATTAGAAGTCACATGCAAACAAGTATTTTAGAAAATATACTGAAGTACAATTATTTTAAAGTGTGTTAAAAGTTGTATTGTGAAAATAAAAGCATGATGCTAATGTACATTTAATATATTTAAAGATAGTAAAAAAAATTGTTAGTATATTTGCAACGTACTATTGAAATAGGGAATATATTTCAAATACAATAAAGTATACTTTTTTCACTAGGGAAATAATCATGGAATGTTTATATTTGGGTGAAATATTTATTTAATGCTACAGTGAAACAGTAAATGTTTCTTATGTGAAGAGTGCAGGTTTCCATGCTGATTGCATAACTTGAAAGTTTAGCCAGACAGAAGCTGAGGTCTGTCTGTCTCATTATCCAGGAGGACCCAATGTATCTCAGTGCAGCCTAAGAAGAATTCCTAAAAATCTTTTCATCCAGACATCCCTGACCATAAACAGATCATCAGAGGATAAAGAGCTTTGTAGACAAGTGTGGTATGCGTGTGCGTGTCTTTGTGCTTTAGTTTTTATGTCTCTATTATCTCCCGCTAAGAAGCAGAACTGTAGGAGTGAGACGGGACGAGGGAGAGAAGTTGTGGGAAGTTGGCGAATGAGCTGAGCTTTGAAAGTGAAACATAAGAGTGGCAGATCATAAGAGCCAGGAAAACTGATATTCTCCTCGTTAAGGATCTTGCTAGCTTCAATCTCTGTAGTGGAGACTTCAACTTTTAACAGGAAACAGGTCTGAAGGAACCTGTTTGTAACAGACAAGCTAAAATTGTGCATTTACATAGACGCAACTGTTATGTGTGTTATATCCTGCTTCACTTTCATTCTTAAATAATCAGATCGTCCGATACTGCCGGCGTATTCTGCCACATTATGGTGTGAGTTGTGAGGATAAGATCCCTTTAAGGCTGTCACTATGCAAATTTGGACATGAAAGTATGGCGGAGATTAGTTATCTGCTCTGGTTACAGTAATAACTGCCACGTTACTGCTGAATCTTCATTGGCTAAGCAGAGCGCTAGTAAGCTCAAAGCATATTTGCTATCTTTTGCTCTTATAGGATGCCTCAGGAGGTCCGTATAAAGACGTCATTTCCCCCCTTCTACGTGGCATATTCTTCTTCCTCTCCTCCTTTCTTTCTACCGCTTTCTTAACTTTCTTTGTCATCCAAGTTCCTGCCTTCTTTAAAAATTCTCATAAATCATGAATGACATTAAGCTTTTATTGTGCATCATTAAAATCAGTGTTAGAGAGTAAACATAATATCTAGCTCCATTTTTAGTAACTATTTTTTAAAACTCAGATAGTTTTAAGCAAAAAACAAAGGGTTTTTGAGTAAATTAAATCCTTACTGCATTACTTTAAAAATTGATTAACACTTAGCTTGGAAAGCAAAAGTTTCAAAGTAACTTCCCCAGCGCTGGTGTGTGTGCTTGACTAAAGATCTTATGCAGTGGCTTGCAATGTAAAAAAATAATAATAATACATTCACTCACGCAGATGCAAAACTGGTGTCTTCAAGCAGGTTTGCTCCTTTGAGCCCTGCCAAGGCGTTTGTTTTTCATTTGTCATATGATAGTGCTGATTTTTGGATGATTTCATGCTTTGTTTAATAAAACAAAACTTGTGTAAAGCTAATGTGGCGCCACTTTTCATTCGAGCAAATATGCTTTTGTCTCTGTCACCCTGAGACTGTTTTTCTAATGTCAGTGCAGTGTGTGCAGAGACATCTGTCTTGGCGAGCAAGTCTGGTGTGTGGAGCTGAACGGACACATTTTTTTTAGCATTGAAGCTAATCGGGTGATTGACATTCTGGGTGGCATGAGCTAATGAGCAATGGTTTGGACATGCACAGCCATAGAGATGCTCAAACGCACCTTGATATTTAATCGTATTTAAAATTCAACCGAATCCTAAGAGCCAATAAAAAGCATGCTTTACTCGTCTGTTACTGCAATGTAGTTGCCAATAATTTGGTCAACGTTCCAGTGCACTGCAGTGGTCACTCTCTGATGGACAGCTTTACATCTCTCTGTGAAGTTTTTTTTCTTTTTCTTCCTCTCTAAAATGAACGCACTCACATGCAAACATCTGCTCTGTATCATTAAAAATAAAACCCAGTGAAAACATTCACATGCCTCTGCTCTGTAGTGCATTTATATAGACTTCTAGAGACTCTAGAGTGATTGGTGTCCTGAAAAATGGTCTTTCTCTCTCTTTTTGTACAGCTGTAACAAATTGAATTTCTGACTCTCATCATCAGCTTTTCCCGCAGTCCTGTGATGAATTAATGTCACACAGCATCCCTGTGTGAGCATGGTGAATGCAAGGGATGTGGCCTTCGTGACTTGCCTTTACTGTTCTCTATACAGAGAAAAAACAAAAGACAAACATCAAAACAAACAGCACAAACTTGACATCATGCAGGAGTGCATGATATATGATATCTTTATTGTGTTTAATTGTGGAGACTAGGCATCTAATGCAACAGTTTACAGGAAAAATATTTCTAAGCTTATGAGTTTGCGTTCACACAGGCTTATAATGATTTAGATTAGATTGTTGATTAGATGTGGACACTGAGACTGAGGACCGTCACAGGACAGAAGAGGAGAGTCCCAACAAGAGAAGTCAATCTGACATCATTCTCATTTTTACTGCTCTGTAACTGGAAACCAACACTAGTTTAAGGATCCTTTCCAAATTACTCAGGATAGCAGCTGAATCTAAATGAGCACTCAATTTTTCCACTCTCCTTTTCTTAGTGTATGAGTATTACTTAATAGGGAAAATGAGCGCATCAGTTATAACAAATATCCATGATTTAGTTTAACGTGATCAAGGTGCTTGAACTCATTTAGCCTTTTGGGTGATTTGTACTTACCTGGGCCATAACAATTCTGCCAGTGAGGAGAAACATCTATATGAAATTGATCCAAAGTTATGAGGGAGATTTGGATCGGTCAGATGGGGCTCTCATATGAATTGGCTTTAGATGCAGTTTGTTAGAATGTTGGTGGGGTATTTATACAACTAGACAGCTCATTTAAGAGTTCAGATGCAAATATTTCCACTTGACCCTGCAGACCGCAGCTTCAGATACCATTTTACAGAACTGCTAAAATTAAAGACGTTATTAAAAATAAAGTAATACATTTTCTTCGTTTTTTTTTAATTATTATTAATTTGATGAAAGCGCTACATTGGTTAGTGAGGAGGTTCGAGGGAGTGTTAAATCCAGATTAAGAGCCCATGTTCTGAGCTATCCAGAGTGCTGAACCACCACAATTAAAGGGATACTTCACCTCTGGGAAGATGAATGTGTATTTAAAATAGGTAATTTAAGTAGAAGAAATGTGGAGAAATTTTTGAATTTGGAGCTTTCTAGACTGAGAAAAGCCAGAAAATGTATTTTTGGCTTATGTGGATGAAAGACAACAACTCCCAGAATGCACTTGCTTCGCTGCCTTAGGAGGCCACGCCTACCGGTTAGAGAGCACAGTTGAAAACAAACAACAAGGCTAGCCTACGTGATGAGTTTGCCAGGGATTTAGAGACCCAAAATGTCCGGGACTCGGCTTTTGCGTTCTACAGTCGGCATTCATCATGTTTACTGTGGCGAGCAGGACGAGGCTGACGGCCGCGGGAGAACGGCGCGAGGCCGGTGGCTTCATTACTGAGACGCGCCGGGTCTCGCATCTCTCACGGAGGAGCGGGAATTTTCTTAGCAATGTTAAAACGCACATCAACCAATCACTTGTTTAGCGTTCATGTAAACACTACAGTCAGATTCACCAATCGGAATGAATTCAGTTAGATTGAAATGAGAGGTGTGCATGTAAACAATGAATGGCGACCGCAGAACGCAAAAGCCGAATCCCGGACATTTTTAACAGTCTCGCCCGCCGGACAAGTCCGGGAAAAGGAAGATGGTAACCCCTACTTACTCAGCTTTCTCCTATTATTCAGCTTTCTCCACAGAACAAGAGCATGCTAGCTTAGCTTCCAAAGAAAGACGGCTGATACTGTGTACATTCTGTGAGTGAGATCCCACCCTGTATGGGCGGGTTGAAAACATGCGGAACAACGCCATCTACTGGCTGTAGTCTTTAGCCTCTGGACAGAAAATCCTCCGATGACGCAAAATGACGATTTTTGCGTCATCGGAGGATTTTTTCCAGACAAAAAATACATAAATCTCTCCTCTCAGGGGGATATGAGGGGGGAAAGCATGGTAATTCGAAAATACTACAGGTTTTCTACTAATACAAAGCTTAATGCTAAATCCTGAAGTAACCCTTTAACATTAATACTTTCTAAACAGCAGAGACTTACAGTACAGTAATTAAACACGTCAATGTCTTGTACACGTTTTAAACATTTTAAAGTAAGCAGTTGAGACTGTAGGTTATTTAGCACGTGTTTATGAATGTGTCAGATATTTATGACAAAGCAGAATACAGTATAACAGAGACTGAAATTATTATTTTTACAATTTTTAATGGGTATTTTCTAAGCATATAAACCATAATACTCTTCTGTGTGTGTCAAATACTTAATATGAAAAAAATATTAGGGTTAGAATAAATTCTTAGTCTGAACAAATTTATGGCTGCTAATTGTAAAATCAAATGACCATCAGTAATAAAAGTGGTTTTGCACAATATATAAGGCATAAACCCTGCTAGAATACATGAACTGTCACTATTTTAGATGTTATACCTTTCTGCTGTCTACTGCAACTGTATATTCTGTTGTTTTCTTCACATGCAAGTGTCTTGATGTTAGCTATTAATTCAACATCACTCCCCATTCAGACAGTGAATTCACAAAATTGAACTAGGCCCGTAGGAAATAATGAAATTATATGCCTGGTTTCACAGACAGGGCTTGAATTAAGCCAGGATTAGTCCTAAGTTTAGTTTTTATAAACGTGCCTTAGAAAAAAACATCTTGAGACAAAACAATGACAGTGTCATATTTAGAGATATCAGAGCAAGTTGCTTTCAGTTAAAATGGCTCAAACATGCATTTTAGTCTGGACTAGGCTTAAGCCATGTCTGTGAAAACGGGCTCAAATGTTATACTGCAAGCAGGATCGTCACAACTGAAGTATCATTTTTGGTGGTGCTTTCCCTTGATTTCCATGCCTGTAATCCATTCATCTTCAAAATAAAATGGAATAAGCAATGTCTCGGGGTAAATCATCAATGTAAAATGTGCTGAGTGTGCACTTTCCCTTACGTTTCTATATCCTCTCACATGCAAAAACACCAGACAATTATATATCCATCAATCAGTCTGAACTCCAGATTTATGAGCTGTCTCAGGCCTTCAAAGAAAGAGAAAGAAAGATCCAGTGAAATAACGACATTAGGGTGACGGAGATTGACATTGACAAATTAAGAAGAATAGGAGGGGTTTTATTAGTGAGTTTGGTCCCACATCCTCTGAATTCTCAGACAGTGAAGTGACAGAGGCAAGAGACCCCAGACGCCACAGTTAGCACATCGTATTATTGAGTGTTATCCAATGTACCGTGTTAATATGAAGGATTTTTTGTATTGATTTTCCACGTGTTTTACCTGTTTTTTGAATTACGCATTGCATTGTGTTGAAGAAAATGCCCATAAACTTATCTGAAAAGATACTTTTCTGCCATGACATTATCCGTTTTTCTACATGTTTAAGTTCTGAAAAAGAGCGTCTGACCATTTGACCTCGGTCTCTCTTTCATACATGCATAAACACAGTCATACATTCAATAATGTGTGGTGAAGATCCATGTGTGATGAACTCAAACTGTGTTTGACAGACGGAGGAGGGTGTTTTTGATCTGGAGGCTGTATTGTGACGAGCAGTAGGCGCTGTTTTGATTCACAAAGATGTGAAACGAAAGGACAGAGAAGAAAAAAACCATGAACTCTTCAAACTGAACTCAACCACTAGACCTAGAGAGAGATGGAAGGAGAGATTGAGAAAGCGAGCGCTGAGGTAAAGACAAAAGATTGTGACCAGGGCAGGAGAACTCTCTGCTCAATCTAACACACATGTTGTGGGCTAACGGTGTAGTAGCCCAGGGGCGCAGACAGCAACAGCAGCAGCAGCATGTGAAAAAGGTTTTCCACCCAGATCTCACTTCAAATTTAAGAGAGAGGGAGGAAGAAAGAGAGAGGGGTTGAACTGAGATGACTGAGAGGTTGTGTGTTTGAAGCAGAGTAGAGAAACCAAGAAGAAAGAGATGGAAAGATATGATTAACATCAGAGCCATCTGTGGATTAACACAATTAACACCTCAGTAAAACCTCTTCTGCTTTCAAAGAGCCTGGCCCTCAAAACTCTCTCTGCTAAGCCAAAATAAAAAGGCACACTCACAGAAATACTGTGTGTCAATATTGTAATTTGATCTAAATTCAGTAAGTGGAATAAAGAGGTAATGAAATAGAGGTTGAATCTGATTAGTGTTAGCACATGCATGGCATGAATGGCGTTAAGTGGAGTTTTGTTTCGTTCATGGTGAGTTCAGACACTGATACTTTCCTCAAACATGGGGACTTTCAACCTTTATAGCCTCTATATAAAGCTTTCTTTGTAACACTTTATAATACATTGTATTCAAACTAGGGCTGTCAAAAGATTAATCGCGAATCGCGATTAATCGCATCCAAAATAAAAGTTTGTGTTTAAATAATATATGTGTGTGTACTGTGTATAATTTCATTTGTATATATAAATACACACACATGCTTGTATATATTTTAAACAAATGTGTAATTTATATATAAAAAAAATATATTTAAATTATATATAAATATATACAGTATATGTATGCAAATATTTCTTAAATATATACATGCATGTGTGTGTATTTATATATAAAAAATAATTATACAGAGTACACACACATATATTATGTAAACACAAACTTTTATTTTGGATGCGATTAATCGCAATTAATCTTTTGACAGCCCTAATTCAAACATTTACATAAAATAATTTTATTCACCACGGATGCATTAAATTCATCAAAAGTGACAGTAAAGACTATGTTCCAAAAGATTTCTATTTCAAATAAATGCTGTTCTTTTAAACTTTATATTCCACGAAGAATCCTTAAAAACTTACTATCACTGAAATAAAAATCAGCACAACTGTTTTTAACAAGAAATTATTCTTGAGCAGCAAATCAGCATATTAGAATGATTTCTGAAGGATCATGTGACACTGAAGACTGGAGTAATGATGCTGAAAATTCAGCTTTGCCATTAGAGGAATACATTGCATTTTATACATATACAGACCCCAAACATTTTAACTCTAGTGTATCTTCTCCATTTTTATTTAATTATTAAATAAATGTATCTATTATTTGTATCTTTCTTTTTTCGCTCTCTTTTTTGGAAAAAAAAAAGTCACTGAATCAAGTGGTGGCATAAAATCCTCATTGTTGAAAACTCACAGTAACTAAAATAGTATATTGTCCAAAATATTTACATGTTTTATCCAAAGTTACTTACAAATGAGGAACATGGAAAGCAATTCGTCACAGAGCCAACAATATAGTATTTATTCGTAGGCTAGATTCAGAAAAATATTCAGAAAGAAAGTTAAAACACACAAAAGCACATTGATGAAATGCCAGTGACCCTCACTCCAAGCATTCAATTGAAACAAAAAGTTGTTTCTGGTCCCTTTTTCACCCCTGTACAATACGAGGACTGGGCTAGTGCTGACTGTACGGCTTAGTGACTCTTAGTGTGTGTGTGTGTGTGTGTGTGTGTGTGTGTGTGTGTGTGTGTGTGTGTGTGTGTGTGTGTGTGTGTGTGTGTGTGCGTGTGCGTGTGCGTGTGCGTGTGCGTTTGTGCGTGTGTGGGCAGCAGCCCGGAGGCAGAGCATTGAGCCACTGTTGTACAATCCTACCTGAACACATGAGGCAGGGGGCAGGGAAACACAGTACACATCTCAGGAGAAAATCAAGAGCTTCAGTGACAAGGTAAGACACACAGCAACTACACACCCACACAGGAAGTGTACAAATGACTTCACACAAGTTAAAAAAAGGTTCCAAAAGGGGTTTTTCGCAGCAATGCCACAGAAGAACCAATTTTGATTCCCCAAAGGACCTTTCAGTGAACATTTCTTAAAAGAACATTTTAAAAACCTAAAGAAACTTTTACCCCTATAAAGAACCTTTGGTGAAATGAAAAGATTACATGAATGTTAAAGGTTCATCATGGAATCTAGATGGCAAATTTTAATAGTGTAGCAAAAAGCAAACTGGTTTTACCAACCAACTTTTTAAAAAAAACTAAAACATTGTACGATTTGGTTTAAGTAAAGCAAAAAAAATTTAAAAGTCATATAAAACAAGCTTTTAAAATAATATAGGCTATTTTCCATTTTAAATCCTGTTTTAGATATGGATATTTGGTAAATAATACAAGATTTTAAAAACAGCCACACTTTTACGATTGGTCCTCAGCAGCCAAATTGTGTGAGATGAGAGCTGTCACATGAATAAAAGCACATCACTATACAGTCGATCTTAGGCAACTTTTACTGCAATAGTAACACTTTTCGTTTATCTCATGTAAACTTTTTCCTGAACATTGCTTTTATGAGGTTACATCATAGAGGAAAAATTGTAATTCAGATTTGACCAGGCTTTGGTTAGAGCTTGTAGTCCCTGAAGAAACGTTGATAAGTAGGGTTGTGTGCATCAAGATTTTGTGTATGTGCTCAAAATCTTTCTAAAAATGTCTTTATTTGCTTACTATCGCCACCTAGTGTTCATTTGTTCTGTTTCAGAGACCTGTGTTGTCTGACATATGAAAGCATATGAGCCAAAAGATGAAGGTTTATAAAAGAAAAAGAATTAGGCAAAAAAAGAATTAATCTTGTGTTGTTAAATGCTTTTTCCTAGACTGTGAACGTCATACACATGCAGAACTGGAGTGTCATAACAAAATGAACATATTGAGCTTTAATAGGTAAGTGACTAGCAGTTTGCTAACACACAACATGAGATATTATTATACATAATGCCAAAATCAAAGGCTTTATGTAGAACAAACCAACTATAGGACGATGGTTAGATAAGAGAGTTAAAAAGGAACAATAGGCCATGTGTCAGAAAACCATGTGGTATGTGAGTAAACCATGTGGTATGCGAGTAGTTTGATTTAAACAGGATCAGTGATAAGTTAATTGCTGCTGTATTAGTTGATGCTGTACAATAGCATAATTCTTTCTAATGACAGACTCTGCCAACAAAAGACAAATTAATAAAGCATTTCATTTGAAAAAAAAAAACAATGTCCAAAAGTTAAATCTTTCTGGATGGACACAGAACAGTTGCATATTGCAAATGGAATCTGATGTTTGTTTGAATAGTATGTTTGTTAGTCATTACTCGGTATAGTGGCTACTGTCAGTCTGCCTCAAGAACATATGTGCGACACTTTCTGACATAATATTTGTAATCTGAGCAATAATAGGAATGGCAAGAGTTTAAGCTCTTGCTTAAATGACTACTATCAGTGTGCTTGTGATGTGAAATAAAACACTGTAAGGGCTGGGGTGACATGAAGTACACTGGTAAATTTATAAATAACTGAGTAACTTTACAATCTTGAGTGTCAAATGGAAAAATGGGCAGAATTAATTTTTTATATGATTAAAATGGCACAGTATGTACTTTTTAGCAGAATAGTAAAGGTTTCATACTTATTTTTTCATAAACATCTAGTCTAACCTTTTTGTGTGTGTGTGTGTGTGTGTGTGTGTGTGTGTGTGTGTGTGTGTGTGTGTGTGTGTGTGTGTGTGTGTGTGTGTGTGTGTGTGTGTGTGTGTGTGTGTGTGTGTGTGTGTGTGTGTGTGTGTGTGTGTGTGTGTGTGTGTGTGTGTGTGTGTGTGTGTGTGTGTGTGTGTGTAAACTAAGGGATTAACACATTGCTGTTCAAAATAATTTTTTGTTTTTCAAAGAATTCTAATTCTATAATTCTCACCAAGGCTGCATTTATTTGATCAGAAATAGAATAAAAACACTGATATTGTGAAATGTTATTACAATTCAAAATAACTGGTTTCTATTTTAATATATTTTAAAATCCCCTTTATTCCTGTGATGCAAAGCTGAATGTTCAGCATCATTACTCCTCCAGTCTTCAGTGTCACATGATCCTTCAGAAATCATTCCTATGTGTTGATTTGCTGCTCAAGAAACATTTCTTATTATTGTCAGTGTTATAAACAGTTGTGCTGCTTAATATCATTTTTTTTTTAGGATTCTTAGAAAGTACTTTTGTAAGGTAGCATTACAATTTAATCATTTTGAATGTGTATATTTACTATTAGTAGTCTCTCTCTCTTTTTTTTTTTACATGTCTAAAAAAAAGTTGGGGGAAAAAACGTATGAGATTCCTTGTATATCTGAAGAAATAATGTAACGTGGTATAAATGTATATACAAATATATCAGTTTTGGTTATGTCTCAGAATTTTATTTGACATGTTGTCACTCAGACTTTGCTATCTCACTGGTTAGCTGGACAGAGCAGGTGGTTGCATCACATGTAGAGAACTGTGAGGGAGGCTACACTTGCGCACGTGCACATGCATTTATTCTATGGTCAGCACATTTCCAGCCACTGCAAACACAAAAAACATCAGGGGTCAGTCCCAGGCCCCATTTGCTAGCAAAACTACATTGCACACAGGCTGGTTGCATATAAGTCCATTATAGCCAGAGCTTTGGGTTGGAGTGATAATTTATTCCAGTATTTGTAGCATATGGTTGTTTTGGGCTCTTTCAGAGTTACGTGAACTGATAGATGAGTAAACATCGGGTTGCTTCAGTCCTTTAAAAGCAGTACTTGATTAAGTCCATAGGTCAGGAGTTTCTGAGGACTACAAGAACAGATCTGGTGTCCTGCTTTAATTATTAACTTTCAGTGGCAGTGCATAAGAAAATGAAGTTTTTTGACTAATTGAAACACTGATTTTTCGAACAAATATTAGTGTGAAAATACCTTCCAGTTCACTATGTAATCATAAAGTCTCAGTACGGGAATGCAGGGTCTTGTAAAAGCCAAGTTCTGGCTCATAGCTAGAGTTCCAAAGTTAATCCCAACCCACTTGTGTTTCCACCCTGGTTCAGTCTTTAATGTTAATCAGTGTTTTGACTGCCAAAGGTAGTTGGCTAAAAGCACCGGAGCAGTCCACTGTGCTGTGACCTAAATTTGTCTAAACCACCATAAAAAGGTAAAACAGGCCTCTTGTTTGTGTTTTCAAGGTAGAGTTGTTGCATATGATACCATTTAACTGTAATATTCAACCTGAAGTTGAAAAATAAGATGCATAAACCTTTAGATATTCTGATTCTTTGTTCAAATGCAGGTCGAACAGAATCTGTTCAGTGGTTTTGAGTACTAATCTGTTATACCATGTGTTAAAATGTTTATGTAGCGCATTTTTAAATGTGTTTAAATCATTTACTAGTGTAAAATTGTTCTTGGAAAAGTATCACATGAAAAATATGAAACTCATTTTGTTGATATATCTATTCATTGACCTTGGAAAAGTAAATCATCTAAATGGTAATCTAATATTGATGTCAGTTCATACTTCTCTTTATATATTGATTCCAGAATGTAAACATGCTGTGTACATACTGATGATGTCATGACGATGTGTTTTTTTTTTTTTAAGCGAGGAAGGCGTTTGTGCAGAAATGACTATGGTCTGTTTGACTGATTTTGAGGAATATGCCAAGCAGCACCTCTCAAAGTCAACATGGGACTATTATGAAGCCGGAGCTGATGAATGTACAACCAGAGATGACAACCTGCTGGCTTATAAACGGTACCATTCTGCTTTTAAATGCACATATACTCTATTAGGCAACTCTGTGCTCCAAACTTGTAACTAAATCTCACACAATATGAAAATATCTCTTTCAGGATCCGCCTCAGGCCACGGATCTTACGGGATGTGTCGATCAATGACACTCAGACCACTGTGCTGGGAACGGAAATAAGCTTCCCTGTGGGAATTGCGCCCACAGCCTTCCACTGCCTTGCATGGCATGAGGGAGAACTGGCCACTGCTAGAGGTGAGAGGAGGACGACTGAGTGTGATGAAGGGATTTAGTTGCACTAATTCCTGTGTTATGCAACACTTTAGCCACTAGATGGACACTTTAGCTGAATCTGAAGCTATAGCTTTACTCTTTTCCATCTTATCTCTCCGTTCTGCTGTTCTTTCAATTCCCAGCCACTGAGGCAGTGAACACCTGTTACATAACCAGCACATACTCCACATGTTCAGTGGAGGAGATCGCAGAAGCAGCACCTAACGGGTACCGTTGGTTCCAGCTGTACTTGTACCGGGACCGTAAGCTCTCGGAGCAGATTATACATAGAGTGGAGGCACTTGGCTACAAAGCTCTGGTGTTTACAGTGGACGTGCCTTACACTGGCAAACGCCGCAATGACATACGCAACCAGTTTAAGCTCCCACCTCACCTGAAGGTCAAGAACTTTGATGGGATGTTTCAGGTAGGGGAACTAATTATTTATGTTAGTGCTGTCAAACGATTAAAAAAAATAACTTGATTAATCACAATTTTTTTTCTGTGATTAATCGCGATTAATCATGATTAAAAACAGTTATGTTTTTGTACTTTTTAATATATTTAATAATTTAATAATTTCACAGTTAAGACCCTTGCACACTGAGTCCGAAATTCGCATCGAAATTTTATCCGAAAAATACGACCTCATGTTTTGTCAATCACGCTTGCACACTGCCTCCGAAACTTTTGTCCATCATAAAAAAATTCGGATCAGTTTCGATTTTCTGCGTTTTCGCATCCGTAGCAAGCATTTTGAATGGTGTTTTGACAATTCAGAGCCATCGAATCACGAATACGAAAAAACGAATGCGAAAATTTCGGACACAGTGTGCAAGAACCTTTAATCTCCAAATGAATGTAGAAACAACATAAAGACCGTATATTTTAAATATTTGTTTAACGCCATCTTTTTTTGAAGGAAGGCCAGTATCACAAATACTAATACAGCTAATGATGTCTCGATTACATTTTTTTTTTTTACTTTAATTATAGCCATTCAACATTACAGTGAAATTGAAATTTACATTTATTAGGCTTCAAAAAATATAAAAAAAATTAATTTAAGTGAACTTAAAACAATACTCACATAAACCCATAATAAATGTCATATTTACCTGTGCCCTTCCTACCTGTCTAACAGTTAGGAAATATTAAAACAGTCTGCACTGAATAAATTATGAATTAAAGGGGTCATATAATGTCATTTTTGTACAAGCTAATATGATTCTTTAGGGTCTAATTAAAAGTTTGTAATATACTTTAATTAAAAATTTTCATTAGTATTGTAAGAAAACACTCATTTTACCTGATTAAAACCAGCTGTTTTCAGCACGCCGTTTAAGTGCATGTGTCTTTAAATGATAATGAGCTTTGCTCACCCCGCCCTCTGTTCTGTGCGCACACCGTTTGTAACACAATAACCATAACGCGTCGTTCATTATAAACAGGGGATTATGAATTATATTGATAACGTCGTACATAGAAAACATGCCGTAATGTACCTGAGTGTAAAAATAGCCGCATTCATCTGAAGCGTGCATGCGATTTGCAAAGATTAATATAAAGATTAATATAAAGGTCAATAAAATGTTACACTCACTTCAGTTCTTCTGGAGGTGCAGCAGGAACACGAATAGTTGGTACTGATCCTTTTTTCAGGAGCAGCTTCTTAGCAAATAACCAGCTTTATACTGACCCTCGTTTGTAAAGCAGTCTGGTGTGTAAAATGATTCGCGCAAACATGAAAGCATGGACGTTGATCGTGGGGAATATTCCTTTCGAAAACAAAATCAGCCCCTGCGTCTTCAGCGGTTCGGATTTAGGAACATCAATATGATGCTGTGTTCGTTATTACACCCAAGAACAGAACACCACAATCGCTTAGACCGACGCCATTCTACTCAGCACTCCAGCTATCAACAATGAACGCGCCGGTTGGCGCGTGCTATGATTGACAGCTCGCTCACGAGGGCGAGAGGGCGGGTCTGTGTTGAAACGCTGCTGTCAATCAACCATCGTGGGAGGGGCATCGATTTTGTGACGTCAGCTTGATTTGAGAGAGGGGAAAACATATAAGAAGATTTAAAAAAAAACACTGGATGGATTTTTATCATTTTATGATGGCTGTGTACAGGCACTGCTAACACACATTTCATTACAATCAACTTGTAAAAGTGCATGTACCATTATATGACCCCTTTAAATCTAGATTTTAGCACACGCGGATTGTACGCACAACACATTTTCTCACAACTCTTTACGTTCATTTAAGACTTTATTTAACTCATATAAGACTGCTCTTATGAGGACACTCGACAAAATGGGCATTTTGGCATAATTGTGTATGTTATTATTCGTTCAAGCGTGAAAGAGAACTCTATTCTAGCGCGCTGTCTTTGCGCACGATACTGGCCTGCGTCTTTCTGTGTGTCGTGTGTGTTACATTGACAGGACATTCACAGACAGTGTGCTCTCTTTGTCTTTTCGCTCTTGAATGGTTTAAAAGCATTTGCATGAATAAAATATCATATAATGTAACGCTAGCCAAAGGATGACAGAAAAACGGATGCTGCATTAATTGCGTTAAATATCTTTAACGCGTTAAATTGGAAGGAATTTATTGCATGTGTTAACGTGGACAGCACTAATTTGTTTGTTTATTTATTGTTTAATTTTTGGACTTTTCTCATTTATAATACTGTAGTAGAGCAGTGAAATAATGGGGAGAAGTAATGGGAAATATTGCAAGCTGGATTCAAATTTGCGCTCCCTGTATGAGCACTGTGTGTTTGAGCATGCCTTGTTATGCACTGTCTGTTTGTATGAATCCCTCTGGATCTTTGTACAGGACCAGGCAGAATCCCAGGAGAAGTACGGGACCCCAGCTAATACCCTGGACCCGTCGATCAGCTGGAAGGATGTGGGCTGGCTCCAGTCTATAACACGGCTGCCTATAATCATCAAGGGCATTCTTACTAAAGAGGATGCAGAGCTGGCTGTACAGCATGGCGTCCAGGGAATAATTGTGTCTAATCATGGGGGCCGACAACTGGATGGAGGTCCCGCAACAGTAAGGGACTCTATCGATGTGTCTGTAGTTAAAATATGAGTCCCATCATACAGATGCTTACATCTTGACCTTACATGTCACGTAGATAGATTGTCTGCCTGAGATTGTGGATACAGTGCAGGGCCGGGTCGAGGTCTACATGGACGGAGGGATCCGCACTGGCAATGACGTGCTGAAGGCCATAGCCTTGGGAGCCAAATGTGTGTTTATTGGCAGACCAGCAATCTGGGGTCTCGCTTACAAGGTAACTGTGTGGAAATCAGTGTTTTTTTAGTGTTTTTGATGCTTGAAAATTTGCACCAGTCGGCTTAAGCCTGTTCTAAAGTTACCTTTAACAAATTTTGGGATACTTGCGTGTAATTGGTGCAGATGAGATGTTCATATAAGGTATGTTTTGAACAGGGGGCGGAAGGAGTGAAAGAGATCTTGCAGATACTACAGGATGAGCTTCGTTTATCCATGGCGCTGTCAGGTCAGTCTACTGTGTAAAATGCAATGTGCCGCGTGTCTCATAACAAAAATATGGGTCACGTTTTGCTGTCTGACATTACTCTTCACCTCAAATCGCCTCTTATTCTTCTAGGTTGCAGAAATGTTGCTGAGATCAACAGGAGCCTCATTCAGTTCTCCAAACTTTGAACAGCAAAAAGGACTCTAGTCATTTCTACTTTAGCACAGAGAGCAGAGCACTGCAAAGGTCCACTTTATCCTCTATTAATACTAAATGTATTCAGGAAACTACTGTTGCTTTAAGTCACAAGAATGACATTAAAGCAAATGTTCACTTTGTCTGCATTGTTTTAAAACAGTTTTTGTTTATTATGAACTGCACTACATAAATTCCACACTATTTTGACTGATAGTGAATAATTTTAGTACCTGATGAATCTCCACTCATTTATTTATATAGCACTTTTTAAAATTCAGAAGACAAAACATCATCTGTTTCAGGATATAATCTTTTCAGTTATAAATACAACTTTTATTTCAACTATAAAGCAGCTCTACAGAAGATAATAGTCTGGTAAATGAGCTCCACTGTATGTATTTCACTAAGGAAGAGAGCGATTCGCTTGACTAAGTCAGTAATGCACAACGATAACAAAGGTGTCTTTATGATTGTGGTTTTCAAGATGTCCTCTGTAGCTGGCAACAAACTAATGTGCAATGGGAAAAGTTTCTGATTTTGTAACAAAGTGAGACTATGATTGGTATTGAATGGATAGTGAACATTAAGTTACTATTTGGTTCAAATATACAGTGTGGTAAAACTAAACAATATGAGATTCTTGAAAGTAATAATGGTGTGCGTTGATTCAATTTCTTCAGTCATAATATTTATCTGACAATAAATACTATACTCTTTCTGCTGTCTTCCTATACTTTTTTTATGAGGTAAACTAGATTTTTCACTTTGAAAAAAACTAATTCAATGGCTGTACAACTTTTAAAGGGCCACCATGCATTTTTCAGTAGTTTAATTGGTTCTTTCCTTGGGTCTTTAACATGAAGCTTTTTTGTTTGCCATTTTTACAGTCACTATACAGTAAATAAACTGCTAAAGCAGCACATAAAAGAAATGCAAATCAGGCTTCCTCTTTCAACACCAGCTATGGGTTCAACTCATGGTATCAAACACAACATCACAGTGCAGATGCAGCAGAAGGAAGAGCTAAGGCATGAGCTGAAGCCTATAATAAGTAACATGTCAAAATGAGGAAGAGAGAACGTTTTGAAATAACATGTAAGGGGTGTGTGTGTTTAAAAGAGAAAGAGAGAGAGAAGTGACACAGGAAGTCAATGAGGTTGTGGTAAACAGACTCTACATACCCAGTTGTGTCGACTGAATGTGATCACAGCATGATGCTTTGTGTTAAAATGAGAAGACACTTTTGAAACCCCCAGAGAAAGCACCACGTCTCGGTAAGCTCCTTTCATTTCATCTAGTCCGTCTTTCCTGAATTTCCCCCCTCTTATAAACTTTACTTTTGTGTGTCAGTGCATTGAAGAGTAGAGTAGTACTGTTACTTAGAGTGGTACTGAGTAGTACGTACGTAGTTAAGAGTAGTACTGTTACTTAGAAGTATTTAGCTTAAGTTTATCTGCCAATTATCTTTGTGATCTTAACTAAAGAAACTCCCTCATTCCACACACACGTATAGAGATGAGGCCGTGTCTGTCTAATCGGCATCTATTTTGTGTTCGTTGCACATAGATGGCAGCGCTAACTTCCCCTTTCTGAACTTGCTGTTGAAACTTACACACTTTGATCCAAATATTTTCTTGCAGATCTGGTGAAACACCATTTGTTCTCATTTTTCTACCAGAAATCCTTTGTGGACAGCAAATAAGCAGACACAAAAAACATGGGGTAAGTTCTGATTGCTTTAAGATATTGCATCATGGGCCTTTCATTAAAGCACAGGTGGATTCATGTTGTACTTATTAACTTTGCACTTTCATACATCATTTCTTCATTGTTGTATTGTATCCCTTAAAATAGATTTTAAGTTTAGTTCAGTTTTTTGTTTGTTTTTTGTTTTTAAAAAACACGTTTTCTTGTTGAGGCTGCGTCTCAGGATACAGAAATCAGAAAAGGGTGCAAAACAAGTACATCAAATAATGCAGTTGGTTAGTGAACTGTATGAATTGAATAAAAATGGTCAACTAAATATTAATATTAATTATTATTATAAAATAATATACAATAAGAGGAAATGAGGAATGTGGGTCTGTCATGTGATCTAACAATCGCATGTAGGACCTCTCACACCTTTGCGAGCCTCTGACTGTAGAAGTTTTTAAAATTATTTTCTTTCAGAAACAGTGGGGAGGAAGGAAAACTGCATCGCAGACTTTCACGAATAGGAAGCAGATCGCAGAGGGAGCCGCCACGACCCCCTCCTCAAACAGACAAACCCCCAACGGTGGTTCCTCCAAGACCACCTGAGACCCCTCCAAAACCTCCAGAACCTGCACCAAAACCAGTCGTTATCCCTTCAAAACCTCAAAAGCCCAGTGCCCCTCCGAGGCCACAAATACAAGTGTTCAACAGCACGGAGCATGGCACTGCCATACTCAAGGTAAGACAAAGGACATATATGAAAACAGGCTGTTACTGGTGTAGTTGACTGCCTAAAACAGAGAAATACTGTGTACTTACACCAAAGACTGGTGTATTTCACTGCAAATAGTATATATTAATGGCAGATTTTGCCGTGTCGCAGGGGTTGGATCATTTTCGTGGTGATGAGACACTTTGCGATGTGACTTTGGTACCTGGTGACAGCAGTGAAACTTTCCCAGTTCACAGGGTCATCATGGCTTCAGCCAGTGACTACTTCAAAGCCATGTTCACGGGTGAGTCTCGCCAAACAAGAGTGGAATATTCTCTTATCAAAGCTTATTACAGTTGTTGTTTTGTTTTTATATGTTGTTTAATATAACTGCTGTTATCAGTTTGTATGATTCTGGCTAAATCTGGCTCTATTTATCCCTCCCCAAAAAATAGAAATCCACTATATATTGGTACCATATTGATTATCAGTCAATAATAGAGATGTTTTTTTTAATTTATCGATACTGATTGATATTGGATAGTTCCTTGGTCATGCTCATTTCCCCTATGTTTAGATTTGCATTACCTTTGCCGTCATCTAACACTCGCTTACAAATAATCTTTAAAAACACTTATAATTTTGAACAGTTAAATTACATTTTTAGTAAATATATGTATACTCCCTCCTAATGCTGTACATTATAACATTGTGATGCCTAAATTCATCATTTTTATTTTTTATTTATTTATTACACTGTAAATGAAAGTTGCTGCTTTTAATTTTGTAAGTACAATCAACTTGGATGTTTAAGTCATTTTGACTTAAAGGAGTAGTTCACTTTAAAATGAAAATTAGCCCATGATTTACTCACCGTCAAGCCATTGGTGTATATTACTTTCTTCTTTCAGACGAATACAATTGGATTTATATTAATAAACACCCTGAAGTTTCCAAGCTTTATAATGGCAGTGGATTCCAACCATTGCAACCATCAGATTGAAGCTCAAAAAAGTGCATCCATCTATTATAAAAGAACTCCACACGGCTCCGGGGGGGTTAATAAAGGCCTTCTGAAGCATGAGTTTGTGTAAGAAAAAATCCATATTTAAAACTTTATAAAGTAAATAACTAGCTTCCGGCCAAACGAACATACGGATTCGACTTAAGTGTAAAGTGCAACTTATGCGAGTAATGCAACATACTACTGATATTTACGCTATGCCATGATGCACAAGTTGCGCTTTATATGCAAGTAGACTGTGTATGGTCGTTTGGTTGCAATGGTTGGAATCCACTGCCATTATAAAGCTCGGAAGCTTCAGGGTGTTTATTAATATAACTCCAATTGTATTTGTCTGAAAGAAGAAAGTCATATACACCTAGGATGGCTTGACGGTGAGTAAATCATGGGCTAATTTTCATTTTAAATGAACTTCTCCTTTAAATTACATTAAACTTATGTAAAATAAGTTGAATCTTGTTAAAAGTTGAAAATTGCTTAACTTATTTTGATGAGTTAAAGCAATGTAAAATTGATGTTGTCATAACTTATTGCTCATATCATTTTTTACAGTGTATAGACAAAAATATTATATTGGTGATCAGCCATAACATCAAAATAATTATTACACTGTAAAAAAAGAACAAATCATCTTCTGATTTACAGTGAAAAGCCCTAAACTGACATTCACAGAATTCACTGTTTGTGTGTAACTTATCAAGTATCCACCAAAATGTTAATATTAGTAGTATTTTGTCCAAACGTGTCTATTTATTGTAGTTTATAATTAGGTTACCAAGGAAAAGCATTTTCTCTTTGCACTCTACTTCACACTGATCCACACTGATCAAATCAGTTCCCTCTCTCTTTTGGTGTGTCAGGAGGCATGAGAGAGCAGGAGCTGAAGGAGATTAAGCTCCATGGCGTGAGCACGACCGGCCTGAAGAACATCATCGAGTTCATCTACACATCTCGCCTGAGCCTGAGTCTCGGCACCCTTCAGGACACACTAGAGGCGGCGAGCTTCCTCCAGGTGCTTCCCGTTCTCAGCTTCTGCAACCAGCTTCTTAGCAGTGAGGTACAAACACTTAAGATGTGGTGTTCATGTTTCCTTTGCATTAATAATTCATCTGCGCATGACGGCAGTTTTCAAATGAGCCGCGTTTTTTACATGGCAGATCACTATCGAAAACTGCGTGGAAGTGGAGCGCATCGCCAGAGATCTTCTTCTGGAAGACGTCCAAAGGCACGTCCACATGTTTGTGTGCGAGAACTTCTCCGCGTTGATGCAGAGCGGCCGCCTCCTGCAGTTGTCCGAGGCGAGCATGACGTACGCCCTCTCCAGCGACTCTCTGAGGGGTTTCACTGAGATGGAGCTGTACCGCATCGCCCGCGCCTGGCTGTCCCATAAACAAAGCGAGCGTCGTTCTGCTTCCTACTCCCTGATGCGCCACATCCGCTTCCCTCTGATGTCCCCAGCTGAGCTCCTCCAGATCTCTCAGGAGGACCAGATGGAAGAAGGAGCAGCAAGCGTGGCAAAGGAGGAAGTGGTGCCGTTCATGCGATCGGACACGGCCTGTGTCAACCTCCTCCTGGAGGCCAGCAACTATCAGATGCTTCCCTTCCTCCAGCCGGCGCTGCAAACGGAACGGACCCGGATTCGATCCGACTGCACTCACCTGGTGGTTCTGGGTGGTGTGATGAGGCAGCAACTTGTGGTCAGCAAAGAGCTCAAGCTGTACGATGAGGAAGACGGAGGCACCTGGAGGGCCCTCCAACCTATGGAGGTCCCTCGTTACCAGCACGGAGTGGCTCTTCTAGGGGGCTTCCTTTACATTGTAGGAGGTCAGAGCACTTATGACACCAAGGGTAAGACAGCTGTTGACAGCGCGTACAGGTACGATCCTCGCTTTGACCGCTGGTTGCAGGTGGCCTCTCTGAATGAGAAGAGGACGTTCTTCCATCTGAGCGCTCTGAAGGGGAAGCTCTATGCTGTTGGAGGGAGAAATGCCACTGGGGAGATTGGTAAGGACATGTTTTAGCAGTTACACTGTACAGAATGTTCTGTTCTGCCTTAAAATACTGTGGGAAAACAGAAAACTGTCTGTCATTTAGATTCGGTGGAGTGCTACAACTTGAACAAGAACGAGTGGACTTTTGTTGCACCGATGCATGAACCTCATTATGGACACGCTGGCACGGTACATGGAGGTCTGATGTATGTGTCAGGTGAGTATCCACACTGGGAGCTCAAAAATGTGAGACGAATGCGAAAAGGACAGCTATATTGTGCATTAACGTGGTAACATCTGCCCTGCATAATGAGGGGAGATTTTGTAAAGTAATTAAATCTGGCTCACAAAGCATGTGGCCTTAATTCACCACAGTCCTCAGCATGAGTCTAATGAATGCACTGCACAATAATTCTTTTATTACTCTTTAAAAAAAAGAAAAAAAAAGAAAGAGTACTGTTTAGAGGTCTCTTAGCAACTTTGCAATCTTCACCTAATGGCGAAGTTCCCGGAACAAGACTCAAAAGCAACATGAAACAGATAACCAGGAAACAGAGCTGCCTCAAGCTGAACTGGGTCACTCATCTGAGGTTATAGACCGCAGTCAAAAAAGGGGATGGCAGGCCTGTTGTGAAACCATGAGAATGTTCCTGCTTGAAGAATTGCAAAGCATTCAAACATAATAAAAAATAAGGACATTTGAAGAAAAGAAAGTAATTGAGTTATGGAACAATAAAAATAATAATCATTTCCACCACCACACAAAGTTTTTCAAAAGTTTGTGTACTTATTTACTAAAGGAAAAATCCAAACCCCCAAAAATTTGTGGAATTATAATTATATTAATTAAAAAGTATAAATAAAATAGTACATCAAATAAATAAAAAGTCTATTTAATTTAATTGAATTATTAATTTAAATGTATTATTTTTGCATTAAATGCTAACTATAAAATTAGACCTATCAAGACTGCTGAGAGTCAGTCATTTTATCTCCAAAAAGGTAAAAAATCTTCAAGTCATTTCCACCACAGAATGCTATATTAAACACAAAACATCATTTGAGTTGTAGCAGAAACGACATGGTGTGAAATTTCAATCTGACGTTTTCAATGATGTATATACACTGTTGGGCATTGGTGGTGGATTGAGTTTTGTGCAAGTGGTTGTCTGGTCTCAGTAGAAGACTTGAGGTTAACTTTCCTATTCTTCAGCCTCTTAACCACATCCTTCCTGCTGATTTGTGTTTCTGCACAAATAAATAAGCTTCTTCTAAAAAGTCAAATGAATATCCGTTTGTTAATTAGGTTGCATTCATCTTTTATACCGTCAGGTGGGATCACAAGAGATGCTTTCCAGAAAGAGCTGCTGTGTTATGAGCCCGATAGAGACTTGTGGAGCAGACGAGCAGACATGATGGAGCTTCGTGGTCTCCACTGCATGTGCACCGTGGGCGACCGTCTCTACGTCATGGGTGGAAACCACTTCCGGGGGACTAATGACTATGACGATGTGCTAAGCTGTGAGTTCTACAGCCCTGCGTCTGACCAGTGGACAGTGGTGGCTCCGATGCCCAGGGGTCAGAGCGATGTTGGGGTGGCTGTCTTTAAGGAGCGCATCTACGTGGTGGGTGGTTACTCCTGGAACAGCAGGTGTATGGTGGATATCGTGCAGTGTTATGACCCTGAGAAGGATGAGTGGGAGAAGGTCTTCAATGTCCTCGAGCCTCTCGGAGGAATACGGGCCTGCACTATGACAGTTCATTGTCCAAAAGGTTCAACGGGTGAGGCTGAAATACAAGAGTGTCCTCTTTCAACATCCAAAGGCTGAACAGATGTTTTGATATCACTATTGGCCTTTGCATGTGAGATACTGAAATCAGCTTCACATTGCTAGTGATGTGTTTTGCAAAAACAGATTGAATGGTTTGATTATTGAACAGGCCACTTTGGGGCAAGGGAAAATCATTTGCTTGTAAAAAAGCTCTTAGTGTACCGTACTGTACTGTGTTTTTGAATGTGCTTGACTGAGTCTCTTTCAGTGACTGATGCCACATATGAGGGCCACAGTGCTTAATGTTGCATCTCTAAATTATTCTGTTTTATTTTTGCTTCAAATACTTTTATATGCTTTGCAAAAAAATAAACTTTTTTTCAATCAATTCATTTGTGTTTGGTATCTTTTTGTATACATTTCTCTTAACAGAACAGTTAACTGTTTACTGTCCGAGCAAAAAATTAATTAAACATCCTGCATTATAATGTTTAATTATATGCTAGTCGGGGTCTTTTTGACCCCAAATGATGTTTGCTGAAATAAATAAAAAAATACTCTAAAAAGATTTTAGCTCTACAAACAAACAAAAATAGCCTAAATAAATTGGAATGATATCTGGTCGTATGTTAGCGTGAAAAAAAAACTGTTTAAAAAAACATTTTAAAAATACCTTAAATCCCCCAAACACAGCACAAATGTAGATAAAACATTAATAAAGTGAGTGATATTACATTTGTTTTTTTATTACATTATTATGTTACAAAATCACATTTTACTGTCTGGGGTCTCTGAGCCTGAGTGTACATTCATATACACTATGTATATGTATAGAAAATATAGAAGTATTTATATATTTATTTATATACAGGAAATATACATTATTTATATATATATATATATATATACAGTATATATATATATACAGTGCTATGCATAAGTTTAGACACCCATGCTAAAGTTGACTAAAAAGAGGAATAAAAAATCATCTTTTGGAAATTGAACTTAATGCCTTAATTAATCGTAAATAAATAAATGTTCTTCCTTAAAATACAGGGTGCATAAGTTTGGACACCCCTATGTTAAATTCCCATAGAGGCAGGCAGATTTTTATTTTTAAAGGCCAGTTACTTCATGGATCCAGGATACTATGCATCCTGATAAAGTTCCCTTGGCCTTTGGAATTAAAATAGCCCCACATCATCACATAGCCTTCACCATAGCTAGAGATTGGCATGGAGTACTTTCCATAAGATCATCTCTCAATGCAAATCAAACCAGCTATTAGGCTAACTGAAATAAAACCATGCCAATCTCTAGGTATGGTGAAGGCTATGTGATGATGTGGGGCTATTTTAATTCCAAAGGCCAAGGGAACTTTATCAGGATGCATAGTATCCTGGATCCATGAAGTAAATCTGCCTGCCTCTATGGGAAGTTAACATAGGGGTGTCCAAACTTATGCACCCTGTATTTTAAGGAAGAACATTTATTTATTTACGATACATTATTCATTAACAAAGAAAATTGGTGTCCTTAAAGGTTGGATTTTTCCAAAAAAAAATTAATTAAGGCATTAAGTTTAATTTCCAAAAGATCATTTTTTATTCCTCTTTTTAGTCAACTTTATCATGGGTGTATTCACTTATGCATAGCACTGTATGTATATATATATATATATATATATATATAGTTTGGGGTCAGTAAGATTTTCTTTTCTTTTTTTTAAATTAATACTTCTATTCAGAGAGGATGCATTAAATTGATCAAAAGTGACAGTAAAGACATTTATAATGTTACAAAATGTTATTTCTGTTTCAAACTGTATTCAACTGTTCTGTTTATATTCTTCAAAGAATCCTTTAAAAAAAATATCACATTTTCCACAAAAATATTGAGCAACACAACTGTTTTCAACATTATGTAATGATTTCATGTTTTGAAAAAGTAATTAGACAGATCGTCTGAAGCCAAAGAACAACTATCCCAAAGTCTGTAGATAGCCTACCTTGAGTAAATGTGAAAGACTACAGTCAAAACTGAATGAAGAATGTTCCCTCTTTCATATCCGCATAAAGGCAGTCTAAGTATATATATATTAGTAAAATAGCTGTTTCCTAAAGTATGCTAAAAATACAATTAAGACAAATGAGGAGAAAAAATGTAAGATTCATTGTCATTCAGTTGACTGATTGCCAACAGTTAGTGTCTTTGTAAAAACAGGAATCTTAAAAATAAGCAGACTGCTGACTTGCACCTTGACATTGTTTCTCAAAATCCTCTCCCCAGCCTGTGGCATTGAGGCTGTCCTTGGCAGATAGTACGGCTTAAAAACACACCACCCTACCAGTCTGCTCCATTATCTCCGAGGTCTCATCACATCACTGTGGTTTCCAGTCCTGCTCTCTAGTACGGTTGTATAGTGGCATTACACAAATGAGTGAAGTGGTGCTGGTGGAAGTTTCCATGGCTCTGTCAGGAGAAGTATGTGTGGTGACAGGAGCCTGCGGGTTTCTGGGAGAAACACTGATCAGACTGTTGCTGGAAGAGAAGCTTGCTGAGATCCGACTGCTGGATAGAAACATCCGGTCTGAGCTAATACAGTCTCTTGATGGTAAGTGCATACTTCCATTGCAGTATATCCTCATCTAAAATAGCAAATCCCTCTTGTATTTCTTCTTTTTGTGGAATCTGTTGGTCTCTATTTATATTCATTGGTTTTGCGGTGTCTCTTAGTCTCTAGTAGTTGGCATTCTTCCTGTTTTGCACTCTGCTTGAGAATATTAAGAATACAGATAATATACACATAATGTAAACCGTTCAGGTGACTTTTCTGTCTTTTTTACTTTGTCGTCTCTTTATAAGCAACAAATGATGGCAAATAGAGAAATACATAAAATCAACACTCTGGCTTTGATTTGCTTCTCTGTCTGTGTCCTCAGATTGCAGGGGAGAGACTAAAGTGAGTGTTTTTGAGGGGGATATCAGGGACCGTGAGCTGCTGAGAAGAGCCTGTAAAGGAGCAGCACTTGTTTTTCACACTGCATCTCTCATCGATGTCATTGGAGCAGTTGAATACAGTGAATTATATGGAGTCAATGTTAAAGGTGAGAGATCTGTACTTGGTCTTTGGCACATGGTAACAAGTCTGAATGAATTTGAGCTAAGAGGAAAAAACTTTCAGGATGAATATAGAGTTTGGTCACAATTAGTATTTCACAGTAAAATGAGATTGAAACAAAAAGTGAGCATTTGCATCAATGGTTCTTAAACTGGGGGGCCGGAGCCCACTAGGCGGCCACCGGAAATTTAGAAACAAGCTTTAAAATAAGCTGAAATAAAAAGCAAGATATTTCTTATTCTAATTCATCTTCTCAACAATTGTGCTTTGTCTTTGAAGAACCAGGATTTTTATAAGGAATTCACATTTTTGTAGGTATGCCAAGCTCTAAAATAATTTATCCTTGTAAAATAAAATATCCTTATCCTTAATGCACTTATCCTTAAACCTTATCCTGTAAATCACAACGACTGGAAAATTCATGTGAATTCATTGTTTAAAAAGAGAGGGACACCTGAAAAATATTCAGTTCTTAAAACTTCTGGAATCCTGAAATGTAATTATTCTAATTTTAGTAACTTATCTTAATCTATGGACACTGTAAAATAAGAAAAGTTCTGAAAACTGTCTTACCAAAGGAATCCTATTAGCCTAGATGGGCCTTCGGTTATTGTTGTGGACAATGGGGGACCATGGAATCAAAAAGGTTGAGAACTACTTATTTAAAAGATACTTATCTTTTAACAAATAAAACCATAAAATATATATGCTAACATATCAAAATATGCTAACACAACACAATATAGTAATGATGAGGTTCAAAGGCAATGAAAATGTTTTGTTTTTTCCCCATGGCAGGAACACAGCTGCTGCTGGAGACTTGCATCCAAGAAAACGTGGCCTCCTTCATTTATACTAGCAGCATTGAGGTGGCTGGTCCCAATCCCCGCGGTGATCCAATCATTAACGGCGATGAGGACACCCCCTACTCCGCATCTCTTAAGTTTAGCTACAGCAAAACCAAGCAGGAGGCTGAACAGATTTGCCTTCAGGCCAATGGAGAGCTGCTCCGCAATGGAGGTCAGCTGGCTACTTGTGCATTGCGGCCCATGTACATCTATGGACCAGGCTGTCGATTTACTTTAGGCCACATGAGGGATGGAATCCGCAATGGAAACGTGTTGCTGAGAACATCACGACGTGAGGCAAAAGTGAATCCAGTATACGTGGGAAACGCAGCCCTGGCGCATCTACAAGCAGGTCGGGCCCTCAGAGATTCCCAGAAAAGGGCAGTGATGGGTGGAAACTTCTATTACATATCAGACAACACGCCACCTGTCAGCTACTCGGACTTCAACTATGCTGTTCTTTCACCATTAGGCTTTGGGATACAAGAAAGGCCCATTTTGCCCATTCCACTTCTATATCTTCTGTCATTCCTCATGGAATTACTGCATGTTGTGCTCCGACCCTTCCTGAGGTTCACTCCACCCCTAAATAGGCAGTTACTGACCATGTTAAACACACCATTTAGTTTCTCATATCAGAAAGCTCACAGGGATTTCGGATATTGCCCTCGTTATGACTGGGAAGAGGCACGCAAGCGCACTACCGATTGGCTAGCGTCTGTCTTACCCACAGAGAGACAGCAAATTAACATGAAATAAACTAACATCATGTTTATGAATACTGTGCTACCTGTTTTTTCAGCAGCCATGTTCTCCCTGTTGATTTATAGTAATATTTATAGTAATATAATATTTTCTACTAATTAGATCCACAGTAGAAGAAAACATTAGATGTCTAGTGTCTTGGATAATGCATGTTTTACATAATTAAAAACAAAACTTGGAAATGACTGTATATTATGTTTACACTTGTCTAAAAAAATAAACAAATAAATATCCATATAAAGAAAAAATTATAAGCTATTACTCATTCCAACAAAGGATTGCTTTATTGAATGAATGAATGAATGTATTTTAAAATGAAAAAAAAAATCATTTCAGAAATAAAGAGAAAAAAGTATGAATGCTAGTTAGTTAGACACTACATAATCTGTGAATTTTGAATGCAAATAATGACTTATAAGCAAATGACTGTATATTGTGGTAATTTATAGTCCTACCCACGGCCTAAAACTAACTTTGTTCCAAACCTGCCAATGGCTGGTGACTTAAGAAAAAATACCGGCTATAAATAATTTACCAGCCATGAAACATCTAGATTAATCCTAATTAAAGTTATCCAGTCAAGTTATCCAATTTTGTCTGTTCAAGTGCAACAAGACATGAAAGAGAGCTCAATTCAGTATTCGGAAATTGCACGCTGTCTGAGACACGGATTTATGTGCGCGTGGTTCGGATGTGTGCGCACAACACTTCCCATACACACAGCATGTGAGAAACGAATAGAGTTCCCTTGCATCTCTGTTCCCTCATCTGTCTCGAGTGTCGTTCTCATGTTCTCAAAACATTGCATTGTTAGAATTCATAAAAATGTTACAGACCAACTGGCGATTGACACCATTTCATATACTCGCCAACACGGATTTTACTCGCATTTGGCGCTTGGCGAGTGTGACGAGCAGTACGAGGCCAAGAGCCGTGAGAACGGAGTGAGTAACACCGGCACGCCACACCGGCCATGAGGTAGCCATGGATTAAAGGAGTGACGACAGTGAAGGAAGAGAGAGGACCAGGCCTGTGGTATTTATGTTGTGTTTTGTTTGTGTGTGTGTGGCAGTCGTCCGTGATGGACTTTTCTTTCATTTTGTTTTATTTTATCATAATTATTTTTATTTTATAAATTATTTTATAATTTAAGTTTGTTAAATGTTCGCCGGGTTCCCGCCTCCTTTTTCCCTTATCAACTAACCTCATTACAGCAAGTGTTCATTTTAGACCCTGTGTCTACCTATTTGAGTCTGTCTCTTGTTGTAATTGTTGCCTGTAGGTTGCGACACGTGACTGAATCTATTCATTTACTCAACCGATTTGTTCAAAAACTATGGAAGCTTTTTTCCGCCACAGAATAAAACATTTTAAGAGATAATTGCGACTTTTTATCTCACAATTGCGAGTTTACATCTCGCAATTCTGACTTTATTTCTCAGAATTTCGAGATATAAAGTCAGAATTGCGTGAAATAAAGTCGCAATTGCGTGTTATAAAGTCAGAATTGCGAGATATAAAGTCGCAATTGCGTGTTATAAAGTCAGAATTGCGAGATATAAAGTCGCAATTGCGTGTTATAAAGTCAGAATTGTGAGATAAACTATTCTGAGGTAAAAAAAAAAAAGTCCGTCTTTTTTCCCCCCTTAGAATTGGACTTTATATCTCACAATTGTGAGTTTATATCTGAGAAAATATGTCAGAATTGCGAGATAACTCGCAATTGCGTGTTATAAAGTCAGAATTGCGTGATATAAAGACTTTATAACACGCAATTGCGACTTTATTTCACGGAATTCTGACTTTATATCTCGCAATTCTGACTTTATAACACGCAATTGCGACTTTATTTCACGCAATTCTGACTTTCGCAATTCTGAGAAATAAAGTCAGAATTGCGAGATGTAAACTCGCAATTGTGAGATAAAAAGTCACAATTATCATTTACATTTTTTTATTTTGTGGCGGAAACAAGCTTCCATAAAAAACACTTCTGTATTGTCCAGGAACTATTTTCGTCGGCGGAGTAAAAATTGACAAAGTAAATGGCAATATTGTGTAAAGAAACTTAAGGGGCACATATTGTTTGTGCGTTTAAAAACGTGAGATGCAGTGTTGAGAAATGGAAACAATCGCAAAAGTTGACTATTTTGAAACTGAACAAAATGTGAACTATGAACTTGACAAGGCTTCCTAAAATCTCAGGTGCAAAACTCTGACAGAAGTAGATGCAGCGCAACAGTCATGACGTGCGTCCCGGCCATGTTTACATGGCTGGTACAGTAGGCTACAATATTTTTACCTCGTTTTACAATCTGGAGGAGTTGATGGTTCGAATATGTTTGATTTTTGAGTGGATTTTAGAATTTAGAAGTTGTGTAGTGGATTCCTGCCTTTAGAAAACACTTAAAAGCAATCGCAGTTGTGATATTCTGAGGAACAACATTTTTGCAGAAGACAGCTGTATGGGGGAGTCTGAACAAACAAATAGCTGTTGATAATAATATCTTTCAAGTGATGCCAACTGATTGTGTTAATTTCACTTCAATTAATCTAAAACCCTTCTGAGAGTTTTGGCTCGACACTGTGCTAAAGAGGCCAGAGTCCAGCCTCGGGATAAACAATCAAACATTTCATCTGTGAGGTCATGGGTTCGTAACCAGCTGCAGACCAGTGGACTGATCACTTGTTTTTCATTGTTGTAGTCCAATACAAAGTCACCACTAGCTACATAAGCTATCACAGGATGGATGCATGGAGTTAATTTCTCTCAGGTTTACATGCTGACATGGTTTATAACAGCACACCAGGAATGGAAGGAAAAGCCCTTCATCTCACTTAATCGGATACTGTAGCATTTTTCTCAGAAACAGTCATTGTGTAACAGATTGTGACTGGCTATTAAGTGGATTCCAGGCTTCTTAAGGCAACTAGTTGAAGAACAGGAACAACATATGTTGAAAGGATGCAGAAAGACAAAGAACGATTTTGCTTTTGAACAGGAATCTAAACCAGCAGAAACTTCTCACTCAGCTGATTTAGCACTGTTGGTCAATAAAGCCATGGCTTGGAAATGGATCAAAGCTTTTGTTTGTTTGTCAGTGTGTGTCACCTCTGCTGTGGGTAAGATCATTTTTGCTACATTTGTAATAATGCCAGTTATATTAGGTGTATGTGAACGCAACACACACAAATGTATTTGAGTACAGCTGTTTTATTTGGAGTTGCTTGAAGTTATGGTGTGTCAATAAGTGGTTCACAGATCAACAGTTGTGAATGTAACTGCGTACAGAATTTGATTAGTGATTTTAAATGTTTACCAATCCATTATTTCATTGAAAGAGACCATTTTACCTCTTTATCTAAAGATGCAGACTGAGAATTACAATATGAAAGTAAAAAATCATTGGTATTAAAAAAAAAATTGAATTGCACTTCTTTAATAGTGCTTGCATTTTTGGTGGCTGCAATTTAATATGTTTGTATTTAAATTCAATAAAAATTATTAACCATTCAAAGTTTATTTCCAAAATATCTTCTGCTTTTCTTCCTTATTTTTCTATACAATATATAATATTTCACTTTACAAATTCGCCTCTATATGTCAAACTTGCACATCTGGGAATTGCAGGGAAAGCAGTGTCAGGTGAATCCGGTAAAACTACCAATTATAGGTTATAAAATCTCAAAAATGTGTTTGACTTTTTGGGATACTCATGATCTCCCACATGCGTACAACTTTACAGGTGATGAGGAACCATCCCAAACCAAGTGTGCTGACTTCAACAACACCACCTGGCAGGAATACAGACAGCACACCAAGCTCCAGGTTCAGTACCTTCTCCTTACCCGAAAGAATGCAGACTGTGCCAGCCTATTCACGCAGGATTGCCTCAACCATACCCAGAAACACACGGCTTACTTCAACTCATCACTCCCCACTAAAGTCATTGTTCATGGATACAGGTGAAGCATTTAATCAGCAGCATTTTGTAACAGGAAAGAAGTCCATGTGAATGATCTCTTACGCAGATGATTCCTTGATTTACTGCGATTCAGGGCCATGGGCAGTAAACCTTCCTGGGTGAGTGGCTTAGCCCAGGCTCTACTGAAGGAAGAGGACGTGAACGTTCTGGTGGTGGACTGGGTCTATGGAGCCTCCTTTGCTTATAACCTGGTAGTAGAGAACTACAAGGAGGTGTCAGTGCAGATATCGGTGCTTATCAATCAGCTTACGGTAATTTTTTCGATTATGTCAAAGTATTATAGAATCCATTGTCATTATACCTGACCATTACATACAAATGGCTGCACAGCTGTAGAGTCCTCTGTAAGCAGTGTTCATCTGGCAGAAGTAATAACATAAACTTGTTCACAATGATCAATAGTAACAGTCAACGCACAGAAAGTACATTGCAAAGAGTAATATGACATTTAAAAGTACACTGATGTTCTTTTGTAGAAGTATGGAAGCACATTGGAATCTTTCCATTTCATCGGTGTGAGCCTTGGAGCACATGTGTGTGGATTTGTGGGGACCCTATTTGAAGGCAAGCTGGGTCGAATCACAGGTAATATTTGAATTCAATGCCTAAATAAAAGTAAATTGATAAATAAATTGATAAAATAAGAGACCATAATCTTCAAAATGTCATTAAAGCAAATGTTATTAATAGATATGTTCACAATTTATTAAATAAAATACTATAAAATTTAATTGCACAACAAAATAATGAAAATAATGCATAATTCAATTCTAATATTCATGTTAAATTTTCAATTCAGCTTGTCCCTCAAATTCTTATGCTGACAATATCATTTGTCAAGACAAAAAGATATATTAAATGATTAAAAACAGGTTTTCATTTGTGCGCTTATCTGCGTAGTCTCTTCTGATTTGCGTAATGCAATTGCATAATGACTATGTAATGATAAAGCCTGCCATAGGACCATGTAGGCTGTTCATTTTGTCCTGATACGAAGATGCTAGACTTATGAGTGGAACAAAGACCAACACTGCACCACACTGAAAGAGTCTTTCAGACAAAAGCAGAGGCCACGAGTGCACTCCAAATAAACAATGACATATTGTTACACCACACAATCTTGGTGAGAAAACAAGATGTTGTTTGAAACTTTAAACTAAAGTGTGTAATGTGTTTATGCAGAATCCTAAATGTGAATAATTTTGTATCATACAGAACATATACTGAATGTGAGTATTGTGTGCACAGGTCTGGACCCGGCAGGACCCATGTTTAAGAGTGCTGATCCATTTGACCGTCTGGATTCATCTGATGCCTTGTTTGTTGAGGCCATCCACACTGACTCTGACTGTAAATCTATTTTCATTTATTTTGGAACGCCCGTCTATTATTGAACAGGACATTTTCTTGATTTCTTGATATGAACTACAAGAGTTCATATAAGTATGCCACTGGTGCTATTTTTAATACAGAAGTAGCCTGTAACACAACTGAACTGAACATTTTTACATTTGCTAGACTTTGGAATATCCATTCCTGTCGGACATGTGGACTTCTTCTTAAATGGTGGAATGGACCAAGCCGGTTGCGCACGCTCAAAGTTTGCTTCAAGTAAGTTGACAGCAAAAGCTGACCAAACACTAACAGAGGCATTAAGCTCAAAAATGTACCGTAGCTTCATGCTACCTGAGAATCTGTCTATGTTGTCAGTTTTTATCTACTTTCCAGTGTATGGCTATGTCATTTGTGACCACATGAGGGCACTGCATGTCTACATGAGCGCCCTGAACGGCTCCTGTCTGCTTGTTGGTTTCCCCTGCTCCAGTTATGAGGAATTCCTGGCAGGAAAATGCATTACCTGTGAGGGACCCTTCAATGGCACATGCCCACAAATAGGTAATGATTAGGTAGCAGGATGATTTAAAGAAAAATAAGTCTGTTTTTGAACACAAATATATATTTAAAAAATGTTACACATTCTTAAAAGTGAAAAGAATCTGTAGCTTTTGAATTTAATGAAATCAACATTGTACATTGTCTTACTAAAATAACCTTGATGGACAAACTTTTTTGTAGTTCAAAGACTGAATGATGAGATGTGTCTTCATAAGGAGGATGGCCATGGTTCACACGCATGTCCTCAATTAGTGAAAATGTGAATAATAATTCTGCGGGGGGTTGCATGCTAATCTAATTTTGGATGGTAATGACCTTGATGTCCTAGTTCATTTAGGTGTTTAATCAGGCTTGACTTTTTCTTTGTGTGCATGAGTGACTCAGACTGCTGAAAATGTTTCACTTGAGGCTGATTATGTAACAAAAGGATAAAAAAATTTCACGTAATGAATGTTTGTATATGTGTGTATTTTAGGCTTGTTAAAGAACAGTGGGATAACAGCTACTCCACTGCCAAATCAAGAGAAAGTCTATCTCCTGACCACCGCTACGGCTCCATATTGTGGTATATTAATTTGTACATTTTGTCATTTATTAGAAGTCCACTCTCACAGATACTGCATGTATTAACATCTTGATTTATGTCTTAATTATACTTAAGCAGTCTTTCATATTAACTCATCCTGTTGTCTACTTTTTAAACACCTACACTACACCAAAGTTTGGGGTCAGTAATTAATACTTTTCAGTATGGATACATTAAATACAAAAAAAGTGACAGTAAAGACTTCAAATAAATGCTGTTCTTCTGAACTTTCCATTCATCAAATAATCCTGAAAAAACAAAATTATGAAGCAGCACAACTATTTTCAACATTGAAAGAAGATTTTGTGAGCAGAAAATCAGCATATTAGAATGATTTCTGAAGGATCATGTGACACTGAAGTAATGATGCTGAAAATTCAGCTTTGCCATCACAGGAATAAATTACATTATTGCATTTAATATATATCGGAATTTATTTTTGATCAAATAAAACAAGCCTTGGTTAACATTTCTTTCAAAAACATTACAAAATCATACTGAACCCATACTTTTGAATGGTAGAATATAGTCACCCAAAAATAAAAATTAAAAGTCACTACAGGCTTATTGAAATCAACAGAAACTTTACTGCCATATGTAACAGTAAACAAATGAAGTGTTATGTCAATGACACATTATAAAGACAGCCTAATAATGCCCATACTCTTTTTTTAGCGCATCACATCCTTGTGGATTTGAAGGTTTCCACATTAGACAAGTCTGCTGAGGTTCAGCTCACCCTGATCTCTACAGGACTCCCTGAGACAGAGCTAAAACTCAAACTGTGTGTATTCCATTTCGAGTTTTACCAGCAAGTCATGATCAATGAGCCATAGCCTGTGTTCATTCATTACAGGTTCAGCCCTTTAACTGTTTAAAACGTGTGTGAATATGTTTGTACATTATTTTTCAGAAATACAGATGAAACTGCGTATAAAAAGGTGGCTGCACACCCGGAGCGACTGTGTAAAATTGACTCAGTGCAGCTGAAAAACACAGGAGCTCGATTCTACAGACAAGGAGACATTCATTTTGAGTATATATGCATCTCTGAAGTCCCTCACACCAGGTAAATGCAGCCTTAATATTTGCCTTTAAACTTACTTTACTCTTTCTGCACACTCATTTCAGGAATTACACAATATTTTGATTTAGATATCAAATGCACATCCAATGTAATACCGTATTTAATGATATTTTATTTGTGCTCTGTGTGCAGAGGGTTGGATCCATTATGCGTGAAGAACATTAATATTGGACGGGGAGCACCATGGTCACATGACTTTGTACAAGTGTGCTAAATTAAAAAAAACAACACGAAATCTACTTTAGAGAGCTTATACATTAACCGAATTTCACACACTAAAACTTTTTTAGCATATTTAGGTTAGGAGACATTAAAGCTTGGTGACAAAGACATAAATAGGATACAAGGGGACACAAATGCTTTGTTAGATATATTTATTGTGTTTTCACAAAAAAAAATGTTTATATGATTTCACAAATAATGTAAAATATGATTTCAGATACTTTTGTTTTTATATGCAGAGAGTGTTATAATGATATTTCAGTCGAGAGGAATTTAACGTACCTGAATTTCTGTTTAGTTTTGTTAGACAACAATCCACAACAAAAATATTGTGAATTATGAAAGTCGGTCATTCAACATACAGCAGTTATTTTATGTGTTAATATATGTGCTGAACATACTGGTTCATTTTCAATGATTAAAAATGTATATTCAAGGTACAAAAATTCTATATTTTGGCACTCTGATTAGTGTTTATAACTGCACACTGCATACTTGATATTACAAATTAGTTTCTGTCCATTCACAATTAGTAATAAGGCTAATCTCTGCTTTGAAATGGCATCTTAAGAGTAATATCAAGTGTTTAATGGTGTTTAACCCAGCACTTAACAGTTGGCCCCATGAAAATACATTTTCATAACATGGTCAGTATACAGTCTCAGTACATGATGAGCATTTATTAACTTCCTATTTGGATAATAAATCTCAGTATCTACCTACTATCAATAAACTCTGAGGTGTTCAAATTAAATAAAAATTGATTTGTTTGTGTTGAAAAGTCTAATTTCTTGCTTTTAATTGACAAATCCTGTACAGTATTCCAAACAGATTTAACCAACAAGCACATGCCATTTCAAATAAATGTAAAACAGCCATGTTGAAATCACAGCAATGTGGAATCATATATAGCACAGTATCTGCCAGAAAAAAAAGGTTTGTGAATCTGTTTTGTCCTAAACAAAAGTACATTTGATGGCTTTTTTACTGTTCTGTGCTAATGTTGTCTTCAGTCATATAAAAGTAAACCGCTATGATGGTGATTTAATGGAGAAATCGTTCAGATGTGATGGTCTTTATGCTGCTGAAACCATTCCTACAGCTTTGGGGTGTCAGTAGGGGCCAGTGGGGCACGTCCTCTTTGGAAACGAAGTGGAAGACTTCCTGGAGTATCATCCTCTGATGGCACATCAAAATGTCATTGAATTATTTCAACACTGAAATAAATTCCATAACGCAATTCAGCACAACATAATCATATTTAAAGACATGTTTTTATCCATCGGTGTAGTTCTCGCATTGTTTTCGGTAGGACAGGCTGTATTTCTGGACATGATCCATATACCTCATTCCTTTGGAAACTAGCGTGTGAAGGTCATGTCTCAAATGACAGCGGAACCCTCCTCCTCCTCCCACACCTGTCCCACTATCCAGTACCCTACAAAGTGCAATCTACCCCTTGCTGGCAAAGCCAAGTATTTGGAGAGGGGGGAGTGCAGGATTGCTGGATGAATAGACTTGGCATGTTTGGATCCCTGGATATCCCAAACCCCTTCCAGTCTTTCATCCAGCCTCTGACACAAGTGTATGTAGTCAAATAAAGCCAGTCTCATTCTAAGCATAGAAACATCTAAGAAGGAAACACTGAATATAACTCCACTACCATGTACTAAATAAAACTCATCTCTCACCCAAGGGAGCCTTTCCTCTGCCAGAAAGGACACACGTTAAATTAGGACATACCATAGACTTTCTTTGTGGTAAAACAATTAAAAGTTAAACATACTGTAATTATTAAAGAGTAACCCAAAGCCTACACTGCTAAATTAATGTAAAAATGAATTAAATCATAAATTAATAGTTTTAATATAATAATCAGAGGTGGACAGTAACAAAGCACATTTGCTTGAGTACTGTACTTTAGGACACATTTTTTTCTGGAAACTTTTTACTTTAACTTCACTACATTTAAAAGACAAATATCGTACTTTTTACTCCACTCTACTACATGTCAAGGTCTGAGTAGAAAGTAGTAACGTCAGTTTGGTTGCAGGGGTTGCATTTTGGTTGGAAATGAAAGTCGGGTTGACGTCAGAACCCGAATGATGTTGATTTCTGATGTCAACCCGATTTTCATTTTCAACCACAATACAACGTCTGTCCAACGTTGGAGATTAATGTCAGTCTGGCGTTGGATTCTGATATAAACCTGATTTTCATTTTCAACGTTGGGTTTGATCTTCTAAATGAGAATTTGTCATTGTTTTGGAGCACACTAGCATATATATATATATATATATATATATATATATATATATAACAGCAAGGCTAACATATTTACTAAAAGCCAAAAACTTTAAATAGGGCACTATTTGAGGAAATTGGAAATCCATTATGGATGTTACTGAGTGCACTAATTCAATCTCACATTCAATCCCACTACTGGAACTGTGTTCTAGAAATAAATCTGATATTGATATGAGGGTATAGGGGCAATTTCAGACACAACCAATATCTGATTAACATGAATATTATTACTCTTTTACTAAGACTAGATGTCATCCGTTTTTTCTTTTTACCTTGTAGGATGTTACAACGGGGTCCCTGTCAATAATAAGCCTACAATGTAAAGTATTTTATTATAATTCAATTTTAAATGAATAGTAATATCAATATAATAAGAAGAGAAATTATTTTTAAAGGAAAAAACATTTACTTTTTAACCTTTTGAAGACATCTGGGCAACTTTTTATTCAAAACAGTATTCCTGTAGAATATTAATTTTCAATGTAATATAATAATCATTATGTATGAATGAACTATTGTCCTTCCTTCCCTCCATGTGAATTCAGCAGATGACACTAAAGACATAAATATAATCCAGGTCTAAAAATAGCACGAAATATAACAATTCATCATGCACATTCATCACTCTGCATTCTCTTAATCACTCAGTGTTTGTGCAGCTCAGATGTCCAGTTAGTGCAGTTGTGCCTCTTCATGCAAACCAGCCCCGTCTATACCGACCCACCCGTCAATCATTACTTGTGTACTTACATTGTGATTTAAGAAGTGTTCCAGTGTGTTAAGCTTCAAAACCCCAATCTTTACTTCAAATATTCCCTCTCACTCCCGTAGTCCATTAGAGAGCCTGTCATATCAGCAAAGTCCTCCAGAACCAAGCTGGTTGAGTCCTCACCAGAGGGCATCTCTGTGTCTGAGGGCCAGAGCTGGTGTGGAGGTTTGGGCACAGGGGTCTTTCCCTGGTCCGGATGGAAGGTTCTTCCATCTGAGCGCTGGTTAGACGGTGCTGGATCAACCTTCACGACTGGGGGATCTCCTTGGCTTCCCCTGGGCGGTGAGCTAGTGCTGCCACCCTCACTGCCCTGTGGCGAGGGGGCGAGGACGTGGTAGAGACTGGGCAGACGAATATCAAGGCGCACACCGCTCTTGGCAAACAGCTTGTCATTGAGAGAATACAGTTTGTCAGCAATGTCACTTCCGAGCATGACAGAGAAAAGTCGAGCAATGTAACGATCCTTAGACAGCAGAAGGTAAAGCCGACGTCTGCGCCAAGAGATGTAACGGCAGTCAGTCTCTGCGGTTAGTGTCACCTGAGGTCAAAAGGGTCATGGGATGTTTAAGGGCATGCAGTATTTCATGGTTGCATGAACTGAATAATTTTGCAAAATGGCACAGACTAAAATATGTTGCCATGATGTACCCAATCACATAAAACCAGTATGTTATCATACCTGGAAGTTGCCCTCCTCTGTTGGTCTTAGAGACTCCCATTCAGGAGAGTCGAGAAATTGGTGAGGAAAGATGTAATGGAGAAACTGACCTTCTAAGGACACTCTAATCCTGTAAAAGCAGAAACACATGTCAAATTCTTAAAAGTGTCCTTTTTGTATTAATGTTGGTTTAATATGGTTTTGAATAAGCTTAAAGTCAGCATGAAATGAAAATTCACCTATTGTCTAAATGCATGTTATTGATCTCAGTGTGAAGGATTCATCCATGCGTATGTTTCATTTTTTTAAAATGTTTTGAGTCTAATGTTTAATCAAAATGCCATAACTGAACCTCCCGGTGAAACGACAGACTTCTCTCTGGTGACGTATGCCAGATTTTCATAGAGTAGAGCAGGGATGACTTATTTTTTGTAGGCTAAAACCCAGAAACAAGTTAGCATTTTACCACTTCCGGTTCCATCATCCTGAAGTGAATGGGTTTTTTGAATAGGTTTTTGGTTAAATGCTTGAAATAAGGTCTGTGAACACAAGCTCAACATATTTTCACATTTTATTCTACAACATAAAATACATCGGTAGCCTATACCCTCTTGTGATTTTTTTTAAAGCCTGCTCAGTGCTCATAAAAGTTCATAAAGTGTTCATTTGCGAAGATTTTCACGATGAACAAAACGTGTCAGAATCATAAGCTTTTGTTAGTCACACACACCATATTTTCTGCAATAATACAAAAGCCAATGAAAAAATACTATTGAGTATTTGTTGAGGGAACCGGTGTCCAATCAACAACTGATGGATAAAATCAAGTCCTACTTCTATATATAATCCATTACATTGTGATATACATCACAATATGTATTTAAAGATCTGTCACTTATTCTGTTTCATTGTGACTTTAAATTGAATGACTCTAAAAATGTCATGTGGTAAACCATGAGGTAAAAAGTAAAAACATTTATTTTAACCTTAAATACACGTGAGCATAAACATTATTATTTTCGAAAAAGGTTTACAACATCATTTTCAAGATAAATATCACACATATGAATTAATAATTCATAAATATTACATTTTGGGGGAGCATTTTCACCATGACATTCCACAACCTGAACTAATATTGCTTTGTCATAAAATATCAAATTATCTGAGATTTTAAGAGACCAAAGGCCTGTTCACACCAATAACTAAACGTAACGATAAAGATATGGTAATAAAAATAATTCTACATTAAAAAGAAAAGCAGAGTCCACACCACAACTATAATGATAATGGCACAGAGGAGAGTAACCGGTGAATCACTTTCAAGATGTGTTTTTTCCCCAGCTGATGAATGATAAAAACATTTGACAGCCAAGAATCCATCCTGCTTTTCAGAACTAGAGAATTCATGCAGATGACATAACTGCAGCACTCACTTATAACAAACAGAATGCTAATATTGTTGATTATAGTTATCTTTATAGTTACAGTTATTGTTCTTGGTGTGAACAGGCCTTTATTGACCTTGACACAGTCATGAGGGTCTGCAGGGGTCCTCTCTATGATATCATTTCCTGTTTGTTGTTTTCACCCATAATGTGGCAGACAAATGTGTTTCGTAAGCAGTTTAAAATATTTTATGTTATAAAAGTTTACGCCGAAATACTACTAATGACGCTTTTTCTTCATGAAGGCAAGTCACCTGTATTTCTATTGCACTTTATACAATACAGATTGTTTCAAAGCAGCTTCACATCGATAAACAGGAAAATAACTATCAATGATGCAAACTCAAATATGAGACCAATTCAAATTCTGCTCTATGTATTAATTGCATTTTTAATGATTTTTTGAATTATTTATTAGGTGCCATTTACCCCAAAATATATAATTTTTTGTGCTATTTATTACACTGAACGACTCAGAATGAACAGCTTGCATATTGCGAGCTAAAACAAACATTGACGTTGGTACACTTTATGGTAAAAAAAGCGGATATTTACAGTGTTTAGTCCAGTTCAAGATCAACCACTAATAGATAGAGAACCTATGTATGTCTACAACTCTTTGATATGTTCGGTTTCTCACCTGCCAGAAATGAGAAAAGACAGCTGATCAATGGGCGTCTTCCCCTCCACGGCATACGTCTTCTCGGGCGCTAGAGAAAGCACTTTGTTCTCGCTGGCAGCCGTGATCTCCTTGAACACCTGCACAGGTACATCCAGCGGCAGATAGACCGCCGTGTAAAGCGCAGAAAGCTCCTCGTTGGCTAAACCTTCCTGCATCAGCCGAAAAATCAGATGACACACCTGGGCCAAACACTGCAGCATCAGCAGAAGGTTCCAGATGAAGACATCAAGGCCGCACACCGTCAGCCAGCCCCACATAGCCAAACAGAGGAAAGCGGGAGCCAAAAAACTGAAGATGTACAGAGCCCCATATGCTGTACTACCACCCATATAGCCCAAAAAAAGAATGGTGTTACCCAGATGGTAGATGGCACCTTCAGTGCTGTTGGTCCATCCATTGCAGAGTGTGTGATTGTAAATTATGGTGTCGATGAAGTCGCCACTATCCATGTTTGTGCCTCTGCTGTCTCTCAATGGAATACTGACTTAAAAAAAGAGTGTCATCAAATACCTTGATGGAAAAAGTAGAGGTTCATAAGCCCAAGGTATTAAAAACGTTGTTAGATATTAGATTCAAAAAGGTTGTTCCCCGCAGACTCTAACAGTCAATGCACCACTTGCTGCCAAAAACAGTTGGAATGAAGGAAGCTTCATAATTCCGTTCCATTGAAACCCACTTTTCCTTTAAAAATTCAGCCCTATAATGTCTCTGCTTCTGTTCCCTGACCCACACTGGACTGAAGACTGTTGGAAACATGGAGCAGGAGAGGCGGGGGTAGAGACCATGAGAAGGATAACCATGTTTGGAATTGAAACCCAAGGAGGAAAGAGCCAGGGACAGAAAGCAGACTCGCTACTTAACATAACACAATGATGGCCGGGCAGAGTGGTTACGATAACAAGTGACATGGAGAGAAGCTTTCACTGACATTTGGGAAGATCTTTGAAAGCTCTGCCAGATGTCACCAACACTCATTTTCTCTCAAATCAAACAGTAAACTTGTATTCCAGTTCTTCTGGTGTTTGAGGGAAGGAGGGTCCTAGGTTATGGGGGGCAGCATACTTAAAGAATCTGAGACAGATCAAATAACGGGAGATCATGTAACACTGTTTACCTCCCCCTCCCTGGCCATTCCTGTGTGTAGTTTCACATAACTTGGCCCAGCAATTGTTGGTAGATAATGTAATACACTATTCTGCTGCTTAGCAATGGGGTGCAGGAGTGCAGTTTTTTTTTTTTATATTATTATTATTATTATTATTTAAATAAGATACGTCAAGCTGTGCTATATTGTCAAGAGTGACATGCAATATAATTCACATTTAAACAAGCACTGTGTTTTTATAGCAAAAAAGAAATCTGAATTGCAAACTGCAAACTAACTTTACCGCGGTAATTGCTGTTGTTAGGCATGACACAGAACTTATATTGACAATACAGTATGGGCTATTTGCTGTATAATTGTAATGAATATTGCTTTTATAAAACTATGGAATCTTGTTTCTGCCATGGAATAAAAAAAAATATTGCGACTATCTCACAGTTGCAAGTTTCTATCTCTACTTTTTTTTTTTTTTTACTTACTATATACATAACTCGGAATTGTGAGAAATAGATATGATCTCAGAATTGTGAAATAAACTCAGAATTGTGAGAAAAAAATTGAGATATAAACTTAAGAATTGCCAAAAAAGTCAGATTCGAGAGACAAACTCAGAATTACGAGAAATTCAGAATTGCCAGAAAAAGACAGAATTGTGAGATATAAACTCAGAATTAATAAAATATAAATTTAAGAATTGATATAAACTCAGAATTGCAAGAAATAATTGTGAATAATTGTGATTTAAACTCAGAATTGCAAGAAATAATTGTGAATAATTGTGATTTAAACTCAGAATAGCAAGAAGTATTTTTGAAGAATATTGAGAAATAAACTCAATTGCATGATAAAAATTAGAATTGCGAAACTCAGATTTGAGAAATAAGTCCAAATTGTGAGATAAAAAGTATTTTTATCTTTTTAGTTTTTTTTTTATTCCATGGCAAAAACAAGCTTCCAAATGTTTCTGCCATGGAATAAAAACAATTAAAAAGGTAGAATTTTAAAACATAACTAAAATACACAATGAAAGTCAATATATATTGGTTGTGCAGCTTAACTACCTGATAGTTGATAAGAGAGTGTCAAAGCTACTATTCAGAGCTGTCAATTTGACATGTACCCTGCAAGAGAGGCATGCAGATACAGTCAAGCACCATTGAAAGCTATTTGAACGACTGAAATAAACCAGAACGAGCCAACTTACACATTTCACATCTGAAAAATATCAATGATGCATTTGCACATACTGTGCCTATACTGGTATTTAATGAATTGAACATTAAAATTACCATGATTTATATAATTATAAGCAGGACGAATAGTGAAATAAGCAATCGGTTCTTGTGTTTGTGTCAGTGACTAACTATGCTCATGAACTTTGCAAAATCTTTAGGAGAAAACGCAAATTATGAATTGCATTTGCTGGCTTCACACCAGGTGTGCACGCAGAATAAAAGCACCGCTGCGGGTAGACCTCAGATTAGAGTGTGCTGGGAGCAGCAGCTCTATTTTAGGCCTGCGTGCATAGTTAAGTGCAGCTGTCACCAGCCAAACGCTGGTACAGGGAATTCAAAGGCCAACCGAGTAGGAAGCCTGAAGGAAGAGTGTTTGTGTGGAACTGCTTGGCCTGAATGGTGTCGAACAACATACAATACTTCATCATCAATAATTTAATATGATAAAATAAGCAAATCAAGCATCTGAAACATAATTAGACTGAATCATTTAAAATGGGCTTGAAAAGGAAAAAGTCAGCACTGTTATAAGAATGTATGCATATTTCATACAAATAAAAGGACAAAGTAAAGATAAAAGAGAACGGCTTAACGTCTTGCATAGGATCTTTATTGACCATAAACGTACGTAAAGCACATATGAAAGAAAGAGAAAGAAAAGACAGACAACATTTCCCTCAGAGGAACAAATTCACCCTGCATAATCTTCACTCCAGTGTAAAAATATAAATAAAAGTGCACACCAGGTCCCATTTCACACAGGCTGACACACACTACAAAGGGAAAGAAAAGACAATTAGGAAACATATTGTAACTCATTCTTCAAATAAACAATTGTCCCCAAGAACGTGAGATACAGAAATGAAGATTGTTTTGAATATTTAAAAAGCACTAAAATGGAAATTCTGTCATTCCTTCCATGGAAGACCAAAGGAGAAGTTTAGCAGAATATCAGAGCTGCTGTTTCAAACAAAGACATGAGGACCAGGCTGTCGAGTTCCAAAAAAGCTATATATATATATATATATATATATATATATATATATATATATATATATATATATATATATATATATATATATATATATATATATATATATATATATATATAGGGTCCGAAATTAACACCCGCCAAGCGCCAAATGCGGGTAGATTTTCCGTTTGGCGAGTATATCTCAAAAGGCTATCCGCCACAGTGGCGGGTGAATGTTCATACCAAAATAATAAAATTGTCAGCGCGCACGCGCTCTTCTGCCTCCGAGCAGAGAGAGAGAGAGAGAGAGAGCGCGCGAGTGAATGAGCCCCGGCCGCGTGCGCGCACTCACTATTCAGAGCGGACAAGCGTCAAGCTTTCCTGTACTTTTTGACAGAGCTTCTTTGCAGCTCAAGTCGGCGGTGGTGTGTACGTACAGTTAACGCTCTATCTGTTGACGGCGCTGAGGAAAAAGGATATGTGAAGCTGCCGCCACTGGAAGAAGCGGTCGCCCCAAAAAAGCCGTGCAGAGCGTCTTCAGCACTCGCGGATCGTGCATACTCCGCCGCTGGCCAGGCTGCTTCTGCTTTAAGTTACATTTTGGCCGTTCTTTTCTCGATAAAATTAGTTTTCTCATAGCGTTTGCAACGCAATACTCGTTCCCTTATCTCTCATGGAACCGAGGTTACGTAAGTAACTTAACCGAGGACGTTCTGCCTTCCCTTCCACATGAGTCAGGAAACAAAACTGACAAAAAAAAAAAATAATAATTATTTTACCCCAATGATAGTAATATTTCATATATTTTGATCAATATATATAGTTTTTTTTATTTTTTTATTATACATTTCAAATTTTGCTCTGGACAATTTTTTACGTTTGTATTCAACATAATTTGCCTACCTTATAATCTCAATTAAAAGTACTTGAATGAATGTATATGTGACAAAAAAAAAAGGCTGTTTATTATTTTGGCCGGTAAAAAATATGCTTGGCTGGTGGATTTTTTCATCTACCAGTCCCCGTGGCAGGTGAGCCAAAAAGTTAATTTCGGACCCTGTATATATATATATACATATATATATAAATAAATAATAGTATGTAAGTTTTGCACTATATTCAGAGTCTTCTGTAGCTAGCCATATAATAGTTTTGTGCATTTCCTTAGTCTATCTTGACAGCTGTGGTCACCATTCACTTTTATTGAATGGAAGAGAGTAGCTTTGACAATGTGCTATAAATAACTCCACTGAGAAAGTCATGTAGAAGACATGAGGGAGCGAAAAAGATAATTTGGGGGTGAACCAACCCTTTTCAATTTGCAGAGCACAGAGATATCTGAAAATTGCATTAAAGGAGAACTCGGCAACTCTAGCGAACTCTAGTCACTTCTTCGCTGATTTTCCCTTTTGTTGTCGCATGTTTTCCCCACGAGCTCCCCCTACAGCTGTGGTGGGGCGTATATTTCACAACACAGTCGTAAAAAACTCACTTGCGGCGGCCTCCTCCCCTTCTCTACCGCTGCTCATGTGCGTTTGTTTTGATCGGAGCAAGCCAACTGTATCGCGTGGAGCTATGTCTATCGAGGTGGGTAATCTGGTAATACATCATACATGCGTGTGTGTTTATGTCGAATTGCCGTAAAGCGATTTGTGTTTCGCGCTCGTTCTCGTTCTCGCTTCTCACGAGACTTCCAATTTCTATCTTGCCGGGACGGTAGTGAACAAGTTGCAAGGTTGGTTTTCCGCCTGGGAACGCTGGGGGGAGCGGGGAAAGTCACCAATATCACCAGAACAGGTTGTTTAACCATCCAAATGATTTCTAGACAGTTTTATTAAGTTAAAAAAGCTACCAAGTTCTCCTTTAAGAAGATTTAAGGATGTGGTGGCCAAAATGTGAGAAAAAAAAATGATTGTAAGAAATATCACTTCTTCGTAAGAGATCGGCTGGACATCGTCACAAGACAGTGAAAATAAACTTACCATTCACTCAATTTGAACATGATGGTGGCATTATATCTTAAAACCAAGCGCCCTCATGCACTCCTTGTGTGCTTCGATGAGACCTGTGCAGCTTTCTTCTCCCTTTTCAATTATGCTGCAGTGAAGACAATAAAATGTCATTGCTGCACAGTATCTTGCCAAAATGTACAGGATTAGCTAACCTAAAATATAAATTCAGTCATTATTTACCGACCCTCATGTTGCAACAAACCGGTTTGATGTTCACACACACAAGGAGAAAATTTTATACAAGTCAAAAACTAGTTCAGCAGTACTTGAAGTATTGTACAAGTATTACTGACTTCTTTTATGGTGATTTGTATTCTTTTCTAAATTTGAAAACCTTGATTTTCCGTAATTTATTTACTGAGCAGCACAATCCTGTTTCTCTCAGTTTGTGCTTCACAAAGAGTCATGCAGGTTTGGGACAACATGAGAAAAAATATAACAGCATTTAATTTTTATTGTGTAACATCCCTTTAAAGTGTGAACTAATAGACAAAAGTTTCCTCACCAGGCATCTCGTGCTTTCTTGGTCTCAGGACACGCACAGCATGGTTTCAGAGGTTTCTTCTGCTCTGTGCCCTCTATTGCTGGTGAAGCCTCCACACTGGCTGCTGACAGGCTAGACATTTCCACTTGTCTGAGAAAAACAAAAGAGCAGGGGACAATGATTTAGTCCAGCTCTAAACTTAAGTTTCAACACTACGTATTGTGAACAACCAGCAGCGGGCAGCAAACTAGCCACCATATTACAAGTTACATCATGTCCTCTGCTGTTTAACGACTAGTTTCGTTGAAATACAGCTGTTATAACTACATCGCTGTCAAAAATGCTGTGCCTAATCGGAGGTAACAGATATTCAAATCGTGCTGTCAGGTAAGATCAAATAAAAAACAATTTAACTGAAAAACGTTGACTTACTTAATGTAAATGATGAAGAGACTGATGAGCTCACGTGCGTCCTTTCTTACACAACCTGCTGTTGCTGTCAAATTAATAACAGCACAACCCCGTGAACGCGGAAGTATCCCGTAGCTTCCGGGTTACGGTCTTTCATTAAAACAAGCAATAAAACTAATTTAACAACTAAGCTATAGCCATTTATTACCTAAATGTGATTTACAGTTACACATATTAATGGCTAGAACTAAAAATGAAACGCGGTTTTAAAAAACAGGGAATAACAACATGCCAATTGCTGAACAATAAAACAAAATAAAGGTCTTGTGCAGAATAAAAGCCATTTAAAGCTAGCCTATTACTTTATTATTTATTTCATAATTTGCTAACATTTCAGTATTATAATTTTTAATATAAAGGAATAAAATATGTTATGGTTTAATTACATTACATTTAATATCAGATAATTTATGTCAGATGGGTATTATAAAAATACTTATATAAAAAACGAGTCAATATTTGCAGGTAAATCCACCCAACTTTGCTTGACCTTTTTACAACTTAGTTACAATGCAATATGTTCATACTGATACAGCTTCACGGATGGCTTCTGGTAGTGATGGAATTTCTTTTTCTGAGAATTCTTTCAGGTTTGGTGTGAGGGTTAAGGCGCTTTATTTACATAGCAAAAATAAGCAAAAATACAAGAAAACACTCAACCCATGTGCTCAACAAAAGACAAAACCTGTAGTATGAATGTCCATTCCTTGACACTGAAACGAAACACCATGCATTTAGCAGATGAGAGAGTAGGCCTGCCTAAGTGAAGCTGCACTCTCACACAAGGACAGGAAAATACAGCAGTGACAGAACCCTGACAAACTCATCTGTGACAAAACTGTGGCGAATTTATCCTTAACTTCATGTTTATTCAGCACAAACGCACTATATTGGCCTGTGCTGTTTTCGAGAACTGCTCAAAAGTTATTTGACTCTAGACCTGTTTCACACTTTTCACATTCAGCAAACGAGCGGAACTACAAAAGAAATGCAACGGGAGCACATAGAGATTTCTAAAGTGTAAAAGAGATACATCTCTATACAGATAGCAGGTTTTTACTACTTCAGTATTTCCTTTGATTTTCACCTTAAATTTAAAAAATTGTTATCCGGAGTGAGCTTTTGATGACAGACTTAGGCCTATTGTCTAAATGTATTTTACATGAGGTGGATATTGGATAATAAAAATACGTGATTACAGAACCCAATTCTGCCTAATTGTATAATGTAATGTAATGTAATGTAATGTGTAGCAAAACCAGTGATGTTTTGAATGTGTCACTAAGTTTGCAACTTGCGTCAAGTCTGACAGATGTACTTTTTAGATGTGCACTGTAACAGCTTATCTAGCAAAATATTGTGTTTATAACACAAAATAAAATGTCTGTATTGCATTTTCTCTGCATTTTCTGCTAAGTTCAGCACGATATGAGCAGCAGAAATAGAACTTTTCAATCATGACGTGAATTTGTAGGCCAACAGAGAACGCTAACACAGCACGGGTTCCCTCAGGAATTTCTGCTGGGTGTTTAGTATATTTTTGTTTGTATGTCGTGCTTAATTTATGAGTAAAAAATGTGCCTTTTTTTCATTTTTTGCAAAGCTATAGGCTACCTCAAATGTGACATTTGAAAGGGTGTCCGATTAATTACACATAATTTGTCAAGCTTATAATCAGATGTGTAATTAATCAGACAGCATTGTGGTTTTGTAGCAACTTACATTTTTAACCAACATAACAGTTTCAAAACCGTTGCAGTATGACCATGTATAATTTATATAGTTGTAATGTACAGTGTAGTTCGTTTTCAGACATTTTTCCATTATAGGCCTACATATATCAGCTACCTACATTATATATAATTTTATTTGTTTTAAAGTCATTTGGCAAATTGGTTATTAATGATAATAATAATTATATTAGATATAATGGAACCAGTTACTGATTTGATGAATTTATTGACCCACTTGATAACTGAATGCAGTGTGATAGAGTAGCCTACAACAAATGAAGGTGTTTGTTGCCTTCTGAGAATGTAAGATCAGTTACCTGTTACATTACTTGAATACCACTTTGAAATTCAACACTGTATTGTGACTCTCATAAACAGTGCAATACAATACTGTATTCAGTTTAACGGAGATCTAGTGAGCTCCATCATTGCTATGTGGAAAGCTGAAGGTGTCTGTTTTTGATGTAAGCACATTCTCAACAAAAACACAGACCAGTTTTCCCAGATGTACCTATGTTAACCCTTAAACGCATACCTAGTGTCCCGGGAGTATTCCTCTTAGTATTCCTCAATCAATTCATTAAACAATATAACACGAAAAAATAATACAATTATAAAAGAATGCCTGTTTTCCTATTCAATTAAGTAAGTGCAATTCACCTTTATTCCAGATTATGAAGTGACGGTTCGCTCATAGTTACCGCAGGCGAAAAACAAAAGAATAGGAAGTATCATCAGCTAAACTTGAAATGGCTCAGCGATTTACTGCAAAGCAAGTAGGCCTACTGAACGTAATCAAATATTAGTGTCATATTGTCACTTGATGGCTGATCTGGTGAAAAAGCTGTCAGCGATAAAAATATTGATTTTGAAGATGTTGAAAATTATAGTTTTTAGAATATGTTTGTTTGAGGTCGCGAATAGAAGCCCGATGGGAAATGAGCTCTGACGAGGACAGTGATGGTATAAAACATATACTCAAACGGAACCCTGCCATGCTCCAAAAGGTAACAAATATGTTTTCTTCTAGGCTAATTGTTACTCTAATATCAGGAGAGTTGGTAGTCTGGTAGAGAGTCCGGGTCGCTAAAGACCCGAATATGTAATAATGATTGGCAAAAAGTTCATGAATTTAAGGGTTAATCTCTGATTTCTTATAAAGCATAAATGTCTGTAAAAAAAAAAAAAAAAAAAAAAAAAAAAAAAAAGATAAACCTGTATTCTTTCTCTTTTTAGGATAGCAAAATTCTCTGTGCACTTTTATGTGCTCATTAGAAAGAGTCTCTTTGTGGTATCAGTACAGTCATTACACACAATGAGAGTGTAAGTAATTCTATCTCCTCCCATTGTCCGGTTCAATCGGAACCATCTGTCTGGTTCAGATGACAATAGCCTACTTGTGATATTCAAAACCACCTTGTGTCAAAGAACCGCCCTACAGTCCAGATGAGCTGAGCTGATGTGAGCGCGAGGCAGAGATACTGAATAGTTGATGAGACAATAGTTAGTTTGACAGGGGGGGAAGAATGGAAAGTCTGGAACTTATCTCCTTCAACATTCTGGATCGAGCCAGAAAAACTGTGATGGAAAATTACTCTGTGACTGTGCATGTGCGTGCGTGAGAGAGAAAGAAAGAAAGAAAGGGAGCGAGCTTGAAGGCGAAGAAGAAAAGTGGATAATATGGTCAGCATAAAATAAAGTCCAGAAATAAAGTTGTCACAGAGGCTCGGTGAGAGATGTTAGAGGAGCTTCGGTGATTACGGTGCTTAGTCAGGGTCTGGAAATGAAGCGTTTCGCACCTGAGAATCACAGGCGCTTCAGATGGAACGGGTGGAAAAACCTCCTGCTGCCTCAGCTCAACAGACGCTCGCTGTACGTCTACGGCAGTGAGGTGGCCGTGGAGAAGGAGCGCAATAGACAGAAAGAGGGAGACGTGATCGTCATCCATCCCTTCAGTCGTATAAGGTAATGTGCACGTACCATTTTTGGTTCCCCAGAGAACCTTTCAGTGAACACTTCGCAAAGGAACCTTTTTTTCCCTCTTAGTGTGAAGAACATTATAGTGATTTAAATAACATTTATAAAGAACATTTTGTTGCATGAAAAGATTGCATGTATGTTTAAGGTTCTTCATTTAACCACCGATGCCAAAAAAAACCTTTAATACTCCGAAGAGTGTATGTTTAATGGGCAAATAAATGTTTAATAAAATAAAATAAAATATACTGAGTTTTGAAAAAGTAAAACCACATGAAATGCCATGCAAAAAAAAAAAAAAAAATGTATCTCTTTTTTTCTTATTTATACAGGAGTTACTACATCATGTGTATGGTGGCCATAACATTTCTGAATCTAATTGGGATCCCAATGGAGATTGCCTTTCTAGATGGGAACAGTGGAGTAGGTTGGGAGGGTTTTAATGTGTTCTCAGACACTCTATTCCTGATTGACGTTGGGCTTAACTTTCGCATGGGGATCATTAATGAGGACAGCGATGTAAGGACTGGCCCTAGACTTTACATATATCACATTGCTTAAACGTATCCAATGAATCATTCTGTATGTTACACAGGGAGCCATTCTGGACTTGAAAAGCATTCGACAACGGTATCTAAAGAGCTGGTTTATACCTGATATGGTGGCAGCATTTCCAGTTGGTTACATCCTACTTATTGCGGTAATGTGTTTTTTTCTACAATCCTTTGACTGTATTGAAATTACATCACTTCATTTGGAAAACTTGAGTCTTGTGCCCTTTTCATGACAGGATCTACAATACCATGGTGACTCTCCCTCATCCAGAGCAGGCAAAATGATGCGCATCTTGATGTTTGTGAGAATCCTCAGTCTTGTCCGCCTGCTGCGTGTGTCAAGGCTAGTTAGGTTTTTCAATGAGGTGGAGAGAGTAAGTAATGAATAGCTTTGACCATGTGAAACTGATCTCATCTGAACAAAACTGAATTGTTTATAGTGTAAGTGTTTTTATTTCTTTAAATAATCCCTTTGATTTTTATATTGAATCTCTGCCTCATAGGTTTCAAATGCCAACTTGGAGGTGATGAGGGTATTCCTAAGAATCTTGTCATTATTTATGATGATATTCCTGCTGTGCCACTGGAATGGCTGTATTCAGTATTTCGTACCTATGCTTGAGGAATTTCCCTCAGACTGCTGGGTTAGAAGAGAGAATCTAATGGTATGTATCTATGTGGTATGATACAGTATATTCACATAAACAGCGCTCCCACAGTTATGGGAATATAATTGAATTTGAAAATTGAACTTACAAGCCATGGAAAAGTCATGGAAATTAATAATATTTTATAGTCATGAAAAGTTTAATTGTGAAATATATAAATAAAATTCTAGATATGTTCTAGAAAGTATTTCAACGTTTCCAGATATGCTTTAGAGAAATCTCTTAAAATGTTTTTTAAACATTAATTGGTGATGTTGCTGCAATTAGTTATAACAACTCAAAATTTGTTGAGATAACTTAAATATCCAACTTAACTAAACTAAACTTAACATTTTAAGTCAAGCACGAACACATACTTTTTTAAGTTGAAACAACACAATATTTATTTTTCTTATGTTGAATTTTAAGTTGTGATAAATAATCACAGCAATAATTTTTTACAGTGTACATTATCCTGCGTTTTATATGGCTATTGCATACCAAATTCATAAATGTGTCAATATGAAGTATTGATTTGTGTTGAAATTATATTATAATCTTACCTCTTTAAAGCTGAATGCTGCAATAATATTACAGTAATATTAATACTGAGGTCATCGATAACGGAGTTCGTGCTTTGATGCACTAAAAAATAAAAGTTTCAAAGGGGGGATTTCACAGCGGTACCATAGAAAACCATTTTTGGTTCCCCAACAAACCTTTTGGTGAACTGTTCTTAAAAGAACCTTTTTTTCGTATAATGTGAAGAACATTTAAAGAATCTAAAGAACCCTTTACCAATATAAAGAACCTTTTGTCCTGGGGTTCCATCTCATGCCACCTTTAAAATGGCCTCATGCTCTCCTGGAACCAAAAGCATATACTGTGATTGACTGATAAGAACAAGGTATTACAGAGAGCCATACAGTCTATGTGATATTATTTTAGAGCTGTTTTGTGGTTTTAGTGGATAGAATGAATGCATTAATGTCAACTTTTTGTTTTGTGTCATTTGTCAGAACGCCACCGTGGGAGAGAAGTACTCCTTTGGAGTCTTTCGGGCACTCTCTCATATGACTGCAATATCATATGGTTCCTCTGATACACCCACAAGCAAGGAGTATACTTTTGATCAGCCGATTTAGCAATATGCTAATTTTATAATTCAACAATCACAATGCACAATTGATACTTCTTTTAATGCCTGAAGTTTTGTTTTGTTTTTAGATGAGGTTGAGCTGTGGATTGTCATGACTAGCATTGTGTCTGGAGCCATCATGTACACAGTGATGGTTGCCAACACTGCTGCTATGATGTCTGATGTGGACATAACAGCAAGAGCATACAAGAACAAGGTGCAAGAAAAACAAATACCTTGATAAAGCAACATATTAGATGGTTATCATGTGTGCCATTTTCTTATTTGCTTGTTTTTACATAGATAAACCATCTGGAAGATTATATGACTTTCATGAAGCTTCCCAAAGCCCTTCGTATGCGCATCAACAACTACTATCAGGCTCGCTATGGAGGGAAATGGTATGATGAGAAGGATGTCCTGAAGTGGGTGTCCTCATCTCTCAGAGAGGTGCTGCTCACTTGTTGGAATTCATACTCATAGAAGTGATTACTTAAAACAAGCTTGCTTATGTTCTTAATAGTAAAACAGTGTCTTTATAATTTAATGATGATTTGGATGGTTTTATTAGGAGATTCTGCTGACCATGTGCTCGGACCACGTGAGAAAAGTTCCCATTTTCCGGAACCGTGACATAAACTTCATCAATGCCATTCTTCTGGAGCTGCTGTATGAGGTCTTCCAGGCGGGTGACATCATCATCCAGCAGAACGCTCCTGGTGACCGAATGTTCTTCATCGAGCACGGGCAGGTCCTTGTGGAGAATGAGTTTTTCCAGAGGGAACTGTGTGATGGAGACTACTTTGGAGGTTTGACTCGATATATATAAATCTTTGCTTTGTCAATGCAATATCTATTTAGATTATGTACTGTATTCTGTGTTGTAATATAGTCAATGACTTCAAACAGACTCATTGGTAAGATGTTAATTTTAATGTTAAATCATTTCTGTCCTTGCCTTTTCCAGACTCATGCCTCCTAACAAGAGGAAGGCGTTTGGACACAGTACAAGCTCTGACTATCTGTCAGCTCTTTTCCTTGTCAGTGGACACCTTTCATTGTGTTCTGGAGGACTATCCAGACATCAAGAGAGACCTGGAGACATCTCAAGAGGATAAAGACATTTTGTTATGTTGAGAAAGTAAGTTAGTGCTGTTAAATAATGACACATTTTAACTTGTAGCTGATTTAACAGATGCTGGTAACATGGGATAAGATGACCCCCCCCCCCACACACACACCTAAATGTTTCCTCCTGACCATAGATGACACAAAATCTCATCTCAGGACTTTTGATGAATGGATATATAATTTTGTCATTTCATCTACATATCAACATTTGTGAGATTTAGTCAGGTTTTGAGGTTCATAGATCTAATTTTGTGTCTCTGGAAAATAATGATGTATGACATTTTATTATGTTGAATATCAAAGTTTTTTTGTGTCTATTTGTTAATGAGGGGTTTGTGGACACATCATTTTTTTGGGATTTGTGGGGTAAAAGTTAAAGATTTTATTTTGAAGTAAAAAGATACAATTAGACCCCTGAGGTATGATGAAATAATAGATGATTCAATTAAAATATGGGTAATTAAAAATGTAAATATTGATATGTCTGTACATAAGTCATAGAATAATTTTACCTTTCCGATAAATCTATTTTACTGGGATTCTGCTTGGTCTGTCATTGGTTATTCAATTATTATCAACTAATTTGTCAAAAAAATCTATACAGAATAGTTGATTTAGTATTTTACAATAATGATACTGTAAATATATCAGCTCTATACAAATAAATAAATGAAATTGAATTAAAAAGTAATTTATAATTTATAAGTAATGGTTCTTACTTCAGTAACATTTCATCTATCAATTTTGACCATCTTACCCCTCTTTTATTTTACATTTTGTGCTATAACAACTAAATTAAGAAATGTTTCTATTTATTTCCTATAATACTGTTTAAAAGGAAATCCACATTGTTCTTAAGGGGGCATCTTCCCACATTTATACATACTGTATACTAAGTTTGGGGTTGGGAAGCTTTGTTAGTGTTTATGTATTGTTCCAGTCTTCAATGTTACATGATACTTGATACATGATACCTGCAGCTTACTCAGCAAATTTTCCAGATTAAGCTTTGCTTTATTTATTGGATCCTCTCTCTGTATCGGCAAAGATTTCTGGGTGTGGTTTGTGAATATTCTATTCCAGCTGATGGACAAGCGTTTGGAAAATAGGCTTTGTCCAGTTAATAAGGTTTAACTCAGCATCACACAACCACACTGGAATGCAGTTTCTCTGAGAATACTGATAGGAGGATATTCGACTGTTTATAGGCCTCCTTCTCCAGCTCAGTTCCTCCCTCCTGGCTTCTGCTGCTATAGACTATCAGTTTCCAAGTGCCCACAGCAGGATGCACCGTCTCTGCCTCTTTAAGTCTTCCTCGGCCTGTTCTCTGAGGTATCCAGAACAGCGCCCACCGGTGACCTTCATTTCAGTCAGATTAGCTTTCAGCCTACACTCAGCTAATTTTTACATGTTTAAATGTCCCACAAAAGTCAGCAGATTTACCCCAAAAATCAGCGCAGATAATGCACAAATTTGGTCAGGGCCTAGAAATAATCCTCCATATTTTACATTTAATATATATAATATAAAAGTTTTATTTTAAAAAGATGTAAGCTAAACAGGGAACTCTGTCATTACATGTTTTTTTCTTATTTATTTTGTTGTTGTTGTGAAGATCACATTATATTTTTACTTCTCTCAATACAAAATATATATATATATATATATATATATATATATATATATATATATATATATATATTCTACCATATTTAAATCAGGTCCAAAAATCAACAAAGACAGCAGTTTGATAACAGTTAGTCCCCCCTGGCTGTCCATGAGTTAATATATGCATTCAGAAATCTCTGTGGGCATTCAAAGAGAAAGTTTCATTAGTCATATGTATTAAAGTTACTCACACAGATTTAGAGGAACAAGTATTAAAGTTTAGAAGTCTCTCTTCTGTCAAGAAAATATAAAACATGAATTAATAAAGAACATAAAGACTTTAAATCATGAATTAGTTGTTCCTGAGTTTTTTCCACATCAAAATGATTTAGAATGCAATCAATACATTTTTCATGGTGTGTAATGTTCAATTATTTAATTTGACCTCTATTTATTACAAGTGCTTTTTAAATAAATGGAAAGACTCAGTTCATTTAGTAATTATAATCCAGATGAACAGTAAATGTAATTTAAAAGAATGAGGTGTCCAGAAATTAAACAAAGCATACAGAACCCTGAGGAGATATCCTGTCATGACTATTGTGTTAATGTAGGGGGGAATAAAGGCGCTGAAGCTCCTGTATTTGAAGTCTGGGGCACATTAAAAGGATGAATGAAACTAAACGGTTTGTGCGTCCAGTGTTAACTGAGGATTAGGTCATTGGTTACACAATAATATATCAAAAATTATAAATCTGTAGCAGGGTTCTCAAGTTTTATCAAAAGCTTGGAGATCATGCGGTTGGGGGATGAGCCCTAATGGATCAATATTGATCTGTTAACCACACACTGGCAAAAATAAAAATGCTGACCAGACAGTTGAAGGCACCCATTGACTTCCATAGTAGGAAAAAAAAAAAATACTGAAGTCGATGGGTGATGCCTTCATTTATCTGATTACCCGCATTCTTCAAAATATCTTTTTTTGTTTTCACCAAAACAAAGAAACTCATGCAAATTTGGAACAACTTGAGGGTGAGAGTGAGGCAAAGTAATGACAAAATTTTCACTTTTGGGTGAACTATCTTTTTAACATTATTCGCGTAGAATGACTCTGCAAAACATCACTGGGTGGCAGTAATGAGTGCCATTGTGTTTGGATGTGCGTAAAGTCTAACGAGTCAGTCAAAACGAACCCGGATGTGCCGCGAAATTTGAAACTACAGTTCAGAGGTGTTTTTATATGTTGCTTTCTGGATCTAGTTCATTAAACCACAGTACTTCTGTTAAGGTATTATTCGTTGTCGGTTATCGTGTGTTTCTTAAATGAATGTGTTCTAGACAGTAGCTTCCTTGTGTTTAGTTATTAACTTTACTTGTTATTGTGCCGTAACGTTATAGCCGTACAATCCAAAACAGTTACAGTTTATTGTTTATTTATGCAGAAAAAAATACCGGTATTTTTATGTTAATATTTTAAATATAATACTACTATTTGATTTTGATATTTGATTCAATTTTCTTATTATTACTAGTTATTAATTGTCATTTCAGTTTGACATTAAGCATGAATCCTTCCGAGCGTTTCTTTGCAAAGCTTCGGAAACTGACTGTTTATCTGGAGACTGAAAGCAACAATCTCCTGCAAACAAGTCAGAACCTCAAAGACGACGATGGTAAATTGGCAGTAAATGTTTTATAGTTATTAGTGATAAAATGATCAGGTCATAATTTTGCATCCATTGACCGTTATCTGTGGTTGTTCAGAGGATGAAGAGAATGGGGCTCAAGCACTGTATCAGCTGCACTCTGAAGTCAGGACACTGAAGGTATGTGTATGCTGCTCACTTATAGTCCATGATTTTAGTGTATTTTTAAATATGGGCTACATTTGTCACAAAATCATATGCAGCGGCAAGTTCAAGATCAGGTTGCTACACATGATACAACAAGTACTGAGCTGAGGAGCTTCATCAGAAGATGCTTGGTGCTGAAGCAGAGGACCACAGAAGACATAGACAGGCTGAAGAAACACTATGAGAAGTATGGCTACAGACCACGAATGGCAAGACAGGGGTGTATAGGTAAATGTTTATCACATCTGAGAACGTTAACATCCCAATGCTGCCTCTGCTTGGATTTTATAGCAATTATCTCTATTTAATGATTAAAATTGAATCAGTTTAGGCTTTGCTACAATTCATGTATATGTCAATGGAAATGTTGCTCACTTTTCTAGAGATTAATGGTACAAAAGAGACAAAGGAGCAAGCAGAGAAAGATGCAGCACAGGAAGATGAAGGAATGAGAGAAGGGGTTTGTGAAGATGCTCAGCAGTCAGAGACGCCTGAGAAGATGCCACCACCCGTTGACCAGCTGCGGACACCAAAGCTCTCCGATTTTGGTCTGTCTGCACTTCAATTCCAAAAAGTGCTTGGTGAAGCAGAGCAGTCTCTCAGCGCCGCTCCTGTCCCGGCCGTGGCTCTGTCACCACCACCGTTTGTCATGAACATGCATCCACTGCAGCCAAAGACACCCAAGTGCTCTCTGAGTATGGAGGAAGATGCTCCGACCCCAAGACTCGAGGACTTCGGCATCTCTGAGTACACCATGTGCTGGAACAATGATTTTACCATGGATTTGTTCAACAAGAAACCACCAAAGACCTGCAGGTATGCTGCTTACTGTGTCTGGTTGTGAATGCAAAATCACAAGCATGTTTGTCTTCTGAAAAGACTAAATATGCCACTTGGAAAATGTGCTTGAAATTTTAAAGTCACTAAATTCAGCTTCATGGGTGGATTTAATGCTGTCTAAGTTGAATTTACATCTTTAGGAGCAAGAAAGTTGCTAGGATCTTTACAACCTTATGACATTTTGCTGACATAATCTAACAGATCTCTGCGTATTTCTGTACCAGCTGTTATACATACATTGTATATACACACATACAATATACACTATTTTTTATGATTTTGTAAGAAGTCTCGGTAACTATTTTAAGGTGTCTCTGTATTATACATTTAAGTAGTGAGCAATATTAAGTAACTACATGTCCATACTATAAGGTTAGGATTAGGGTTTGGTTAAGGGTTAGTTGCATGTAATTATGTATAATTTATAGTTATATTACTATAGTAACTACTTGTAACATGTTTAACAAAGACACTGTAAAATAAAGTGTTACTGAATGCTAACCGAGGCTGCATTTTATTAAAAATACAGTAAAAAAAAAAAATATATATATATATATATATATATATATATATATATATATATATATTATATTGTTTCAAATAACTGTTTTTTATTTCAATATATTATAAAATGTAATTTATTCCTGTGATCAAAGCTGAATTTTCAGCATCATTACTCCAGTCTTTGGTGTCACATGATCATCATTCTAATATGCTGATTTTGTGCTCAAGAAACATTTATTATGCTTAATATTTTTGTGGATTTTTTCAGGATTCTTTGATGAATATAAGGTTCAAAAGAACAGCATTTATATATAAATAAATATTTTGTAACATAATAAATTTGTTTATTGTAACTTTTGATCAATTTAATTTGCCTTTGTTGAAAAAGTTGTCCTTTTTTTTATCTTACTGCTGCCAAATTTGGAATGGTAGTGCAGTAATATGTGTGTGTTTTGTGTCTTTCACAGTGAAAGAACTCCGTCTTCTGTGCCTAACAAAGGTGTCGCCAATGGTAAATCATTTAGACTTTTTGCATGAATATAATTTTTTTTAATATTAAGATTAGTAGTTAACCTATATGGTTGTTTGAATAATTGATTCTTTGAATATTACATTTGGGCCTGGTTTTACAGACAGGGTTTAGATTAAGCCTTAATTCAATAAGGACATTTAAGTAGCTTTTATAAACGTGTTTTAGAAAAGAAAAACATTATATGTCAGTGCCATTGTTTTACACCAAGTGCATCTTGAGGCAAAACAATGGCACTGACATATTTTAAGATATGTCATATTTTAAGATATGTCAGTGCAAGTTCATTTCATTTAAGACGGCTCAAACATGCAGACTAGGCTTAAGCCTTGTTGGCTATTTATATTCGCTCTAATGTTTCTTATTGATTTGCATGTTTGTGTTTAAATATTTCAGAGAGTCTGGAATCCCCAGAGCCTCCTGTGTTTTGCACCCCAGGATTTAAGATTGAGAAGCACCGCAACCCGTCCTCTCCACCACTGAAAGAAAGGAATGATCTCGATTCTCCTCCTCGCCCTAATAACTGTCCTTCTACCCCAGAGCTCCCTGCATTTGAGACACCTTTTGTCAGCAAGCTAATAAAAAAGGTGTGATGTGCCCCTTTACTCAATACCTTTGTTACTGATGTGAAAATCTGCCTCAAGAGACTTTTATTACATTAAACCCTGATCACATACAATACCTGTCAAAATGTGTAATGGTTTCACTTATTCACTGCAATTACTGTTTCACAGGACGAAAAGCAGGAAGAAAGCGAGAGGCACAGCGGATCACAGAAGGACAGCTTTCACCTACCAAATCTCTCAAACACTAACAGAGCTCCTTCGTTTGACGCTCCAGAGATGCCAAAAGTGCTACGTTACGAGGATGAGGCGATGCCAGAGATCCCTTCCCTGCAGTCACTTTTTGGGAGTTCTCTTGCTTTTGTAAGCAATCATGTTTTAAATATATTTTAATCATTATACCCTAGATTTCATGCTTAACCTTATAAATGTATTGGTTTCTAGTTTCATTTATTGAGATGCAGATAATGCTTTCCCTTCCATCAACTCTGAACAGAAAAATGCATCTGGTGAAAGTCTCTCTGGGATGAAGATGGGTGCAGGCAATGTGTTAGAGCTGAAACAAACCCCTGTCACAAGGCCTGAAGATGGCTCCAGTCAGGATTGGTGCCTTGCAACTCCAAAAGTCAGAGTGAAGTTTCCCACAGAGCCATGCACACCAGAGATGCCAGATATAAGTTCAGTCACTCAGGATATCTTAAAAGTGAGTCAATACAACCTTGTAATGCTGAAATTGCTATTGCAAATTGGACTTTTGTCAAAGAAAACATTTCAAATATGGTTAATTTTTTATTTTCCTCCCCCTCTTTTAGCTTGTGGCTCAGTGCAAATCTTAAGCGGTCACCACTGGATCTGTGCTGCAGACCTTTAAGTCTAGCTTTCAAAAAGTGACATGAAGAGGAGAACAGCAGATTGCTTTCATAACACCATGACTCTATTGACTTATTTTTTGATAAGTGCAAAACACTTAAGGAGGTTTTTAAATAATACTTAATAAAGAGAATTTAAAATGATGGCATTGGTGGTTATTCAAAAGGACATTGGAATGAGTTAACACTTATCAGAGAACTATATAAATACAATTATCCAGGTCCTTATGTACATTTCTGTAAATGTGCAGAGTAATGTAGTAAGTAACCCTTTCAGTAATGTGGGGAAACAGCTGTAGCACAAATGCCACATATTATCGGATTATTACACTATTTCCAGACTAGTTTGCAAATGATGCAAGATGGACAAAATGCAGAAAAGCCAAACATTTGACTCCATAATTTAAAATTATGTAGGTCATTTTGTTGAAGTTTAGCTTTGTGTCTATGAAAACCTAAAACTAACAGGTTAATTCTGAATGTGAAACCAAAGTATTTTGTTCACACAATCAGTTTCTTTTAATTAAAATCCGTTTATAAATGTTTAGACCAGAGACAAGATACTGGAAAAAGAAAATTTATTCAACATTTTATGGGAATCATGGTAACAGGGCTAAAACTTAAAAGGTAGACCTTGTATAAAACCCCATGGAAAAATGTAAATTATGAAAAAAAAAAAATCTATATAACTTCCAATCCCCAATATCTACCCAATCCTGCTGCCGAAGATGGACCTTCCTGCAGAGTTTAGTTCTGACTTCACAAACAGATGATCAGAGTCTTGAGGTTCACCTGAAAAGCACAGGCAAGGATTGAACTAAACTCTGTAGGAAGGCAGATTTCTGGAATTCTCCCTCTGTTTAAATGCAAGCAAGTCTTGTTTCAGGAGGGTCAGTAGGGTCTCATGCGTCCTTGGAGAGGTGGTGCACGGTTCGGCGGAGTGATCGCGATGTCAAGGTAATCTCCAATCTGAAAGCGCTGAGACTGAAGCGTCATGGAGTCATCTGCACCTTTGCGTCCTGAAACCGTATTGCCAATCTCTTTAACCCTACAACAAAAGCCAGCCAGGTTACTCAAAATTCACAATTACAAATCTAAACTGACCAAGCTACATATAATGCCCCCGTATACATTACCTGTAGATTTGTCGTTTAGGGTCTGGGTAAACAATGGCAAACCCAAAATGTGTGCCTTTCTTTCTAGCTTCTGGATAGACTTCCTTCACCAGGCTTGTCAGTTCTTTCAAAGTAGCATCCATCCTGTAACCCATGCAGATACAATTCTGAATCATACAGTTTATTTAAAAAAAAAATAAAAAATCCAAGTTTTATAATAAGACATACCAGGTGTATATCTGAAGCTCACTAGATGGTACATTCCCCCGGGCAAACTCGTCCATGCGATGGTGCCTTCCATTGTTGGTAGTGAACACTCTCAGGAGAAGTGGGCATGTCTGTGGGACAACAGACACATGCAGAAATAAATAACAGACTCCACCGGAACACAATCCACAGACGAGTATGTGCATTTATTCAATATTGACAACAATATTTATGTCTTAAATTCCGTGACTGTAGTACAGACGGAGTAAAATGCGTTTGTCACATCTTTAGTTAATGTTATATAAGTTACTTAATATTTTAATGTTATTTTTTTATATTAAATGCTATACACATTTTTAAGGTACGATTTGTAATATACTATGGTGCAACTACACATTTCAGTATCATATAATATGCTATATACCTCAATTTTTACTAGTTAAATTTACAAATTAGCTTAGCATGCAAGACGCGTCGTTTGTACACGAATTTTTGCGCAACTGACGAACAGAAGCAACGAAAAACTAACCTTTTCTCTGTCCACTGGCTTTTCTGGCTCTTTTTTGATTTCTTCTTGTGTAACCCTCGATTCTACTGCCATTTTACTCCAATTTCTTTGGAAAATCACCGATGAATCGCTGTTCACAACGCCTGTTAGTAATGAGCGATCGCGGCGCAGTGGGATGATATCACCACAGCAGTGACTGGGAACACCAATCACAGCCAACCGACGACAACCAGCGAAATGACGACACACTCGCGTCGTCTACGCAACTCCCACCGCCATTTTGGGAGTCAGATTGTAAATATTACTAGAGACGAAAAGCAAATACGTCCACAAATTCGGTGGCCTTAATATGGTTCACACGTGCGTAGTGGCCGGGTGTCGAAACAGGAGGACTCCTGGGACCACATTATCCTTCTACAGGTTTCCACGGGACCCGGAGCGGAAGCAGCGCTGGATCGCTGCCGTGAATCGTGAAGGGTGGGTGCCAAATGAGGGCAGTAGACTCTGCAGCACTCACTTCATTTCAGGTATGTTAAATAGGATGTGATGGATATTGTATTGTTTTTTTTTTTTTTTGCAGGGATAATGCACATCGCTGGGGTGAATGTAGATATTTCTGGTAGTGGGGGAATATGTTTTTATATTTGCAACGCCCATGTATGATGTAGATAGAGGGGCATCATGTTAACTTTACCATTTTGATACACTTTGGGGTTAGGGTTAAAATGAAAAATCTGCACTATGTTTCTTAGGCTTTAACCCTCTGGCATACCCCACTTAGGAATCAGAACAGAAATGCTTTGTTCTAGGTATAAAGCACTAGTCTAGGTTTGCAATATGATGAAAAAAATGATTATTGAAAATAAATGTATTTGTTGTTCCATTTACAGGAAAACAAGTGAAAAATCCTCGATCCCCAGACTATGTTCCTTCGGTTTTCACTTCAGCGCCACTGTCGCCAAATACGAAAGAAGCAAGTGCCTGTGAAATGTATGATAAACAAGAGGCACAAGTGGAGGCAGCCAATGCTTTGCTCTTCCTGCAAGGACAAGGGCGTTTCTTGGAGGATCGTGGCCAGATGAGAAGTCAAGACGAGCCAGAGAGTATTTCCTCTTCACTAAGTAGTTGTGATGAAGAGGATGATAAGACTGAAGATGGCATAGAAGAAGAAATCTCACTGACAAGTGTAAACCAAAGAGGAAGTCCAGTGCAAAGCATTCCCTCTGAATATGAGTCCAGTCTTGAGGCTCTTAAGAAAGAGAATATGGAGCTGAGGGAATCGATAGAAAAGATGTCTCTCACTGAGGCGTCCTTCAAAAATGATCCAGAAAAGGTTCGGTTTTATACAGGATTGCCAAACTACTTTGTGTTCGAGACGGTGATGTTGCTTCTCGTGCCACACATGAAAGGGGACAAAAATGCGAAACTCTCAAAATTCCAACAACTGCTTCTGACTCTCATGCGACTCAGGCTTGATCTTAGAAACCAAGACTTGGCCTATCGTTTTGGGGTCAAGGTTGCCACAGTGACCAAGACTGTCCACCGGATTATTAATATAATGTTCACCACCCTCGTGCCCACTGCTGTTTTTTGGCCATCTAGAGTAGAGCTCAGAAAAAACCTACCTGCAGCTTTGCGTTGCACATACCCAGACTGTGCAGTGATCATTGACTGCTTTAGGGTGTCTCTGGAAAAAGCTATCTGTGTGGATGTAAACCAAGAGGTTGCGTCTACAGCATTGACTGTCCCAGCTCAGTCCACGGTGAATGAGCTTAAATATGTGATAGGTGTTGCTCCTCAGGGTGTGGTCACATTTGTCTCGAGGGGATCGCCGGGTCACGTCAGCGACAAGCATTTAGTCGAGGGTTCTGGCCTTCTCTGTAAGCTCCTGCCCGGTGATGTTGTTCTGGCCGAGCATGATTTTGACATTGGGGGCTTGGTAGGAGCTTGCAAAGCCGAACTCAAAATCACTAGTTGCAGTTACAATGAAAATAGTCAAAGTGGAGAAGATTTTTCACTGGTGGGTGCTCTTTCAGATAAAATGAATGTTCATAGGCATGTTGGGAATGTAATAGACATGGTCAAAAGAAGATATTGTATGTTGACCGGACCTGTGGAGAGTCCCTTTACAGTCATAGAACGCACTTCCAATGTGAGCACTTTTGATAAGATAGTGCAGGTTGCTTGTGCCTTGAATAATCTGTGTATTTCTGCTGCACCCCTGGAATGATTGCTCATGTTCGCCACACTTTTTGCAAGAGCGACTTTTACCTGTACAATGGCTGAATGCACCTTTATTGTTTCCCCATTTCTACAGAAGAGAATAGATTTTCTGCTGTTAAAAGAGGGATGAGAACATTTATGCAACCTAAGGACCAGTTTATACCAAACATATTCATCAGGCACTGTTCACTGGATGACTTTCTCTCTAGTCTTGAGCTAACTTTTGTTCATGCTTTGGTTTGATAGAGACATTCCATCCATAGCTTAACTTTAAGTTGCTATTGTTGTGAGTGGAGCTTGTATGCTGAGAATGTAAAATATGCAAGGCACCGAAGAAGGCGTCTCAGTCGGAGACAGTTATAGTCATGTGTATTGTGACATCAGCTGCCCTTAGTTCCAGTGCCTTTGTCCATGTGAGGCCTATACCATTATTTTTTTTGCTTCTGTACAGATATACACTATATTTTTGAATTAATCCAGCAGTACTTTGTTCTTTCCTTCTGATGATGCCTTGTCATTCTACCATGTAATGTGATTATGTAAGTACCACAAAATTACAGTTCAGTTGTTAGCATTGCTATATGATCATTGTTTTAAATCAACTCTAATAACATTTAGAATTATATATTCACTCTGAATATATACCATTGCACATGTTTCAGTACTGTACCCCGGCTATCTCTTAACTGTGTGTCTCTCTCTGTGTGTGTTCCATTTATTTATGTTATGGTTTGTGAAGACAATACTTGTGTTGAATATTCCATTTTACTTATACATTCTATGTGTAAAGTTCACCAACACAACTGTAATCATCAAAATGAAGCATCCTGTTGTATAACATGTATGAAAATGTCTCCATAAAATTTTGAGTATTTGTAATTGGAACTGGTATTTTGTTACTCTTCAAGGCATAGTTCACCCAAAATTGAAAGTTCTGTCATCATTTACACAAAGAATTTATTTTAACAATATATTTTGAAAAATTGTGGTAACCATACAGTTGATGGGCCCCATAGGATTTTTTTTTCTTTCTCCATACTATTTTTGGGTGAACTATCCTTTTCCGTTTCTTTATTCTCATGAATTTCTAATTTATTACACAAAAACAACAAGATAAGCTACAGATATTTTTCTTCTTCTTCTTCTAATTTTGCAGTACTTTTTAGGTAATTGACATGAAATTGTCCTGTATTTTAGCTGCAAATCTTGATGTTTAAGAAATGTATGTGCCATAGTGTGTCAGCTATACAGTTCCTGTTTCACAATCATTCATTAGAACATGTCAAATCCATGGTCAAAACTTATAAGCAGAGTGTTTTGTCTGTCTGTCTTTTTGTTTGTTGTGCTTGGTTTAATTATGTGTGATTTCCTCTAGGATTTGAGATTAGACTAATTAAAGGACAATTCAGGAGCCAGTAAAGAACATGAGAACAAGAATATTTCATAAAAACATCATTAATAATTACCAGCATGAGTTAATGTCTATGCGAGCAACGCATGCCTAGCACATATATCGGCCAATATTTTCCCATTCCAATGATTTTATCTGCTTCTAGTGTACATCAGATCAGAATCTCAACGTTGTAAATGTAGGAAGCCCCGCCCAGGGTATGTGCAGTGCTGACGTGCATGGCCGCCTCACGTGACTCCTCTGGAATGTTAACAATGCAGTAAGTGTCCAACTTTGTACTGCATTCTAATTCTGCCGTGAGTGGCGAGAAAATGGAGGACAATCCCATGATTTTTCCTGTGTGCTTTTTGTGAGAGGACATCGAAAGACGATCCTTTTGGCAACAAAACACCAGACCTATAATCTACAACTTTACAGAAGTTTAAATCAGTTCATTGGATTAAGGTACCACTTATCACATGGTGAGTCGCTCAAAACTTTAATATTTTTTCTAAACGTTGAGCATTAAAGTTAGTAGTTTTCGTGAATTTCAATATTCGATATGCGGCCGCAAATCCTTTGTAAGTTTAGGAAGGGAGTTGTATTGCTCATTTAAAGTGAGATAGGAGTGAACAGCACATTCTCCCTGTGCTGGAATGCGGACTTGCTCCAGCGGATCTGCGTTCCTCTCTCTCTCTCGCTCCAGTCCCTCAAAGCGCTGGAACCTCTAGGCCCCACAACTCTATTCTATAAGTTACTTTGTGTCTATGAAAGCATTTTGAATAGTCGCTGTTTGTTAATACAATGAGAAAAATGTGAGATTATGTAGTTTACGTAAAAACATTTTTACAGCAGGCATGGCAGACAAATGATAAAACTGAAACTTAACGTAAATATACCTTTGCTTTCACTGATAATACAGCTCAATACATTATAGTTATGTTAAAATCTCATGAAATTTACCGTTGCCTGCAGTTAATATTGTATTTTTACTCGTGCGTAACAAACCATTCCTACTTTCCGTTTTTTTTTTTTTTTTGTTTTTTTTTTGTGTTTATGTGTCGCGCGCAGTCAGATGTTTAACTGTTACCCAAAGACAGATGTTTTAGCTATACCAAGATGATGTACTACAACGGTCCGATTGCATTACACATTGATTGTTTTGAAATGTTATAATTCACTCCACCCACAAAATTATTCTTTTTTGCGCATAAGTTGTGCGATGATGACATGTGCTGGGATCCGTCTTCATATTTACGCTTGTTGTTTTGTCTGCTTTGTGTTAAAATTGCTAAATTTAAGCTACAACTGTGGCAAATATAAGGCTTTTTAGCGGGGGCCAAAATGTACAGAGAGGAGCCAAATTAATATAATGTCAGTATGATTCTTCATGAGACTTTATACTTTCTAATTTGTTGGGAAGACAGTTTGACAAATCTCAAAATGTTTGTTTTTTTATTGAATTCTACCACAAATAAATAAAAGGCCCATTATCATAAAATGCTGTTTGAAACAGTTTTGTATTGGACAGTTACCGTGGATATGTATAGGATATGCTCTCAGAATTTGTTTACATTGCTTAAAAATGTGTGGATTGATTGCTTGTTAATTAAATGTATAGGCAATAGCACATGATACAGCATTGTGTGGTTAACATGATCGTTTTACAAATACTTTAAGCTAAATTTTCATAAAGTAAGAACATTAACCTCCATGATTTATGGATCAAGCTATAAAAAAAAAATATTATTATTATTATTTTCAGAACATGGGCATTGAAAAGGCCAATCAGATTTTATCTGGGACCCTGATGCCCCACCACTAGCTATAATAATCAAGCAAAAGTATGAAGTTGTAATGATTTGAAGAATATAATGCTAGACAGACAATGGTAAAGAATCAATATAAATTGTTGGGCATCGTGTATGTCCCATGGAGTTATTGGTAACTAAATTGTGTAAGGTTGAAACCACTAGTGTCTTACAATGAAAGACAATATTAAATATTACTTAACTCTTGCTGAGGAACATTGCTGGAGAACTGTGCATGCATGTTTGTGCTAGTTGTACATGGATTGTGGATTATTGCTGCAGTGCATTTATGGACAATTGCCAGCTATGGACATTGTATCCCATTAATGAGCTGCATCAATCCAACTGCAGATGTAGTAGTAGCATAATAATGGCTTGTGTAATGAATATGAGTCTGTAAATGTTTTTGTTTTTTCATTGATTATCGCTGAAGTGTACTTGGATTAGTTTTTGAATGTAATGGTACACATTTTGCTGTTACTTATGGAATGGAAGGCATAGAAAATATTGTGTTGGACACCTTGACAATAATGGGAATTAGACTATTGTTCTAGACTGGGCGATGCATTTTCAGTATTGAGCACCAGCATTCCCGAAATATGTTTGTCCTAAAAGTCCTTTTTTTTATGGTCATGTCCTCCTTTCACCAGAAGACAAAAAAAAATCAGATTTAATGATGTAAAACGTTTGGAATTTGAACACCCCATTAAATATCTTGACAAGATCCATTTTCTCTCCCATTGTGAATATGAGTTTTGAGCGGGATATCGAAGGTATTGCTTACGAAAAGTCACAGTTACGAACCATGATTAGTAGTTCAAAAGAACAACATTTATTTGAAATATATATTTTTTGTAACATAGGCCTAATAAATGTCTGTACTGTCATGCATCCTGAATAAAAGTATGAATTTCTTTCAATTTTTTTTTTTTTTCGTAAAAAAAGACTTTTCTGACCCAAACTTTTCAACGGTAGTGTATGTTCCACAAAATATGTTGTAGATGTTGTTTGTGTTTGTGTTGTGTAGGCTAGTTGTTATTTGATTTTATATCTAAAATAAGCATTTGCCCTTTGACTTTACACATAATTCCAGCAATGGATTGCTTTTCATGTGAGCAAAGGAACATGCTGCTCTTTCTCTGACTGCATGTTTTGCTTCAAGAGAGTAACAGCACAATTATATCAAGTTGATCTACATGTGTTTAAATCTATGACAGAGGTGCTAATGTCCGATCAGACAGGTATTTGTCATAGAGTAGTGATACAGGGCCTTGGACGTGCCTGGACCGCACCCTGACCCTTCTGTCTAACACTGTCTCCACAGGCAAAGATGCATTCCAGATTGGGATGGAACAAGCACGCAGATGGAATAACCCCTCACATGTCTTGGGAGGAGGGGGAGTGTGAGCCCTGAAAGGGGTGCTGGGATGTGAGTAGGCCAGCATCCAGCACGAGCCAGAGCCAAAGAGGCAGCATCAACAAAGGCGAGCGACAACAGGAATCCTAATCTTCACTTGCATCTTTCCCACTGCAGCCTGTTATCTATTCAGGTCAGGCTGAGCCTGGGTGTGTACAGTTGTGTGTCTTATTGTATGATTGTACTACTGTTGTGAGTGAATAACTGACTGAATCTTTCTGCCTTCTCCAAGTGTGAAGAGTTTCTGTGAGAGTGCAGGCCACGTTCACTCATGAGGCCTAAGACCTTCCCTGCCGCCCCGTATGTGGGCAACACGCGCCAGCGGCTGCAGGAGATCAAGGAGGGACTGAAACAACCAGCAAAGCTGGTGAGCCAGGCGCTTCATGGAGGGAGCGCTCGAGGGGAGGGGGGCAGAGGTGGCGACTCTAAGGGCAAAGACCAAGCTGGTAGGCAACAACAGCTCCGGCAGCCCCAGAAGTTCAACAACTATCAAAACGCCCTGCGAGAGATCCGCAAGTCTCTGATGCCCTTTGCCAATGAGTCGGGTCCAGGATCCAGCTCAGGTCACCCTGGTGAAGTCAACAGACAGATGCTACAGGATCTTGTCAACGCTGGTTGTGATCAGGTAAGGAATGTCTTGGATATACGTGTGTGTGTGGTTCAATAATTTAAATAACAATACTAATAAAATATAAATATTTGTTTAATATTAATAGTCATTATTTGTATAGTCTGTATATATATATATATATAAAAAAATATATATATATATATTATACACACACCACCCTTCAAATGTTTGGTGTTGAACATTCTGTTGTTTGGTGTCGCAAATTGTTTTTTTGTTTTGTTTTTTGTATATTGAAGAGTTCAGATGCAAAAGCCTCTGAGTTTCACTTAAATGACAATTAATAGGTAATTTTCATTGCTATTTAAGTGAAATTACTGAACTTAAATATACAAGCTTGATAAAAATGATCATTCTAGAAGAAAATTTCAGATGGCACTTAGAGGCTTTTGCATCTACACTCTTCATATATACATATATAAAATATGTATATATATATATATATATACACATATAAATAAAAATAGATTTATATTTATGTATATATTGTATCGTGGTCAGCAAATCTTGTTTTACTTGTAATGGTGGTGATGGTGACCAGGGGATAAAAAATATGAATATTTTACTGAGCATAAACTTCATGCATTCATAAATGTTTCTGAAAATCCCTTTAGCTTGAGCAATTATCATTGTTGAAGCAAATATAGGATTTTAAGTTTGAACATTGTACAGTGGAGATTATACTTAATATTAAATATATTATAATATTACATAATATTAAAGTGTTATGTTGAAATGTCAGGTCTCATAACTTATTTGGTATTTTAGTTTTTCTTTTTCTTAAAGAGCTCAGTGGAACATCTCTGCCCCAATGAAAGTGACAGAACCCAAGTCAGCTATTCCTCACCTTTAACACTCAAAAATACAAACATTTATACATGCATTGTGTTTTTTTTACGTATTAGCCAATATCATTGTTAGTTGATCACAGTCCAGTTAATGCATAACTACTATACTAGAATATACTAGTCTGTAGTATTGTTTTAGCATGTATTTGTGTTACTGTGCAATAGTGGATGTTGTGCAATCAGTACTTAGTTAAATGTGTTACATGTGTTCTGGTCCTTGTACTGTAATCTAGTGGCTGAATATTAAAGGGACATATTTTATTTATGAAAATAAAAGGCAATTAAAAATATGAAAAAAATATATGATAATAGTATAATATATTATTAAAATAATTGAAGAAATAAAGTCATAGGTTTAGAACGACATGATGGGGAGTAAATGATGATTTTTGGATAGTTATTTGGGCTGTCCAAAATAAATTGTGACCCCTTATAGGTATTCTGTTACTAAATCTGATTTCTTATGCAACATTTTCATAATTTACAGATATATGAGAGGTTTAGTGGCCTTTTTTGATAGTAGCCTGTTCATGTTCATTTGTGTCAGGCTTGTAGAAGACCAGCGGTCCTGTAGTGTAAAACAAAATATGTTTAGTGTGCTTTTGATTTAGGCTCTCTAATACAAACCCCTTGTCAGATCATTAATGAATATGTGTTGGGGCTTTGCAACTAATGTTCAAACACAGGTCTGAGAGCGGCCCTGTGATTGCATTAGGCATTTGAGGAATGCTGTGCTCAAGCCCATGCACAACACCACGGAGAAATCCACCACGGCCCAGTGGAATTACGAGGCCTAGCTGAAGGGAGCCGAGCTGCCTTTATGACATGGCTAAATAGAGACTGGAATGGGGCTTTTTTAGGTCTCTGGAAGCTGAAACATGCTATCAGATGAAGTATAGTATGGAGTCAGACTCTATTTGGATCACGTTATTTGGATACATTCGTAACGGTTTTATCTTTTGCTGTTAGTCCTGATGATTTTATATTTTAATATTTAATATGATTTAATATTTTTGCATATTCAAACAGACACACACACTCACACTCACACACACACACACACACACACACACACACACACACACACACACACACACACACACACACACACACACACACACACACATATATAATGTATTTTTATGTATGTATGTATATGACTCCATATGGATGGATCTCATCGGAATAGCCATTTTTGGGTTACAGCACTCCCGTTGAAGACCACTGCTTTAAACAAATTTGTTCTCACAAGATAGAGAGGCTAATATTTCACAATCAGTAGGTTGATTGTCTTTGCCCTGCATTTATGGGACAGTATGTACAACATTAGTACACTCAGAGGAAGTGCTCAGTTCAGTTGTAGATGGGTGGTACAGTTTCCCCAGCAGAAATGACAGACAGTATGCTGGGATGGACAGACACTCTGACTACGTCCTTTGCATGTTTTTGTCTTGACGTGTGGGTTAAAGTTTTCTTTTTTAGTTGATACAAAAACATGAAATTTGTGTTTTGTGGCTCAGTCTGTCTGACTTTGTCTCCCCCCGTATTCAGATTTAGCATAGCCAAAAGTCCATTGGAGTCTTGTTCCTGAGTCGTACACCACATGCACCTAGACCTCCCATAAGACCTGGGCATACATTTCATTTTTTTTAGTAATAGTCATTATTGTGAAATGACTCAGCCGTGGTGTGTGACATGGTATTTTTAGTTCTCCTTCATCCTCTGACTGGGGCCTGTGTTTCTCTTCTGACCAGCCGTACATTCCGGGAAGGTAAATGGCCGCCGCTGGCCCTTCCTTGGGCTTCTTTAGTTTGATCATTATCATTGGTTTTCACCTCACAAATTACACAGCAATGCGGCTGACAGTTACATAACCAACCCTGAAGGAGGAAATGTTTTGGTTGGGGAATGAAAGGAGGTGGGAGGGTATAGGAAGAAGATGAGTATGACATGTGTTGTGGATTTGTGGTTTTGAGCTTAGGATATGAAAAGCTGCCTGCATACATCATGCATGTGATGTTTATGTACTTGTGGAATATACACTATGTTAAATGTGTAGTGCTGTGTTGGCATATCATGTTTGCACATGATCTAAATGTTTATATTAGCCTTCCCTCACAACCCAGTATTTCCAGGGTCTCAAACCACAACTGGTCAGCATTTTTGCATTAAAGTCAAACACCATTCGACTTACGTTATGTGAAATTTCTGAGTGGAACAGGATATTTAACAAAGGAAGAGCTATGTTTTACTCTTCAACACGTGATTGGATCATTAAAGTGGGTGTTATCAAAAATGACCCAAGTGTTTGGTAGGATGGCAATGAAAAGTAAGAGGGATTGAGGAATTTTTTTTTTTTTTTCATTATTTATCATTATTTAATATTTTTTAAATATTATGCATCAATGAATTGTTCTCAATAAGACCAAGAACAATGTTTATTAAGAAAGTTAATAGTGGCAATTTTTTTTTTCATGTTGATCTTTTAAGTTTACTCACTTTTAAGTTTAGTTTAAAGCAGTTTCCTTTTGTATACAAGGTGTACTACTGTTCAAAATATTAGTCAGTAAGATTTTTAAAAGAAATTATTTTATCGAGGATGCATTAAATTGATCAAAATTGAAAGTAAAAACTTACATTCTAAGATTTCTATTTTTTAAATCGTTTGATCAAAGAATTGTGGAAAAACTGATCAAATATTGAGCAGTACAACTGTTTTCAACATTAATAAATATAAGAAATGTTCCTTTATTTCTTTCAAAAACATAAAAAAAAAAACCTTTCCAACCCCAAACTTTTGAGCATTACTGTATATATTTGATCAGTTCATGCATAAACTAGAATGGTCTTGCCGTTGCTAGCGCCATGCTCTTCTGTTTTAGCTGCTGTTTGAGCTATTTTATTACAGTATGGATAATGTTCCACCTCTCCATCTGCTGATGATGATATCCATCCGGTCCTATATCTCAGAGTCCTCCATATGGCTTTCATTTTCATGTTCATTGGTGGAATGTGTTTCAGAATTTGGGTCAAAGTGGAAGCTCCTAAAAATGAAGAGTGAACAGCATTGGAATATAGTTATGTCACTGTAGTCATGAAGAATACTTGGTACTTACCAACACCGCAGTCAGAAATTGAATGTCTAGTATAGCAGAGGCTTGTGGTCATGACAGGGGTGTAAATATATTTTGGATCCAATGCTAAATGCACACTGGAACAGAATGATCTCAAAAATAAAGAGGAGAAGAGAAGGGACAATTTAAAGAAAGACTGAAGCATAGCTGGAATTCTTGCTTCCTGGCTCATGGAATGTCCTGAACATCTGTCGCCATGACAGTGGAGGTCAGGCCTGACCTAAGGCCAAACCAGACCCAGCCCTTCCTGAAACCAGACTGAAGTTCATGTTAGATTGTTGTGTTTGCGTGTGTCTTTTAAAAAGAGAGAGTGGCGCCTTTAAATCACTAAGGGGGGACGAGAAGGCACACCCTTAGAGCGGACAGAGATGGAATGCAACCGAAAGCCCTGCCACTTCTGAGAGCAGCGATCACAGACAGACAGCGCATGTTTGGAGTATTTTTTTGTGTTTTGTACAGTACTGATAGTGCAGGACATTTGTGAAAAAGCATTTAGACAAACTGATGGCAATACACAATACACAAACTCTAAATTACTCTGAGAATGTGTGTGGATGTGTCACTGCATAATGAGTTTGCCCACGGTTTGTATGGCTTTATGCCCATTCTATTTTTTTTATTACTCTTTCTTCTGTCAGTGCCATCTAACCGAAACCCCACAGAATGGACAAAATGGTCTTTATTACTCTAACTTTGTCATAGTTACATTTATATACTTACTGTTTTTTGAATGCATAGTGGACAAAAAGCACAAGTATGTGCTGAATTAGGCACTTATTCCTTTTTTTGTCTTTTTTCCAGGCATGCTTTGTGTAGTATCATGTTTGAACACCAGAGGCAGTATAACATGGCTTGCTGTGCTGCTGTAGAATTTGGTTTGGGCAGAATGTCTTCTGAATGAGGTCATATGCCATTCAAGGGGATTTCCTCATATAGGTGTGGGTCTCTGCTCACAGAAGACTGTACATGTCTGAGTTGTTTTATTTTGGTTCGCTGCGGCTTCGCACAATGTGACAAGGAAAACTTAAGATTAATATGAAGGTCTCTACAGATTAACAGAGTTGTTGTATAGTGGGTAATCATGATTAGAGATTGAGAAGAATTATTTTTCCTTTAAACAAAGTTTGTCTCTATATTAATAATAATAAAAAATTATATAAAACTCTTTTTTTCTTTGAAATTAGTATAACTATAAACAATACAAATGAAGAATAAAAAAAAAAAAAAAGAATTTTAATGTCATATGTAGGGCTGTAACGATACCCCCATGTCGCGATTCGATACTTATTATCACGATACTAAACTCACAATACGATATTATCATGATACTCCAAGACATTTGGTAAAAAGGTTGACAAAAATGTACTGTTGATTAAAATGATAAATTTTGTATTACATTGGGGGTATAGGCTTGGACTTGGTGCTGGTAACCCAATGCACAGGACAATAGTGACACCAGATTAAAAATATTCATGATTCTGAAGCTGAAAATACAGATTTATTTGAGACAAATATGCTTGCACTCCATCACTGACTAGAACTATTTAAAATAATGTAGTTCACTTTTTAATGGCAACATAAGACATTTGGCATTATCTGGACACACAAATATTCCATCATTGCATTATTATACATTATATTCAACATTATATATTGTAGTTTAATGTAGTACTGACACTAAAACTCTGTAAACTTGGGTTCTGTAAACTTCATTTTGGGTGAACTATACGCAATACAGATTGTTACTATCCACGATACATGTTGCATTTTTGTATTGCGATTATATTGAGACATGATATATTGTTACAGCCCTGGGGCCTCATTTATAAAGCTTGCGTACGCACAAAATGGGGCTGAAAACATGCGTACGCCAGTTCCTGCGCAAAAGGTGGGATTTATAAAGAAAAACTTGACGTGAAAATATGCGCACCTACACGCAAACTCTGACCCATGCGTACGCACATTTTGGAGACGGAGCAGTTTGGCGACACCGATGGTGAGTTGGAGTTAAATGTCTTTTTGGTCACTTTTAGAATTTAGAATTAAAATTAAACATAATACAGAAAGATAATACAAATATAGTTTCACTCACCAAGCCTTTCACTTGAAGCAAATATCCATTTCTTCTTAAATGTCCGCGCCAGCGAGCGCGTTGGGGCCGTTTAGTGAAACTGACGCAGTTTAAATAAATAAAATAATGATTTAAACTATGTTTTACTTCTGATATAAACATTTAGATTAAATATGCTATTCAAATTATGGAGTTAAACACTTAAACATGAAATCATACTGAAAAGTTACAACATTTTTTTTATATTCAATCAATAGAAATATTTGTTGTGGATGCAATTGTTTTTGAACACTTTTTCTGTGGCGTGCTTTAATGTTTTAACCACAGAGATAATTGCTTATCATGATAATACCAGATTGTCTGAGAAAATAGTTTCGTGCAAATAATGCCCAAGGCCTATCTGTTTTCATTAAAAATATAAATCAATTAAAAATACAATTCGGCAAGTGGAAAAGACTTTCTCTGAAATGTATTTTACACTATTTGATTTATGTAGGCTATTCAAAAACAAGGCAAGGATAGACAACTACTTGATTTGTAGTAATGTTTCTTGTACCGTTTATATCATTTGCATATGATTAATAATCCACGTGATAACGTTTAAGTTATCACGTGGATGAATAATCATATGCAAATGATATGTAGATGAGGATCTGCATAGTAAAACTAGGCGTTGTAAGCTCCATATATGGTTATTTCGGGTGGAGACGCATGTACGCACAATCTTCCGCTGACTGGGATTTATAAAGTGAATTCTGCGCAGGTTCTGGCGTACGCACGGTTTTATAAGTCTGAATATTTTTTTGCGTACGCCATTTTTGGCTTTTGTGCGTACGTATACTTTTAGTAAGGTTCCTACGCACAGTTTTATAAATGAGGTCCCTGGTCATTTGTATTACCATGAAATCCATGAATCATTGCAGTTTGCTCAGTATGATGTGTGGTCAAATGTGCCAATCTCCAGTCATAGTGTACTTGTGGCCTTGCACAGGAAGGAGCTTGTGCATAATTTGCAGAGGAAGCAGCTGCAGGGAATGTTATTTTAACCATTATTTGCAGTGTCGATGCATGGGTTGGTTTATATTTACATACATGTTCATGTGTACATATGTACACAAATATGTGTTTATCTAAATAACTGAGGTGCATGGAGGTCATTTTCCATAACCAGTACAAATTCTAAAACTGTACGAGCGACCAAAATTTACACTACTCAACAGAAAGGATGCTAATGTGACTACATAACGAAAGTCCGACTTGGACTAAAAAGTTTTTTTTTTAATTATATTATTTTGCCTCTGATACAAAAGTCACAAATTTCTCTAGTTCACACTGCTGCAGCAAACAAATATTTTCAAGTAGCGGATGTTAAAGAAGGAAATCAGGCCCTTCTGCTTGCTCTACATCTGACCTGGAAATATTTGGCTCAACAAATAGGTCAGAATTTAGTGGCAGTCATGGCCTTAGCAGCTTTTCACTTCTCTTGAAGATATTTTATTTTGCTGATATAGGCTGTAATTCACAGAATTAATCCAAATTAAGATCTTTCTTTACAACAGAGAGTGCTATGTTTTCCAAGTAGTATTGGATCATCTCAAAAGAATCTATTTAAAAATCTTACATAAATGTAGTTGTCACTGGTGCATAATCAGAGGAAATGCATTGTGAAAAAAATGCATGTGTTGCCTATGTTCTGATAGTTCTCTGCTTGAATTTCTGAAACAGGATATGGCTGTACGTGCCCTTAAACAGACTGGCAGTCGTAATATTGAGGCAGCGTTGGACTACATTAGCAAAATGAGTTACCTGGACCCTCATAATGAACAGATTGTACGTGTCATCAAACAGACTTCCCCAGGTATGTGCACACTTTTAAAAACTATATATATATTATGAATTATTCACTGTCTTTAAGTGCAAAGTGAACCTTATGTAATTCCCTTCAGGAAAAAGTGGCATGCCAAATATGATGGATCACAGGACGGCAATGGAAGGCACTGGGGATGGTGTAATGCCCCCTTATCACCAAATGGGAGCACCACTGTATGAGGGAGCTAGTTATGGGGCTGAGGGTGAGATAGCTCGTGCATACATGGGTGGACCACCTGTTATGAACTACATGGCACCGCCTGCCAACACTTCACAGGGTCCTACCATGGGAAACCCAATGGGTCGTCCCGCAAGTATGGGTGCCTACTCTACAAGCTTGGCTCCTCAAACTAACACTGGGAACCCTATGTACACCCCTGGTCCAGCCCAGCAAAAAGGATACCCTGGTGGAATAGACCAGGCCATGATGGGCTACAGTGTGCCTGGACCACCCATGCAAATTCAGCCTCAGCCCTCGGGAGGCCCTGGCCCTCATTATGACTACAGGCCTCATATGATGGAGGCCTCCAACTATGGGGTCAAACGAAGTGCTTCCTTCCAGAATAAGATGCCCCCACTTACACCTGAAAACTATGTTAATATGCCAAGCAAAGGAGCAATGGGCCAAAACTCTGGTGGCTACGCCCCCAACTTATATCTGCCATCACATTCACACCCACGCCAAGCCAGCCCCACCTCACACCAGGTTCACTTGATGCAACGTCCCCCTGGTGTTGCCCCTGGAGCTATGGGTGGCGAGTTCTCTGATGTTCCTCAAGGCCTCCTCACCCCTTCTAGGGCCAGTCTGAACCTTGACCTGTATGAGCATCACTGGCCAGGAGCCCAAGGTCCTGAGGGGACTCCTCCAGCCAGACAGCCACAGGGGCCTTTTAGAGGGGAGGTACGTGTCCCCAGTAGGACCAATTCTTTCAACAACCACCAAAAGGTGACTGTGAGGCAGGCATTGCCTCCTACAGCTAGTGTTGCCGGCAAGCCGGAGGCATCATTGGGACCACCTAACACAATAACGGCAGTGACCTCTCCACCAATCCAGCCACCTGTTAAGAGTATACGGGTCATGAGGCCTGAGCCGAAGACAGCTGTGGGACCATGCCACCCGGGCTGGCTGAGTGCACAAGCCCAGGATGCTCAAGAGTCTCATGGATACATGCCAGATGAGACTTTTACCCTGGAGCCCAATCAAGAACATCGCTGCCCGCCTCCACCTTATCCCAAAACACTGCTCCTGCCTGGATCTGGACCTGGAGCTGAGCCTGCATCCCTTGAGACTGGAGCCATGGGTGGACTTCAAGATGTCAGTGCTACAAGTAGGACTGTCCAAAGTGCCTCAGTTGGAAAGCAGGAGGAACCTGTCTCCAAAGACAAAGTGAAGACTAGCAAAGGAGAGAAGGCTGTGAAGGATAAGAAGCAGATCCAAACCTCACCTGTGCCTGTGCGAAAGAATGCCCGAGATGAAGAGAAGAGAGAGTCACGCATTAAGAGTTATTCTCCCTTTGCCTTCAAGTTCTATATGGAGCAGCATGTGGAGAACGTGATGAAGACCTACCAGCAGAAACTCAACCGCAGAATGCAGCTGGAGCAAGAGATGTCCAAGGTGAGCAGTGCTGGAACTTCATTAACCACAAAGCACACTGTTCAATGATTTGCACTTCAAACAATTGTTATTAATTCTTTGAGTGTTTACTATTGAGTGTAAATGTTATTGTTGTCAAATCAAATCATCCTCTTCTATATCTTCCTCTCCTCCAGGCTGGCCTTTCAGAGGCAGAGCAGGAACAGATGAGAAAGATGCTTTACCAGAAGGAATCCAATTACAACCGACTACGACGTGCCAAGATGGACAAATCGATGTTTGTCAAAATCAAGACACTTGGCATTGGGGCCTTTGGTGAGGTGTGTCTTACACGTAAAGTGGACACTGGGGCACTGTATGCCATGAAGACTCTAAGAAAGAAAGATGTTCTGAACCGAAACCAAGTAGCCCATGTGAAAGCAGAAAGGGATATCTTGGCAGAGGCAGACAATGAGTGGGTAGTCAGGTTGTACTACTCATTTCAGGACAGAGACAGCCTGTACTTTGTCATGGATTACATTCCTGGAGGAGATATGATGAGCTTGCTGATTCGTATGGGGGTTTTTCCAGAGCCCTTGGCCAGGTTTTATGTTGCAGAATTGACATTGGCCATCGAAAGTGTGCATAAGATGGGCTTCATCCACAGAGATATCAAGCCGGACAACATCCTCATTGACCTGGATGGACACATTAAACTGACTGATTTTGGTCTGTGTACTGGGTTCCGTTGGACACACAACTCAAAGTATTACCAAAAAGGTAAGGGACATGAAGACAAGGTGATGCTCATAGGTTTAAAAAGTGGCCTAAATACTTTTGCAGTGTTTTGTCAAATCTTATTAACTGGTTGCTTTCTCTCTGCACTGCTTGAATAGGGAACCATATCCGGCAGGATAGTATGGAGCCAAGTGACTTTTGGGATGATGTGTCTAACTGCCGTTGTGGTGACCGGCTGATGACTTTGGAACAGCGGGCAACTCGACAACACCAGCGTTGTCTAGCACATTCTCTGGTCGGCACTCCTAACTACATTGCCCCTGAGGTACTTCTGCGCAAAGGTAAGACCTTGCACATGATCAAATGGAAGTACAAGCAAGTTAACAGGAAGTGCTTGTGTTTATCTCTTCTCCTGTTGTGATACTTTTTTTCGTGTGCAGGATACACACAGCTTTGTGACTGGTGGAGTGTGGGAGTAATCCTGTTTGAGATGCTGGTTGGCCAGCCACCCTTCCTTGCTCCAACCCCAACGGAGACACAACTTAAGGTGAGAGCTCTATATGCATCTTCTTAGGTTCCTTAGGGTTGATGTAAACCATGGATGTCCAATCCTGCTCCTAGAAGGGCCAATGTTCTACAGCAGTGGTTCCCAAACCTGTCCTGGAGTACCCCCAACACTGCACGTTTTCTTCGTCTCCCTAATCCAACAGACCTGGGGCACGTTCAAGTTCAAAACGGTGCACAGCGCTTTGCTACGGTTTCCGGGTTGAACGTCATGTTTCCTGGAAACGGCGTGCACCGGTGTGCAACGGGGTTTGAGATACGTTTTCTCTTGTTTGGTGGGTGTGTCAGAACTGCAGTCCAATCACAAGCCACATGTATATAAAGCACGCGGTATAAAAGTGAACTCGCACAATGGGTTGATGAGTTGAATCAGGTGTGTTTGATTAGGGAGACAAAGAAAACGTGAAGTGTTGGGGGTACTCCAGAACAGGTTTGGGAACCACTGTTCTACAGGGTTTAGTCCTGCCCCAACTCACTTGCCTGGAAATTTCTAGTAATCCTGAAAACCTTAATTAGCTGGTTCAGATGTGTTTAATTGAAGTTGGAGCTGAACTCTGCAAGATAGTGGCCCTGGAGAAGGATTGGTCACCCCTGATGTAAACAGACAAGACATGTTGGCTGTGTCTGAAATTGCATACTCTCTTGAGTAGGTACTTATTTTGAATAAGTAATTACTTCATGACCGCTAAAAAAGTATGTTCTATATAGAATGAATGTGTGTAGTATGAATGTAACCTAGACGTACTACATTCTCCATGTTGTCAATATCATGTAACCTACCAGCATCAGTTACGTCGCTTCACTGCCATTCACAAATCCTCACCAGTGGCCTCATGGGATAGTAAAGTGTCCATTGTATGCACACTTTAGAATGCGGCCGGAAGAAGTAGGTCACTGTGTACTTTTCTCCTACTCTTTTATGAGTGCTGTGAATTCTGACATACTACTTTTGACACACTGTTTTTCGCCTACTATAGAGTAGGGAAGTATGCGGTTTCAGATGCAGCCAAGGTCTTTGGTGAAGTTATTAATGTTTGAGATTTATGGAATGGAGACATTTGGGAAGAAGTGTTGCTAATGTTTATGTCATCACTTCCACAGGTGATAAACTGGGAGAACACTTTGCAGGTGCCCCCACAAGTAAAGCTGAGCCCCGAGGCAGTTGACATCATTGGTCAGCTCTGCTGCTCAGCTGAAGAGCGTCTAGGAGGTAATGGAGCTGGAGAGATAAAGGCTCACCCATTCTTTTCCGAGATGGATTTCTCCAGCAATCTTCGCACACAACCTGCTCCATATCGACCGAAGATTGCCCACCCCATGGATACATCCAACTTTGATCCTGTGGAAGAGGAGGGGGGTCCAGGGGCCTGGAGTGACAGTGGAGACAGCACCCGCACATGGGACACCCTCTGTTCTCCTCATGGCAAACACCCTGAGCATGCCTTCTACGAGTTTACTTTTCGCAGGTTTTTTGATGATAATGGTTGTCCATTCCGTTATCCCAAGCCCCCAGAAGCTACACAAGACCTGTCCAACAGTAGTGTGCCTTGTAGCCTGAAGCCTGAGCTGGAGGAGGAAGAAATTCATGAAGAGGAAGAGCAAGGGGAAGGATGTGAGCCAGTTTATGTGTGAGAATGTCAGATCAGGTGTTCACGCTGCTCTACCTTTACCCATAGAGGACCTTGTCAGTTAACACACTGCATCTTCCACACTTCCTTTCAACCCTAATTTTTCTTCAGGGTTTTTTGTACATGTTAAGTGCATGGAAGAACATCAGAAATGGAGTGCAGAAAGTTCCATGTGAAATGCGTTTATTCCTCTCAAACCATTATGCAGTATCCTTTGCCTGTTACAAATGACTGAAGCTCTGACCAGGGACCAAGGAAATACACAAGCTATGCAGCTTAATTCATGGGGACGTTGGTTGGACTGATAAATTTGGCTACTCTCCTATGAGAGAACAAAAACAGAGATGTGTAGCTGCTGCTTTGTGGTTTTTACTCTCATGGATAGTGTGGTCTGTCTCAACTGTGCCTCATTCCTTAATTCCACTGGGGGAAAATTTCCCAGTCTTACATCTTGTATTAACACTTACTCTCTCAGCCTGGTGAGATGCTAACATAGCCATTCCGAACACCAGAGAGGTCATGGTGAGGGATCAGGAGAGAGCTGGGCTTGGAATGGTGGCTTTGTGCTCAGGCTGCGATAAGGAGATGTGCCGAGAGCAGACAGAAATATTACAATTCCCCTCCATAGCGCAATCCCACAAAAATATAAATGCAACATGAAAATGCTCTGTCACAACTATTGGTTTTTACTCATAACACCAAACTGACTTCATATTCAGAAATATGTTCTGAAGTACGGAAGCCAGATTCTCATATGTGGGATCTTGTAATCTCTGTCATTTTCACATAATTTGTCTAAAACAAAAATAATTAAGTTTTAGAAGATTTTGTGGCGCCACCAAGTGGTTCAAAGTGACACTGTAAACAATCATGCATATTCTTCTGAAGATCTAAGTCCTAGATTATAGTCTGACAGTATTAGGTCACTTCATGCAAAGGCTGTCCAAAAGATCATGCAGTATTTGCAGTTAATACACTTATCACAGCTTTTTTGTAAATAGTATACAGTTATCTTTTTTTATGTTTCATGCCTTATCAGGAGAATCTGTGCTCTCAGACGTGATGCAATATTGAGACAAAATGTTATGTAAAGCCGTACAGCCAGCACTTCAAGGACATGCAATCTTAACACTGCCATTATTGTTGAAAATTTTATAGAAACAACCTATTATTTTAGAGCTGAATCCTGATGTCATACTTAATGTGTGGTAATAACACAAAATATGCCATAAAAGTTGCAATATGGAAAATTAAGAGTTAAATTCACTATTGACTCTTAAACTAAGAAAGAAAATTAAATCCTAAAACCCTGCTTTTTATGTGCTTGCCAGTAATATGCATAGTAACATTTATTCATTCAAAATAAATGCAGCACAGAACATTGCGGTATTCACAGATTTTAATTTTGCTTAAGTGTGTTAGTTTAGTTGCCAAAGTATTGTTTTATTTAATTGATATTTAAATTCAACAAACATTTATCTTGCCCGGCTTGATTTAATTTGCTTGAAAGCTTACTTATCCTGTTCCCAATAGTTGCTTTACATTCATTTGTATCTTACACATTGTTTTTAGAGGTGTGTTTTCTCAGCAGCTGGCTATCCAGAACAAATTCTTAGCGTTATTGTTTTTACCTAAAACTTAAAAGAACAAAAGTACAAGTACTGGGATTCCAGCTGTTTCCTTTTCTTGTTATGCTTTTCATCATATAACTCTGTCTGCTTTATCCTCTTCCTGTTTCCCAGAACATCTTAATTGCATTTAGTTTCATAAGAAGATCTTAAAAGTCAGACGGGTGGTTTTTGTTGTGTTTGTTCATGCTCATCCAGATCCACTGGAAATGATCTTGTCTGTCACCATCAGTGAACTTTTTAACAGATTTAACGGAACAAGTGCAAAAATGTTTTGTCATCGAGGCTGCTGCACCATTTCAACGTGATCACACAGCACAGTATTATAACAAGACAGTCTCTGACTGAAATGTAAAGAATACTTTGAGGCAGAAGAAAATGGGGAAGAAGTGGCAAAAGAAAAATGTATCTGATGGTATGACTATGTGCAATACAGAAAATACAATATAGTTTTCTAAATACAACAAATAGCCTTTATTACTTTAAAACTGAATTATGCTATCTAAAAGTATATATTATATTGATTTATATAGTTTCAGTATAGTTTCATGACCCAATGCTGCTTATTATTATTATTATTATTAATATTACACTATAAAGTACATTATCATACTTTCATTTATAATAATTTCTCTCTCTTTGTGTAAAAAGTGTGGTTTTGATTGTCAGTGTGATTGATCTGGTGTAAGACGAACTATGTGCCTTCTAATGAATGTGTGGGTGTGTGTACCATGTGCTGATCAGTATTTCAGGAGAAGATGGAAACGCCGTCACTTCTTGCTCTCAGGCAGGTCCTGACTGTAAGAGAGGTGGTGTTTATTTTGTGGGATAGCTTGAGGAAGACAAAAAAGAAAGCAAGAATGAATGATTGTCTTTTTTGAAAGATGAAAAAGAAGCAAGAATGATTGTCACTGAGACTCTGAAGGAGATGTATATGGATGTCATGGCAGGGTGGATATGGAAACGCATTGTATGCATTTGGTCAATGATAAGGATTGTTTTGAATTTCTGTGATAAGTCCATTTAATTGTGATCTAATTTGTAGTGCAAGAATTATCTCTCAAGATGGCTGACAATCATGTGGTTACGTGTTTGCAGTCAATATTGTCAAACTACCCCGTATGACCGCTGACTGGAAGAGCTTTAAAATAAGTTGATGATGATCCATTCACATTTGCTTTATATATTGTGTCAGTACGATCACTCCTAAAAGTTAAGTGAAACCTTAACAAATATATTTCCGAGACAATGTATATGCCATCTCAAATTGGTATCATGCCTTTGGTCCAGTCAAACCAGTTGATTGAGCTCAGTGGGAGTGTGACAGCAAGTGTTGCAGATGTTTTGCTACCCCGTATTCGTCAGAATGGACCACTCAGTGAAAAAGCATGAGCTTTCTACAAATCTCTCACAGAGTCAGGTTTAGGGTTTGAATGTAATTAGTGTGTTGTACTTATGATGGATTTTGTGTTTTACTTTTGAAAATGTTGACTGACAATCTTTGACTGTATTTAGAAATGTGTGATGACAGGACTTTTTCCTCTAATGTATGTTTTTGTATTTTAATGGATGAATGGGTTGGGACTTTTTGACGTTTGTAATCTTTTACCTGTGTTATACAATTCTGTTACTATTGAACATATATTTATACAGATATACATATTTTTTGTATCCTTTTATTCTTTATTTTTCTCTTTTCTGAGCTAACTTTTGAACCCCCATGTCTACAGTATTACAGACAGTATGCATTTGGATTTATATCTCATTTTTTTTACATGTATGTATGAATTGAGAATGTTTAAGAAATGCTTTCGCTGTCCTCATGTGTAAATGTATGTCTAAATTAAATTAAACAAATCGTCCTCTTGTTTTGAGTATTGTTGAATGAATGGTGGTGGGTGCGTGTGTGCATAGAGATGTCTGGGCCAAGATACGTTTAGCTAATGTAAAAGCGGAGCGTGAATGTCTTTAATAACCCATTTATTCCCACCAATACCTTTGTCATCAAAATTTACTTCAAAGTTGAAGAGGTGTATTTTACGCAGTCTATATCAAGTGCAGACTTGAACATTTTGACATGGCTATAATGTAAACAGCCACATGGCCAGAGCACCTTAATTCCAGTTTGCTCATCTCAAAAACCTGTCATCATACAAATACAACTTGGTGCATACATTTAAATGATCTATTATTAAGGTAACATGATTTATTTGAGAGCGAGGTAGAGAGAGAGAGAGCAATAATTACAAAAATCTGAATATATCTGTGGTCACATTTGTGATTAGTATGAAAAATCTCCTTTTCATAAATTGTATATTTGCAAGATATTGTTAAAGTACAGATGCATGAATTATTGCCTCATAGTGTGTGTGTGTGTGTGTGTGTGTACATATATACACACACACGTTATGTAGGCCTATATATTATACATTATATATACTTAAAATCCCCTTTTCATAAATTGTATATTTTAAGTTATTGCTACATTAAATAAAAGTACAAATGCATGAATCATCATCACCTCATAGTGTATATACACTACATTTATATCATCGCCACACATTATATATATATAATATATATATGTATTCTGCGCACGCGTGTGTGCATATATATATGTATGTCTGCGTGTGTGTGTGTATATACAGTATATATACAATATATATATATATATTCTGTGTGTTTGTGTGTATATATATATATTTATATACATATATATATATACACACACACACACACACAGAATATATCTATATATATATATATATATATATAGTGTGGCGATGATATAAATGTAGTGTATATACACTATGAGGTGATGATGATTCATATATGTGTGTGTGTGTATATATATATATATATATATAGAGAGAGAGAGAGAGAGAGAGAGAGAGAGAGAGAGAGAGAGAGAGAGAGAGAGATTTCCACCAGTTACAGTTCAGACCAGTAATAAAACTGAACTTTTTAAAATCTCTTCTAGAAGAGATACACCTGCACACTTAATTGGGATTTTTTTTTAGGGAATAAATATATTAAATCAGTTTTATACATATACATGGCCTATTAAGATCAACAAAAAAGTCTATTGATAGTGAAGTATTCTATTAATAGTGAAATTGATAGTGCTTTCCAAAAGTTCAAGTGTATACAGATCAAATGCAAATTCCATAAAATGAAAAACAAGAAAATCGTGAATTAATAAAAAAATAAGACAAATAATACCTTAGTTACAACAGAATGAGCAAAAGGTATAACATCCAGTGAGTGCCATATCATGTATTACATAACCTGTAAGGGGGCATCAGAGCTGTCTGCCAAAAAGTGCCCGTAAACTCACTGGCCCGAAGTGCTGCTTAATCCCACAATGCAGTGCATGGCGCGTCACTGAAGAACGACCATGATGGCGGCGGTCGGTGCACCAGAAGTGATTTCACAGCTGGAAAGCGCTGCCAAAGTTTTAATGGTGAGCATTTCGCCGCTGTTTTCACGTCTCTGTCAGTGTGCTGTTAGCTCTGTGTGGGGGTTCACTCTGAGGGGCTCTTGCTGGTCGTCAGTTAGCGGGGAAAGTCTCGATAAACGCGGAGCGGTGCGTGGCGCAGTGCTCGACTCACTCCATCCCGCAGAAGCCCAGCGCAGCCACCATCACCTTCATCATCACCATCTTCTTCTTCTTCATCATAATAGCACCACTCTGGTGACACAGTCAGTGTATATAATGATCGCTGTGAGCTCAGGTGATGTGTCTCAGAGGCCTAGTTTGATCCTCCAGCCTTGTAAAAGCGCGCTGGATGAGTTGAAGTGTGTCTGCTGGAGTTTCTCCATCAGCTGCTGTAGTTTCACACGCTGTTGATTCAGCCGCATGTTTGCTCAAGCACATGTTTAGCAAAGCTTCAGGGGACCAGAGGAACTTTTAGCTTATTATTGATATCATAGTAACGCCATATCCTTCATTTTTGGCCGTTAAGAGAGTTGATTAGTTCCACTGCTGGAAGTTGAGAGCAGGACATGTGTAGTTAGATGATGGCCTGTGTGCAGTTCACTAGCAGTGTCTCTCAACCTGGTGGTTACCCGACTAGCATCATACAGACAGAATAACACGAGCGTTGAGAAGTGTGTGTGGTTGTGTTACTGCATTGTTAAAATCTCATGGCAGTCTCATTCATAAGTACTTATGAATTAAGACTGAAAATTCGTTTTTGATTTTCAATGCAGGGTTTTAAGTTGGTGAAATAGTTTGGCTGTAATACTCTGTGAAGCTTTGATTTTAATTTCATATATAAAACATTTTAGTGGTATTGCAGACTTCTGTTATTAGTTTTTAATAGCTGATATCGGTATTTATAGAGTAGAGATCTTGTATGGCATAAAATCGTTTATATTAAATTAGCTGTTTACTTTACACTATAATCTTGCTTCATTAAATGTGTGAATAAATGCAATTATTATAAAGCGAGTGCATTATAAATTGACAAGGCTGTGGGTGAATTTTGGTAATAACACCAGGAACAGCTTTCACTTCTGTTGAACGAGTAGGGATGGCAACTTATGGCAATCATCTCAAACTGCTGTCTTCTTGAAAATAGTTTTCATACTGTTTTAGTATCAATGTAAATCCTCTGAGGTCTATAATGTATTTAAACTAGTGTTCAAAACCTTTTTGGCAAGGTTGGCAAGATTTTTTTTTATTTGATCAAAAATACAGTAAAAGCGGTAATAAATAACTGTTGTTTTCTATGTATATTTATTGTAAAATGTAATTTATTCCTGTGATCAAAGCAGAATTTTCAGCATCATTACTCCAGTGTCTCATTATGATATACTGATTTGATGCTCATTTCATATTATCATCACTGTTTAAAACGGTTTCTGTTTAATATTTTCGTGGAAAACGTGATGCATATTTTCATAATTCATTGATGAACAAAGTTTTATGTGAAATAGAAACTTTACTGTCACGTTTGATCAATTTAATGCATCATTTTTGTTTACAAATATTTTTTTTTTTTTTAAATGGTACTGACCACAAACTTTTGAACTGTATTGTGCTTAAATATGTATAATTATTTATTGTAACTGGAAGGATCACCTGTTTTTTTTTTTTATTATAATTTTTTTTTTTAGATTTGGATTGAGCAGCCAGCTTGTTGTCTTTCACTTTTTTTGGTTTACTGCCTTCCTTTTTCCTTATTTTTCATAAAATTACTAAAATACTTTAAACATATTTTGGCTGCCATCAGGTTTAATCTTAAGGCTGCAATTAATTTACAGACCTTTGTAGAAGGAGTGATCCTGACAATGTATCTTAATTATTCATAGTTTTTTAATCTCTTGATAATTCTCTCCATTCATCTTGCCAAAAGCCTGACCACTCCACCATTGAACTTGAGTATATTAGTGGTTATGAAGTCAGGAGACTCTAGATTTTGTCATGGTTATTTTTTAGATGGCTGAAATGTCATTCATTAAAATTGGAGATCAGGTATTAATTTGTTGTTATAGAGCCCTGATCATCAGTCAGACTCACTGATATCACTGCAGTCATGCTTATGCATATTAATAATCACTAAAGGGTGCTAGATAGTAGGTGTATCTTTAAAGTGTAGTATCACTACACTTTCATCACAGTATTAAATCAATACATTGATGAATTCATTTCAATTATCCTGCTAATGTGTGTGAGAATTTATAATTGAGACCGTCAAGATGGCTAGAACACATTTTTAGGCATGTATGGGTAAAAAACATTCATATAAACATGCTATGCTATGCTATGCTAATGCTATGATCATTTTGAATTTAGCAATTGCTGACATGTCATATGTTCATATAAGCCTGTCCAAAGAACAAATGTCCCGCTGTGTTGAATAATTCTCCATATTCTTGACATATCCATATTCCGGATCCTTTTGCTGCTTGTTTTCTTTAAGGGTACCATCAGTCGCTCTTCGTGATCATACTGAACATCACTGTGTGATTAAATGACATTGTGTTGATGACATTAAATAAGAGGCTTTAGAATGAGCCACACATATGCCTGTCAGTGCTTTTAGGAATGACTGTGCTGTTGTTTTTTGTCTACTAGGGGTCAAACCACCTTTAAAGAAGTTCTCTCAGTATCTGTATGAAGTTGAATGTGTTAAAACCCTAAATTAAATGCAGAAGATAATTTTATTTTAAACAAACACCCATTGACCCATCGTCACCGCATCTGACTGTGACTTGTGCGTCAGCTTGGTTAAAAGTGAATGTCATACTGAAAAAGCAAGTAGATTAGCTTGTTATAGCCTTAATATTTTGTACAACTGGGCATTTACCTACAGTTAATATTATGTCAATAATATCAAATATCAATTAATATATGTCAATGCATGGATTCAGCCTGGTTCTGATGCTGCTGATGCCATCATCAAGAGCTAAGCAATCAATACACACAGTAGGCAGATAGGCTGGTGACCAGAAACATTTAAATAGAGCACAAATATAGGCACAGGACCTGCTATGTCTGCCATGTTGAGCCGCTTCAGAAGAACAGTAGATCATGACATTAAAGCTTTTCATGATTGATTTAGACTAAATCAGGGGTTTCAGTGTTTTTCAGGCCAAGGCCTTGGCGTATATTTTTTTACTTTTTTTTTTTTAGTATTTAGTATTACATTTTATCCTGACCTGTAATAACAAGAGCATAATACACACTTTTAATTATTAAAATAATTAAACAATTAAAAACAGTTTTGTTCTAAAATACAAATATAACTGAAATAAGTTTAAGTTGAAGCATTAAAAATTCCTAACTGGAAATAACTAAAACTTAAATAAGTAATATTAAAAAAAAAAACATTTTTTTTTTTAAAAAAGCATGACAAAATCGCAAAAAATTTAAATAACTGAAAATACAAATTAAGGCTAATATTAAGAATATTTTATAAAATATTCTTATATATATTTATATATATATATATATATATATATATATACAAATATGCTTTGAATTTCTACATTACAATTTTTTCCACACAAATTTGTTTGTGATCAAACGATCGCAAGTGGAACCTGCAGTACAGCTGTAGAACACCTGTTGCGGACCACTGGACTATATTCTTGTTAATGTTGATGTTTCCATGGCATCAGACCAGACTGAAACCGTGGAGCTAATGAAGCAGAAGTTTGTAGGATTCACAAGAGTTGATTGGGTGTAATCACTGTTGTTCTTGTAGCCTAGGCTAATAGGCTTCAACTGGCAGATGGGATTTTATATTTGTGTTAGAGAAGTGGCAGATTTTTCCAATGCCTCCTGGTGGTACTCAAGAATAGAGGTCTGCAGTTGTTGTGCAGTCTGACATCATGTCCTGTGGCTCTCATGCTGCGAAGGGTTGATCTGTGGAAAATGTTTCTGTTCTGCTGCTTGTGTTCGTTTTATGTGCCTGGTGACGTGTGTGTGTGTGTGTGTGTGTGTGTGTGTGTGTGTGTGTGTGTGTGTGTGTGTGTGTGTGTGTGAAATTATGCCCTCTTCTCTCTAGTCTCTGGTTACTATGAGGTGGATGACTGCTGTGCTGTAATTAGGAATGGAATGTGATGTTTAATGCTATGACTCAAGTGTGTGATGCGTTCACAGGCCAGACTGGGTGTGTTCATATGTGTATTGTGTGTTGCTTCAATGGTCATCACTGGGAATAGAAAAGCTTATTTTTGTCATCACCGTTGGAGGCTCTTTTAACATTTTGTCAGTGACCTGTTATGATTATGAAATGCTTGTCATTTAGCCTGGTGTAGTATTTCTCATTTGGTTGAGACTAAATGACACTAAAAAACTATTGAAAAACTAAATAAATACAATATAGACAATATAGATTTTTTTTCTTTTATTATTTAATACTTTATTTAGCAAAGATGCATTAAATTGATCAAAAATGACAGTAAAGACATTTAAGATGTTACAAAAGATTTCTATTTCAAATAATTGCTGTTCTTTTGAAAAAAATAAAATTAAGCAGCGTAACTGTTTGGAACATTGATAGTAAGAAATGTAAAATATCATATTAGAATTATTTCTGAGGATCATGTGACACTGAAGACTGGAGTATTTTTTCAATGTCACAGTATTGCTGTTTTTACTGTATTTTTGATCAAGTAAATGCAGTCTTGGTGAGCAGAAGTGACTATAATAATAGAAATAAAGATAAATTGTAATAACAAATCATAATTTATTTAAATACTTAGAGATGGATATGACCAAAATCTAAAATGACTTTAGCTCATTGTTTTGGTGTACGTGTGATATTCGATATTGACCTGTGTGACATGTTCAAGCACACAAACGTTTAACCCCTCCTATGAATGTGTTCACAGGCACCGCCGTCCATGGTCAGCACAGAACAGAGGCAGCATGCAGAGCACATATTCCTGTCCTTCAGGAAGTCAAAATCCCCCTTTGCTGTCTGCAAACACATCCTCGGTGAGTCTAGGCTCTCAGACCTGACAGACACTGCAACTAGTACTGACTAGAGGTCGACCGATTCATCGGTTTTGCCGATTAATCGGCACCGATAGTGGATTGGTGGAACTATCGTTATCGGCCAAAATACATACCGATAGTTTTTCCTGGTTGCGTCCGTTGTTGGAGCGGCTGAGAAGCGCGCGCTGTCATTCATTACACAGTAAGAGAGAGCTGAGAAGGCTCTGCTGGCATCATGCAGTACAAGAGCGGCCTCTAGAGGTGTAATACAAACTATCACTGATGCCTCGTGTTGTTTATTTCGACACGTGATGCTGCGTGCTGCACTGAGAGGAGAGCACAAGCTGCGTGGAGAGCGCTCAGATGCGCGTTTAAACCACCGACAGCTAAAAGGTATTTTGTCATATCATTATAAAGCGATTAATTTGTTGACTAAATGCTGCATTAGTAGAGAAAGAACAGCACAACAGTTTGTTTGTTTGTTTGCCTTCGAGGCGAGGACGCTAACATTAGTAGTACCTCAAGAGGTTAAAACACTGACAAAAATAAACTAAGTCCGACCCGAATGTTTAATGTCACAATTGTTAACATCTATTTGCATTAGTTTATATCCAGCTGGTCACTTTCATGCATTAAATATGCAGATAAGTTGCATATTTAAAGCTAGAGACGTAAGATAGCAAACTGATATGTTCATACAGCCGACAGAAACTAAACAAAACAGAAAAGCATTCGATTTCGGTTATTTTTTCATCATCACTTTAATACATATTTTGTTATTTTGATTAGATAATCATAAAGTATTTATAAAATATAAGCAAAAGTGTGAGACTATACATGTAATATTTATGTCATTTCAATTCTTTGTCGTTGTACATATTTAAAGTTGGCCATCTTTAAGCATGACTGTTTGGATTTATATGAAATGATAACACTTACAATAAAATTCCATATGTAACATTAACTATGGTTAATAACTGCTGTATAAGGATTGTTCATTGTTTGTTTGTTAATTAACATGTACTAATACATTTTTAAATTAAGGTTTTTATTTGTTAACCATAGTTTACCATCAAACTAACATGTTTGTTTACCATTTGTTAACCATCAAACTAACATGAATGATCAAGGTGCAATTTGTTTTTATCCAGTATCAATTTTGAAAACTATCGGTTGATTAATCGGTTATCGGCAAGTATGGCCCAACCTAGCTATCGTTATCGGTAAAATCCACTATCGGTCGACCTCTAGTACTGACTCTACTGTGTTGTTGGTGGCGGATGAATACAGTCATATGCGCGCACACAGTACAAGTACCCATGTGAACTGCGAGGTCAGTGCTGACAATAAATCCAGAATAAATGCAAAGAAACAGTTTGTAATAATAACTTGAAATCATGAAATTCATGAATTCTATTCATGAAATAAATAAGATTAGATAACCACTGTCAAGACAAATCATAAAAAAGTGCTTAAAAATATTTTACATTTTAAAATCTGTACATTTATATGTAAAACCTCACTGAGTGACATTTGAAAAGTTAGTAATAAAATTAACAAAGCGACACATTACATAGAAAAGGTGGCAGGTCTATTATATTGCATTTACACTTCAAGACTTTATGCATAGATAACTTGGCGTAACAGTATTCCATTGCTATGGTTTTCACTGTCAATCTGAGTCAATCGTACATTTAAATATGGTTGTCAGTCATTCCAGAAATTTTGCAATGTGTAGTTAGCAGCATGAAAAATATATATTATTTACACAAAGCGAGTGAAAATCACTGCCATTATAATCACTGAAGCTGACATATAATTCAGGTAATTACTTGAGGTAAACAAAGCTGCACTCTTGCGAAAATCTCTTGTTGACATTGTGTTGTGTTATAATGAAAGGATTCGCAATCATGCAGAACTCGCACTGAAAAAAAAAAACTGGCGTTTTGAGTGGTGTTGAGCGGATTCTAACTTAAACGCATCTGATTGGCCATTGCATTCATGCGCTCAACAAATATGTCTGTGATTGACTACAAAATTCAATGCTGCATAAACATGTTGTAAATAGAAACCTTTGACGCTCTTCGCTCACACAAACACTCACAGGAGTGTTTTAAAGCAGCCGGCTATCAGCGGGCCGGTATCGTCACATTAAATGATCAAATAATTCTTTGGCGGGACAAAGATTCATTTTGGTGACTGCCAAAACATTTTCAATGCAGGAAAAACCCTGTTTTGGGTCATACATCTTAGAGGTCACCAGTGACTTGCCAGTCTCCTCATAAAAACACAGACTACATTTTAAATTTGCATGACTTTTAGACGTATGCCAGAATATGAATGTTGTCGAAGCTAAAACAAATTGATTAAAAGCTACAAAACTGATTTTTTGATTACATAAATTGTAAGTACATTCTCTTAAACTAAATTATCTGTAAAGCTGCTTTTAAACAATTAGGATTTTGAAAAGCTACACAAATAAAACTAGTACACAATCTACTACATACCATTTTTAACATGTAAAAGGCCCTTTAGTATAATTTTAAAAACGTCCTTTAGATCATTGTACACGTTATTTTGTTGTGAAACTTTATAAAAAAAATGTATGAAGTAAATGTAAAAATTACTTTTATAATGTTAGTAATATTTAGTAAGATGAACATTTACTGGACTGAAGAAATGTTTATTTGTACATCTCTCAATCTCTCTTACAAGCTATCAGAATTTCATCTTATGTTCAGGCCATACAAACATCAGCAACTGCCTCCGAATAGATGTTTTTTTCCCTTCCTCGAGAATATGAGTGTAATTTTCCCATATCACACTATAAGAGCCACAAAAGCATGATGTATCAAATATGATACTCAACAAAAATCACGTGCAAAAAAAAAAAAAAAAAGTTTAATGACCCATTTATTAAAAAAAAAAAGATTATGACTTTCTGTGATTTTTCTAAGAATTTGATGATATTATTTCATATGTCAGGCTTCATCGTGTTAAGCATTTTAAACTTTGCTTAGAGTGTAAAATAATGTTGTAAGAGCAAAAAATGAATATAAATAAAGAACAATAATAATAAATGAATGTTGTCTTTCTCTCCTCAGAGACTAGTAAAGTGGACTATGTGTTGTTCCAGGCAGCCACAGCCATCATGGAGGCTGTGGTTAGAGAATGGATCCTTCTGGAGAAGAACAGCATCGAGTCCCTCAGAACATTCCTCCTCACCTACGTCTTACAGAGACCAAAGTAAGTGGGTGAATGAACATGAAAGTGTGACAACATACGATTGTACCTCTGGATAACTTCTGAAACCCATCTCTGGTATAGCCTATATTCAGCTTGGCTCAGTAAAAGCTTATTGTGTAACTGTATTGTAGTGTAACTGAATTGTGTAAATCTCTTTCTGCTTCACTGCAGTCTGCAGAAGTACGTTCGAGAGCAGATCCTGTTAGCAGTAGCGGTAATAGTGAAGAGAGGCTCTCTCGACAAATCCATCAACTGTAAGAGCATCTTCCATGAGGTCAGCCAGCTCATCAGCAGCGGCAACCCTACAGTGGTAAGACTTGCGTATCACATGCATGAAAGCCGTGAGAGTTTACTGCGATATCAAACTATAATTCAGCAAAGGCTCATTAAATGTATCCAAATTATTCCTTCAGTTAATAACATTAATGGTGGTCTTCTACTTGAAAATACTTGAATGCTTAGCCAGGTCTTGGCAAACATCGCATGACATCAATTATATTTATGACCACTTTCACTCTAGTAGGTCTTGTAAATATATGAGGCTAAAATTTTTTGTATTTTTTATTAACCACTTTATAGCAATTTGAAATAATAACATTAACAAACATGAATAATGATCAACAAATTCGAATAGTTTTATTAATAGAATTTCATATGTACATTAATATTTGAAAGTTCATAAACATTTCATAACAGATACACATTTACTTAATATCTAGTCAGGTTTTGGAAATTAGTGAATACATTGTCATAAATTTTTTTTATATATATATATATATATATATATATATATATATATATATATATATATATATATATATCAGGGAACTACACTGCGACCAAAATGGTCGCATATGCGACCTTTTAAAATGCCATTGCGACCAAAATTTTTAATGGGTCGCAAATGTATCACTGATTATTTTTGTACCTATGTTTTAGGCAATGTGCTATGATTTACTATGAGCATTTATTAAAACAGAAATGTGCATTTTAAGAATACGTTTTATAACGTGCTCTGAGCATTCAACACATCAAGTTGGCTTCAGCCCCGCGACCGTTACTTAGATTAAAACGTACCATTGTATCTGCGCGACTCGCGAGCTCTCTCTCTCTCACTAATACGGACGCGCGCGCGCACACACAGAGAGAAGATAATTGTAAAATGAAAATTGACGGGCTATAGTTTAAATTTTGTTCTTGCTTGGGTTTTTTTCTGTCAAAATGTCGGAAAGCTTATTGTATTATCCATCCGTGTTTTTAAAATTCGTTAAATGACGGACGTTTTACAACACAGCCCTCGTTATATGTCGGATTCGTCAAACTTAGCCTACTTGATATTATTTTTAAAATAAGTGATTCGTTATGCTATTATTGGACTCCTGTCTATTCATTGTCAACTGTTTTCTATAAATATGTTTGTATTGGCTAACATTTATGCAGCTAATGCCTGTCCTGTTTAAAATGTGCAATGTTCAAATGCAAAGACAGCACGTCACAAATAGAAGCCCCTTTTCCCTGTGGCATTTAGTATCATATTTGGATATTGGAATAATAAATTAAGTAGCCTATCTTTATTGTACACCTGTTTTTTTTTTGTTTTTTTTTCCTTTGTTTTTTTACTGTTTTCTAGGGGTTTCTTAATTTTAGACCAGCACACATTATATGCAATGCAATGCAATATAATGCATGTGTGTCCTATGTGTGACATATTTTGCACACAGGTAAAGGTGCCCAACATAAGTCATTTCTAAAGTAAAAAAAAAAAAAGTGTTTTGGAAAATTTCTCTTTATTTGATTATCAGTAAATTTGTTTTCTATACAGAGATATCGATATCGGTATCGGCCATAACAGCAATATTAATATCGGTTATTATCGGTATCGGCCACAATTTTCACATCGGTGCATCACTACTTAAGAGTTCAGGAGTCTGCCCATCTGTGCCAACCATAGCATGTTGAAATCCATTTTGCACTTTATTGTGTACTGTATTTTCTATTGCAGTAAATCTATCCCAACCAATGTTAAAGAAAACAAAAACAAGAAGGCATGTGGTTTAAAAGATGGCAAGTAAAATAAAAAACACATCTGTATGCAATACAATTTCATTATTGTTCATTATTATCCAGAGCGGCTTACTATAAACAATTTGTGCGACCAAATCATGTTTTGCGCCAGTAACTGAAAAAGTTAGTAGCGCAAGTGCCACCAGTGGAAAAGGTTAGTGTAGTTCCCTATATATATATATATATATAATTTTTTTTTTTTACTTTGTTTAAAGGGGTGGTTGATCATGATTTCACTTTTCTAACTTTAGTTAGTGTGTAATGTTGCACGCTCAAAGTTCAAAGCAAAGGGAGATAATGTATTTTAAAGAAATTGCTTTTTAAAGGGATAGTTCGGCCAAAAATGATATTAAACCCATGATTTACTCACCCTCAAGCCGTTCGAGATGCTGATGTCTATCATTTTTCAGACGAACACATTTTCAGTTATTTTAGAAAATGTCTTAGTTCTTTCAGTGGTTATAATGTCAAGTTATGGGGTCCACTCCTTCAAGTCCCAAAAATGTGCATGCATCCTTCACAAAAGTAATCCATCCGGCTACTGTCCTACGTCATATGCCGGCATCCATCTGCCGTGAACGCGCGTCGACCGTTGCCGGAAGCCAGTTATTTTCATTTATAAAGTTTTAAATATGTATATTTTTACGACAAAACCGCACGGATTACCCTCAGAAGGCCTTCGTTTATCCCCCTGGAGCCGGATGGATTACTTTTGTGAAGGATGCATGCACATTTATGGGACTTGAAGGAGGTGGACCCCATAACTTCACATTATAACCACTGAAAGATCTAAGCCATTTTCTAAAATAACTGAAAATGTGTTCGTCTGAAAAATGATTGACATGCATCTCGAACGGCTTGAGGGTGAGTAAATCATGGGTTTAATATCATTTTTGGCTGAACTATCCCTTTAAGGACTACAACAAACGGGTGGTAGGGACTACACGAGCTTCCTCCCGGATTAGTGACATCACTAACCCTAAAATTTACATTAAACCCGCCCCCGGAACGCAATTTATAAATTAAGACAGAATATGCTAATCAATGACTAGAAGGTAACTACACATAAGCTACATAAATTCATCAACTTACCATTCAGAAATGCTGTCTACATGTTGTCACTTCTTCTTGAGTCTCTCCATCTTTGTCTGACTCCGGTTTGAACATAAAACATTTTCAGGACAAGCTGTTGTAGCTCCGCTCCCTGTGCTGGGGGCAGCAGCTCATTTGCATTTAAAGGGACAGACACAAAAACGGTTCGTTTTTGCTCACCCTCAAAAAGTGAAAATGTTAACATGCTATATAAAAATATCTGTGGGATATTTTGAGCTAAAACTTCACATACACACTCTGGGGACATCAGAGATTTATTTTACATCTTGTGAAAAGGGCATTATACCACCCCTTTAAAAAATCAATATGGCAATAAAAAAAAAATCAATAATCATCAATCTAATCCATATTTAGTAACTATAAAGTAGTTGTTGGGAAAAATTATGAACCTTTATTGGTCAGAACATGTGGAGGACCTAATGTGTTGTATGTGTATGACCAGTGTGCCCCTAAAAATGTATTTGTTTGAGTGCTCCTAAACAAAAATGTTTTAAACAAAATAGAGTACACACTGTTTCCTGCAGAGGGCGCTCCAGTTTCATGTTTTAAATTTGTCCAATTTCAGGTAATATATTCAATATGTGGTGAATCAAATGCCTAGTCATGACTCATGATTGTACTTTATACAGCAAAAATGAAGCCATTGGAAAACATTTGTCCTTGTTTAATATATTTATTGTCTTGATTGAAATAAATATTTTAAGTTTCTGAAAGTGTGTAGGATATGTTTCTTAAGATATTTAACCAGTTTTGGCTTGATGGGAAATAAAGTCACTGTGCATGTCTGTATCTGTTCTGCTAGCAAACACTGGCCTGCTCCATCCTGACGGCTCTGTTGAGTGAGTTCTCCAGCTCCAGTAAGACCAGTAACATCGGCCTCAGTATGGAGTTCCACGGGAGCTGCAAACGCATCTTTCAGGTCTGTCCTTCCGTCCCAATTATTCTCCTTGTGTCTTTTTGATATCAGTTGTATTGACCCAGGGCTAGCTGTTACATTTGTATGTTAACCTGTAATACTAGGCAAAAATATAATGTGAAAAAGTGAGCATGAAGCAGTGTTATATTAGTATCATTGATATACTATAGCTTTTTGTTAATATTTTGAATTGGATTTTTTTTACATTTTCTGTTTTCTTTCATTATAAAGTTTTAGTAATATTGTGTATTTTTGGTGTTTTCATTATTTTTAAATGTATATAGTTTTAATTAATTTAAATTTATTAGTTGTAGTTTATTTATCTTTAGTTATTTTTTGTATTTCAAGTATACATATACACACAAAATTTTGGAAAATTACTATTTTTTTTTTTTTTATATTATGCTTATGCTCGTCAAGCCTGCATTTATTTGATCAAAAATATAGATAACAGTAATATTGTGAAGTATTATTACAATTTAAAATGATGATTTTCTATTTTAATATACTTTAAAATATAAGGAGGACGACCTCATGCAGATCTTCATGCTCACTATGGAGGTCCTGCAGGAGTTTAGTCGGAGGGAGAACCTCAACGCTCAGATGTCCTGTGTGTTCCAACGCTACCTTGCACTGGCCAATCAAGTGCTCAGCTGGAACTTTCTTCCACCCAATCATATCCTTTCATAAGTGACTTTTTTATATTTGTGTGCTTATGTTTGTAGCCATGACTTTTTCACTTTTAATTTAGAGGAAAATTGAGAGAGGTGATGCAGGCTAGATTTGTGTCCCTGGGAGCATAAGGGAACGCTAGACCTGGGATGAAGCTGCAAATGTTTTAGAGGCACAAGGGTTAAGAAAGGAAAATTAACTGTGACTTATTTTTGGATTAATAATAGACAAGCTATAATGTGATAATCATTCTCAACCTTCTTAGCAGTTCTCGCAAAATAATCGAGCGCACCGAACCGGATCCAAGCACAGTTCTTTTTGCTCTTTAGAAAACAAACTTTTTCCGATCATGAAAAAAGTTCACCTGCTTGAAGCCACAAATTTAGAGGAATTAGAAAGTATTTGCCAGAGTTTCATTCTTTTAATATTTTCACATCAATTTTAAAGGTCTGGTTTTCTTGCCTCACCGTAGTTTTACATCTGCCTTCGTGTGTCATTTTCTTTTGCTGTTAGCATGTGCTAGTGTTAGTCCTAAATCATGAGCTGTGATTGATGGTGCGCGTGCGTCTGTGTGTGTTTTAGCTCTGTGAGGTGTTAATCCCACTCAGGCTGACTTTGTGTCTCTGTGTCTCTTTAAAGAGATCTGAGCTGGCGTCTATGCCAACCAGGGTCACGTATCACTTACAAAGGAGGCCTGTGCCAAGCCCTTATCGTGCTCAATAAGTGTGCCTTTAAACACACAGCTCATTGAGTGCTGGGGTGGAATGTCGGGCGGCCGTTTGTGCATTGATGTGTTAGCATAGTTTCAAGTCATATTAATTGCCCACTGGGTGCTGGAGGGGGAGATAGTTCTTTGATACCAAGAGCACATTTGTTAAGGACACAGAGAGGACAGAATGTGTGAGTTTATAAGTGGATATTTATAAAATTGACTAGCCTGAGTTGTGTGAATGACTAGTCAACTAATGTTCTATAATGTTTAATGTCTGTTTATTGCATTCACAACAGTCTAATTAAAGCACCATTTTAAATGTATAAGAATAAATAATTGTGTGTGTGTATATATATATATATATATATATATATAATATATATATATATATATATATATATATATATATATATATATATATATATATATATATATATATATATATATATATATATATATATATATATATATAATATAATAATTTAAAATAATTTAAAATAACTGTTTTCTATTTTAATATATTGCAAAATGTAATTTATTCCTGTGATGGCAAAGCTGAATTTTCAGCATCATTACTCCAGTCTTCAGTGTCACATGATCCTTCAAAAATCATTCTAATATGCTGAATCAATTTTTTTTATTATCATGTTATTATAATATTGTTGAAAACAGTTGTGCTGCTTGTGATTTTTGTGGAAATAATGGTACTTTTCTGATTAGAAAGTTCAAAATAACAACATTTATTTTAAACCGAACACTTGTAACATTATAAATGTCTTTACTGACTCTTTTGATTAATTGAATGCATTCTTGCAAAAAAAAATTCAAAAGCCAAACATTTGAACCTAATTTTATTGTATATAAAATATTTTATATTAAATTATCTAATTATATATTTTATATTTATATATTTTATATACTGTAACTGTACATGTAATATATATTTTGCTTGTTCAAGACCATCTTGACCCATCCCGTGTGTGTGTGTGTGTGTGTGTGTGTGTGTGTGTGTGTGTGTGTGTGTGTGTGTGTGTGTGTGTGTGTGTTCTAGTGTTCATGTTTTTCTATCCCGGTGGGGACTTACACCTGAATGCACACAGACTCATGGGGACTCGTGTCACAGTGGGGACCTAAATAGAGGTCCCCATGGGTAAACAAGCTTACAAATCATACAGAATGATTTGTTTTGGAAATGTAAAAATGCAGAAAGTTTTCTGTGATGTGTAGGTTTAGGGGTAGGGTTAGTGTAAGGAGATAGAATATACCGTTTGTACAGTATAAAAACCATTAAGTCTATGGAGAGTCCCCACAAAGACAGTAAACCAGACGTGTGTGTGTGTGCGTGCCTGACAGCCGCTTAGACTCTGCTTTCCTCAAAGTGCCGCCATCTCTCAGTAGTCAAGGCCATGGCATGCGTATCATTTGTCCACGACACACTCCCACTTGACGCATGTACATTTTTCATGTACATGTTTGTGTGATTCTTTTACGTGAATCCCCTCAGTGTCTGAAGTACTGCGTGTCTGTCCATGCCCCTAGTGACCCTGGGCCGGGTTGGGGCCAGGCTTCGTGTCGGTCAGGTGCTTTGAATGGAAGAGAGAGATGACAGATGGCTGTGTGCCAGGCCTCATCTCTGACACACATGCAGCACGAGTGAGAAGAGCTTTGTATGGCCACTGTCCCGTGCCCGATGACGGGGAGAAGGGCGTTCATGGGGCTGTGAGGGGAATCTTAAGAGGGAGGATGTGATACTCAGGCTTCCTAATATCCTTGGATCCCACCTCTGCTCTCTGGCACTGGGCCGCTCCCAGCACTCTTATAATCATTACGTTTGCTGAATACCTCCTGACTGATGCGGTCCTGAGCTAAACGCACAATATTTTCTGCTCTTATTCAGCTGCAACTTCACAACACTATCACACTTCAGTGTCCACTTTTGTTTAATGGACCTGGCCAATATATCAGCCAGGCTATAATTAATCTGTACAGAGCAGCAAATATACATGTATTCAGTGATTTTGTGATGAGGAAGGAGTATCTTGCCGACACAGATCAGTTCCTACTAAATTACGCTTATGGTTGCCACAATTACCAGCTCATTGCAGTGGCCACCACTGAAAAAGTATTTTCATTGTGTGGAAACTTCACACTTGATATTTCTTTTCTGTTGTCTTTATTTCCATATGTTCTTGAGGTAATTGAAAAATCAAAACAAAACAAAAAGTTAATTACAAAACCTTTATGTAGTGACTGTTTCCCACAGGATTTTGCGACATGTCACACTGGTGTTTTTAGGAAGCCAAACAATTTGAATATAAAATAATAATTTCTTCTTCCTCTTTTTCTTCTCATCATCAAATCTACGGCAGAAATGTATTATTATTGTAACAGCTGCACTGTAAAATAGTAAATTGTATATGAACACAGTGCCGCACTTCACTCTGAAACGCGTTGCGCAGTAGATTATAGTCATTACATATTTAATTAAATTGCAGCCTTTTTGATATTTGATCATCACAATACCAATTTTAGTTTAATTTACAGATGCTTTGCCTAAGCATTGGCGCAAAACACCTTTTGTTATTATAAGAAGTGTAAAAATATTTTTGGTTCGTAATGAAACTTTGGTGGGATAGCTTAGACTGGTGGGCCACCACAGTCTAGGTAATTGAGAAACACTGAGTGTCAATTGGATTACTTTTAAAATTTGCTAAATCAAAACTGACCAGTGTATCAAAACAAATGGAATCTTTCTGAATGTATAGGAATCGCTTTTAAATCTGATTTAAATCAATAATTGTTTAATGGAAGTGATTTGCTGTCAACTCAAACATTCACACCCCTGCTTGTTATCCTGTTCAATTCTGTCAAACTCTGTCTCCACAGCATGAGTCTGTCTCTTAAAGCCAACATGTCAGATTTTGTTTTCATCATGTCTTGTTCTGCTTTCTCTCATATGACACACCATAAGTACAGAACAGATAAATGTTAAATCTTTTCATCTGAAAGGCCATGTATAGCTTTGTGAATATAGTCTGTGCGTATGAAAGCAAAAAAAGATTATTTTTTTCAGTAAAAAAAGACAATTGTTATTTAAAATTATAATAATATTTCACAGTATTACTATTTTACAGTCTGTTTGTTTTTGTTTTTTTTAATCAAGTAAATGCAGCATTTGTTAGCATAAGAGACTTCTTACTGACCTCAAACTTGAACAGTAGAGGACATTTAACAGATATGTAGGATAAACATTTACCATATTGAAAGGGCTTTGCACTGTGCTAAATATATATACATGTGTATGCTTGTTAAGAGTTATACATTTCTGAATCTGGATATACACATGCAAGAATGCGTCTTTGGCTGTTGCATCACATCTCATGCTGTTTTCTCAGCATCTTACACCATGAGTGTTTTTCATTCATTGTGTCAAGTTTACAATAGTTCAACTTTTAAAAACACATCTTGAGACTGCTGCCTTTTGTGGTATTTTCTTCAGCTAAGTCTAGCTGTGTTTGAACACTATAACATGTCCTTTGTGAATGCCCCCTGAGAGACTCATCATTGTGGTCATGACCTCTGGCTAGTTGATTCCTGACATGTAGTTTTGCACATCTCTGGTTGAGGTCGTCATGTGTTTCGTGTCTTCAGCAGCTGGGACGAGGACTGGTGGAAACGAGTCATGTGCGTTTATGAGTAAGCCAGGCTTGGGTTTCAGGAGGTCATATCTTTAGTCACCCTCCCTGTTTTTCATACGCTCGCACACTTTTCCAGCAATAGCTCCAAGTGACATTAAATGACCGGCTGGTTTATCCCCCGTCAGTGCTCGTTGGTTGGCGTCCCTCCGTCAGTCGGTCTCTCCCTCCTGCGCTCATGTGGCAGGCTGCTATCAGCCCGCTGGTGGTCAGCACACAAGCTCCAGCCGCTCTCTCTTGAGGCCCATTCTCTCCTCAGCACGGGTCACACAGAGTTCTCCTTTTTCTATTTTTAAGAGGCCATAAAGTCAGGTCTGCTCAGGACGGACTCAGGCAGAAAGGATGTAACGCACTCCAGCACACTAGTCAAACACCTGGCACTTCCTTGTGTTTGCATAGTGAATTCATAGGTGAGTCGCCATGTATTTGTGTGGTGTAAGATAATTTGCTTTGATATTTGCAGCGATATATTCAATCCACATTTATTTAAATAGCACTTTTCAAAGTACATATAGTTTCAAAGCAGCTTTACAGAAAATGCATGTCTACATTACAATTTAGAATGATCTGTTGTCAGGTGACTGAGTTATGGATTTCAGAAATGTACATATACAAATAACGCAGTTAGCTAACAATGCATTAATTTAAGGCAGAAACAATGAGCTCATTGATGTGATGAATACATGTTGTTAACAACATGATTAGGATCTAGCAGGAGAATTTAGCATAGGTGCATGTTGATTTAGATTTAGCTATGTATATGGCGGGCATGAGCAGAAACTGTAGTGTGTGTGTGTGTGTGTGCGTGTGAGCGAGAGAGCACTTGCATTTGTCTGCTGGGAGTGACTGTGGGTCCGGCCCAGAGGAATGCGTGGCCTTTGCCGGTAACTGGCTTTGATCAGACATTCCTGTGGGAGCCTTTTCTCTTTCTCCTCCTCTCATTTTGTCGTTTCTTCCCCCCGCCCACCCCCCCATCACTTTTCCCAGTGGGCTACATATGGAAAGGGGGAGATTTTGAGGTAAACATTTAGTGGGAGGGGACAGCACGATTGAACAGTAGGAACGGTGCCGCTGTAGAAGAGCGATACAGAAAGAGCTGTAGAAAACAGCCGCTGGGAAATTCTCTGCATCAATTTTCCATACTCCTCTTAGTGTAGACCAGGAGGAACAGCCAGAAAGAAGTGACAGAAATACAAGGGTCTTTGAAAGGTCTGTTCTGTCCTTAACTGAGGTGTCACTGGGGAGGCACTACATTGCCATGTTCGAAGCGACTCAGAATGTCATGCTCAAGCCAACCGATTCCTGGAGGGAAACTCTTCTAGACCACAGAGTAATGGACCTTTTCTTCACTGTGAGTACCACCTGTTTTTTTTTTTTTTTTTACACCTTTTTTTCCCTCTTTTCTTATCATGTCATTGTTCATTCATTACCTGCATTCTCTCATCGTTTATTGCTCATGTTCTCTCTTCCTGCTTTTATTTTCTTTCAAATAATTGTCTTTAACCGCTGATGTTGTGACCATATGACACGGCAGCAGACAGTATTAAATGATCGATATTTAGCAGATGTAAAGGCACATTTATATTTAAATGAGCTGCTTTTTTTTTTTTTTTGCGGTGAGTAAACGCTCATTATCATGTTGCCTTAGAAACAGGTCAAAGACACAGTCCAGTCTGGTCTTTGTGAAGATTTGAGGGGAAAAAAAATGTAAAGTAAAAATATGCACACAAAAAAACCCACATGTATTTAATTTAGTATATCGTTGTGTATCTATTAAAATAAAATCTATCTGTCAATCACAATAAAAGTTTTGGCTCAGTAAGATCTTTTAATGTTTTTGAAGTCTGTTATGCTCACCAAAAAAATAAAAAAAAATAATATTGGGATATAATATTTAAATTGAAAACTATATGTGTGGAAACCATGTTTTTTGTTTCTTTGATTAGAAAGTTCAAAAGAACAGCATTTATTTGAAATAGAAATGTTTTGTAACATTAATATATTTACTGTTACTTTTGATCAATCTAATGCATCCTTGCTAAATAAAATTATTCATTTCTTTAAAATAAAAACCTTTATTGACCCCAAACTTTTCAATGGTAGGGTGTATGGTGCAGTGTATATATAATGACTTTCAGCACTTGTGTATACATGTAAATTTGCGCTCTTCATCTGAAACCGAATCTGTTGGTGACACAACTGTCCCAGGGCAAACCATTTTCCAACTATTATGTTTGTGTGAGTTGCTCACGGCAATAATGACACCATTACAAGGAAAAATGTGACGTAATAAGGTAATAAATAATTGTATTTCTCCACTGAAATGTTATTTAGATATGCATGAATACTGATCCAGTGCTGTTAGAATTATACTAAGTAGCAAATCTGACCAATATTTAACTTCATTATCCAAAGTTTCTTTTTGATGTAACTGTTCAGTTTTAGATGGCTGATCAACGTTACCAGTCAAGAGCCGTGAATGTTTTGTTTTTTTGTCAGTATTGTTTAGTATTCCCCAATTACCCATTTCATTTGCATATTTGATCTGCTGAATGAAATTCCTTTCTTTGTGCTCTGTATTAAAGCAGCATACATTTTAAACTATTATCTTCAGAAGATCATGTGCTATGCATGCATTCTGCACGGTACACCTTCAAGTCATTATACATTCAGTCTAATGGGTCATTACATCTCACAGAACTAATGCCTGTGAGACTCCGGTCGTGATGTGTGGAACAATTCCGTCAGGTTACCCTCGGCATCAGTGATGCACATGCCAAATAGCGTTCCGCTCTTACTCCATTACCATTGCACGGTTTCCCTGAGGCGTCTGCTGCCAAATAATGCTCTACTTTCCACCATCAGTCTTGGGTGGTTTCTACAGCCTGATTAGATGTTACTTTCCTTCACTCTGCTGCTCAGGAATGAGTCTGCAAGGTGCCAATATGCTGCTCCATCATTCATGCCTTTTCTGAGAGGAGGCTGCAATCTGTAAACTGGTGACAAACTGTGCACCCGTCTTAACAGGGTCAGTCTGTTGACCTGGAGGTCAAGGGCTGTTCAAACATAAGTGTCTCATTTGTCTTTTATGGGATTTGCTGTTATGGGTTTGAAGCGTACTGAAATACCAGATATATATGCTTGATTTTTCACGTGTATGTTGGATTCTAAAATGGATGTAATTTATTTGCGCATTACATTTATTTTTATTTCCTTTAGTATACTTAAGATTTATAAGAATAAAAAATTTAAATCCAACATTTTTTATTTGATTAAGAATTTAAAGGCACAATATGTAACTTTTTTTTTGCTTTAAAATTAGCAAAAATCACTATATCTACGTTATATATATTTTTTAGTTGTGTACTTACATTATCCCGACTGTTTCCAACAATTTTCAAATCAGGAGAAATTTTTATTTAATTTTTAGACACGGCACGTTTCTTTATTTCCGTTTTGTCGCAGTCAATGGCGTCATATCCGCGTTGTCCCTGGTTTCCGCTCGTACTGCCATGGTAACCAGAGCTATGAGCAGAGCCCTCTGATTAACCAAAGCGACTGACGCGGACAACTGTGGAGTTCGCAATGTCTATTTGCACGCTGTTGTTGTTTCGTTCAAACATTATGGACCATGGCAAGCAGACTTTGGATAAAAAAGGAGAACTAAAACGAGAATCAATATCAGCGCGGTGTTTTCGAGATGCCGAGAGCTCCCATAGACAGTATATAAACGAGAGCTCCACGTCCGAGACTTCGACCGCTCCTACATGTACTTATTAAACAGGTGAGCACATTTACATAAAACTAATCAATTTTATATAGTTCAACAATGATAAAATGTTAGAATATGATCTGTATGTTATTCTAATGTTGATCTAGCTTACTGCTAGTCTCATACAGACAAACTAACACATAAATTTCAACACATTCAAAAGCAGTTTAGTGTGCTAGTGTAATGTTAGACCAGGTGAAACAGCGCTGCGTTACCTCACAAGTTTAATTTGTCTAATAAACTGACCTGTGAGTTGTAATTCTGCGTGTAGTTCGGTAGAATGAAATGTCCGTATTCCTTTTATATCCGCGGGAGCTCGCGTTGCGTTTGGAGCTGAAAGCTGTCTCTTAAGCAATCCCGAACTGCTTCATATCACAGTCATGATAAAAGCATCGATGTATTCAGTCATCCATAAACATTATTAGATCGGCCGGCTTGACGTTGACGACAGCATCCATAATTCTTAGCATGTGTTGCGTCATCAAACTACGCCTTTGTTATTGTAAAGAGGTTAGCGACCCCTAGCGGCGAAAAATTCTATACTGTAGGTTTAACTGTTTTAATATAACAAACATAAAACCACATGTGGTTTAATTTGATGTATAAATATACTGTTATCGAGAACTAAGGAAAGTGAATCAGTATTCTGCCAATTTATATTTAACTTTGACATTAAAGTATGTTACTGTTGTCAAAAAGCCATTTTAAATGGTCTGGATCAGTGTTGTAAAATATGAAAACATCCAATGTGGTAAATAGTTCTATGCACTGCTAAAAACATTAAATTAATGATGCATTAAATTGATCAGTAGTAAAAATAAATAAAGACATTTATAATGGTACAAAATATTTCTATGTCAAAAAGAATGCTGTCCTTTTGAACTTTCAATAAATCCTGAAAAAATGTATTAAGGTTTTGCGGTAACACTTTATTTTAGTGTCCTTGTTACATGTACTTACCATAGTAATAACAGTAAATAATGTATAATTACATGCAACTAACCCTCAACCAAATCCTAATCCTCACCTAACCCTATAGTAAGAACATGTAGTTGCTTAATATTACTCAGTACTTAAATATATAATTACACTGTAACAATGATACCTTAAAATAAAGTGTAACTGGTTTTGCTCAGTAATATTAAGCAGCACAACACTGATCATAACATAAGCTTCTTGAACAACAAATCTTCTTATACTGATTTCTGAAGGATCATGTGACACTGAAGACCGGAGTAATAATGCTGAAAATTCAGCTTTGCCATCACAGGAATAAATTACATTTCAAAATATTAAAATAGAAACTAGTTTTTTTAAACTGTAATAATATTTTACAATCTTACTGTTTGTATTGTATATTTGATCAAATAAATGCAGCCTTGGTGAGCATAAGAAAACACAAAAAATGTACGATTCCAAACTTTTGAATGGTAGTGTTAATATTGGCTTCTTGACACTTTTATTGACAGCACAATATAGAATAAGTGAAGATGGAGAGGTGAACAAGACCTGGAAAAATTGCGAGCTAGATTCGAACATTCACAGCACCACGGCCCAATGTTTCAGAACACATGCGTTAATGTTTAGACCATGACTCTTATAGAATGGTATTGAATGAGAGTTCGGTGAAGTCTCTTTGGCGCTGAGCATGATGTTCAGTGGTTTTGTGCTGGTCTCTCGAGTGTTGTTTGGGCCATACGATATTTAGTGGTATTTACAGTGAGTGGGGGGAATGTTTTTGTTAAAGGATGAAGAGTGGTCAGCTGTCACACCCTCTGTGTGTCTTTACGAGTCTCCTTGTAGCTGTGTGTGGTGCGCTTGTTGTTTTTCTACGCCCATGCAGGGGGATCTATGTGCGTAAGGGTGAGTTATTGAAGAGGAGGGTGAGTGTGCGTGTGTCGGCCTGTCAGCGGTGTCTGTGTGTGTATGCTGGCCCGTCAGCTGTTGGTCCTCACTTCTCAGCTGTGCCCTGAACAGACGAGGGGGCGTCCAGACACGCGCTGCTGGGGTCAGAGGTGACAAGAGATGAGCTGCAGGATTAGACTCTGAACCCTGGATTCAAAGCCCCTGTTAACAGCCTCAAATCCTCCCTCAGGTGGTCCGAGGAGAGGTCTCCATCTCTGCCTCTTTGATTGCATCTCAGAAGTTTGGAAATTTGCAGAGGAGAGAAAATGAAGCATAACTTAAAATAAATCTCATTTTCTCTTTGCACCTAATAAAGCCATAGCTGCGCTAACATTTTCCTACCAGCCAAACCGACTGAAGGGTGTTTTTGTTTGTGGTTTTAGTTTAGGTTTGTTCTTACACCCTCCGTCTTCACATGCACTCACTCATTTAGTAACAGTCACATTTTTATGCATCCATAAAATGGGTGAAACTCAGAAAAACATGTCTCTGTCACATTTTTTTTTTTTTTTAAAGAAGGAAAAATATATTGTACTACCAAAAAATGAAGCATAATTTAGGACCCTTAAGATTTTTGTGTTGTGACATTTATTTCCATGACAGTTAGGCACATTTCCACAAAATTCTCATTACAGTGCAGACATTTGACTTTTTTTGTACTTTTTTTTTTAAAGAATAATTCCCATTATTCTCAGTAGTGATTCTCATTACAGTATTTAAAAATTGTACATTTAAACAATTATTTATATATTATATAATCTTTGTTTTATAAATTCTTTTTTTTGAGATGCAAAATGATAGTAATCTTTTTATTGTAAATACTGTATTTCCAAAATGATTTCATATAAAAATTTGTTTTTGTTTTTAATGTTTAATTAATTTGCATTTCAGCAGTGAGAATGAGACTATTTATTCATTTGAGAGTGTCACAATTGAAACAAATAAATATCAGTTTCTTTCTATTTATTGTATTTCGATTTATATTTATTTATTTATTTAGTACACATTCTTTTATAGTTTATTTTGGGCTTCACATTTTTTTTTCTTGACAAGTTTCATGAGATTCACCCACATGTGTTTAGCGCTAGGCAAAGAGTTTTAGAAGCTGAGATCAGATTCTGACTCAGAGCATGTGCGTGGTTTGTTTATGGTATAAACACAATCAGGGCTTGTTATGGCACTTTGAGTATAACGCTGTCGTAAGGTGATTGATTGTAGCCTCTGATTTTGTAACAGGATCTGAACACGCTGAATGCGACTGGAGAAATGATCGGTGAGAATAGAAAGCAGGAGAGGGTCTAATCCTCCCCGTGGACAGACACAAGGCTTTGTCTTTTCTCTATTAATAGGTCTCCCTGCCTCTTTTCTCTCTCGCATTCATTTCGGAGAGCTACCTTGTCTTGTTTTGATTTAGACGCCCCCTCCCAGACTCTAACTATAGTCTGACTCAAGGCGATTGGCATAGTTTACATGGCGTGGATGTTCTTTAGCGCAGCTGTTTTTACAGAGCATGCTGCTCGCAAAGCGTTGGCCTTGTACTCTTTTCTTTCTTCTCTCATTCCCTCTTTCCCTATCCAGTTCTCTCTGTCATCCGCACCCCCCCCCACACACACACACACCCCTCCTCCCTCCCTCTCTCTCTCTCTCTCTCTCTCTCTCTCTCTCTCTGTCTCTCTCTCTCTTTCTCTTCTTCAGCTCAGAGGATGATTTCACACCGCTCTAGCAGACAGGGCTGTGCTATGGTGTGTTAGCGTTAGCACTTTGCCCAGTGGCTGATGTTCATCTGTGTATCTGTAGGAGGTGGTATGTGTTGAGGAAATGCCACTTTTGGTTCATCCACATTCTACCAGATCATTCAGAGGGCTCCATCCGACTCTGTGCACCTCTTCGCACAGCATCTCCACCAGAACGTCTGGCGAACAGACGAGCGAGAGTAAGATTCCAGGGATTTAGGAAAGAAAAAGAGCAAAGGAGTGTGCCAAACAACCATATGTGCAGGAGACTTGAGTCAGTCCGCTCAGAAACGTTAGCCGTCTCTTTGACCATGTAGCTCTCGCTTTATGCCGCTCGTCCTCGTGAACCCCTCGGACTGGATTGGTGTTTGAGAAGCCGATCTGATTGATTGGCTTGGGTTGAGGCGGCCAGGTGTTTTTGTCCGTGGCAAGAAGCTATAGTTTTGCCGTTGGCGAAGGTGAGGGCTATTCCACAATTTTCCTCTGTTCATTATTCCACTGAGCAGGTTTCAGAGACTTGCGTGAGATGAGAAATCGAAGACAGACCTGCGTATCTTTGCGTAAGAGAGAGCAGAAGAAAAAGAGGAGAGAGTGAGAGAAAGTATGTTTTTATATGTCAATGAGAGAGGCTTTTCTCTGTGATTCAGAGAGACTGTGTGAGCTCCCCAGCCCGTGTGTTTTGTCAGCTGCCCATGGGCCGGTCTGCAGTTCCTCCTGGACTCTTTGAGGGGGCCTGTCTGGTTTTAACACTGTAGAATATACCTACGGTCACTTATACATTCTCTCCAACCTCCATTGCTTTTATTCTCTCTTTTATACGCTCATTATGATATGATATATCATGTCTCCTGAGGAGAAGGATTTCAGTCTGTTGGTGAGCTGCATTGATGTCGGTTTTGAGAGTGTATCTTTTGGTCCGTTGTAGGATGTCTTGATCTTTGTGTGGTCTGTATCAGTTAGTCAATGAAGACATTGCAATCTACTCTGAGTTCATAGGAAAATCAGTTTTATAAAGATGAAGAGATGATCTGATACCAGACATGCTCCTTTTATGGGGTTTTTGAAAATAGGATTGGTTTACGTCAGCGTAATGAGTCAGGAAATGGCACGTGTTTCAGCCCGTCTCTCTCTTGTTTTCTCTGTCTTGTAGGTGCACAGGAAGATCAGAGAGGACTCGGACATGGCGCAAGATTCCCTTCAGTGCCTGGCCCAGCTGGCCTCCATGCATGGCCCTATCTTCCCAGATGAGAACGCTCAGGTGACCTACCTGGCCCACCTGGTGGAGGGATTGCTCAACATGATCAATGGGTGCGTTTCTCTGAGACCTTCAGTCACGTGCTGCACTGTGTGCTTGATGTGCTTGCTATTCACAAATGTATTCTTTTGAATTGTAAGATCACTGCATAGTAGTTGTCCAATGTATATATGAAAACATGCCTAGGACACATTTCGTCCCACAATCATTTTAATCCATAAAATAAATTATATTGTGTGTTATTATTTTAGGACCATTGATAAAAAAATGTTTACAGCAATGCAAAATATCTTAATGATCTTAAAAATATAGGATTCATTATTTTTTAAGTAAAATGTAATTAATTTCATTCTTTTGATTTTTGAGGTAAATATGACCCAGGCATGTTCTTGACACGGAGATTCTACCAAATAGCAGGGTTAGAAAATTACCAGGGCAAGTTACAAAACTACTAACCCATATATTTAAAGTGTGGAGGCAAAGATGTCCCTGAAGTGCATGGTTAAATAAATAAAAATACTACTACTACTTATATATTTTCTCCATTTATGTTCATAGAATAAAATTAATACTTTATTTATTTACTTGGGTAGTTTATTCAAGAAACATAAATGGAGAAAGATTTTTCCTAAGTACTATTTCATTTAATACTGTGAAGCTGCTTTGATACAATCTGTATTGTGAAAAGCGCTATATAAATAAAGTTGACTTGCCTGGACTTGACTAAGTCCTTTCTGGGGCTCCAAATTACAAATTAGTTAAGTTTTGACACTGTTGGCATAGTTCTGTGTAAGTACTCACATTGTAAATTCTCTGCTATGTCTATAAAGATGGATTGATGTCTCTGCAGCTTTAAATAACACACACATTCTCTCATACACTGCTGTTTGGAATTTGAGAACAAGTAGGCGTAGTGAGTCGGGGTCTCTCTCTCTCCCCACTCCTCCCTCTCTCTGTCTCTGCCATTCTGTAATCACCTATTCCTGGAGCATTTTTCCAGTTGCATCATCGGAAAACCATGCGGCAGGTCCGCCAATCTGCCGTGATTGAACTCTTCTGCTTACAATTTAAATCCATCTGATATGGGTTAGAGCCGCAGTTGGGAGCGTAAAGAAAGGCAGACCTCGACTGCTCTTTCTGAGGGAAAAAACCCTTGTGTTCCCAGAATCCATGTAGTGTGCCAGCACAACGGCAGGTCAATGTGGTGGTTGAAATCACAAGTCTCCCTTTATAGCAGCTGAGGTATTTGTGCTCATAGACAAAGATTTTCAGTGAAACTGAAAATCTGCACAGTTTACACTGGACCAATGCAGGCTCACGCGTATCTCACACTTCCAGATAAGAGAACATTGATTGAGGTTGGTTGTGGGATGTCCCTTTAAGGGACAGGCTTGCCACTGTAAGTAAGTACATGATTGTTCTGTCTTTTTCACCCTCTGACAGGATTGAGATCGAAGATTCAGAGGCCGTGGGTATCTCCAGCATCATCAGTAACCTCATCAGCACATTTCCCCGAAGCGTTCTGACAGCGCTCCCGAACGAACTCTTCGCTTCTTTCATTAACTGTCTCACTCTGCTTACATGTTCCTTTGGTCGCAGCGCCGCCTTGGAGGAGGTGGTGAGTACTGCATTTGTGCCACAACAGACTGCAACCACACTTTAGAGGTAGTGGTTCTCAACGGGGGTGTATAGAGAACAACGGGGGGCGTTGGAAGCAAGATTTTTGAAAGGGGGGCGTTCACAAGTTTCCACCAAAGATCCAGGCAAGACAAGATTAAACATGTTATTACTTGCAAAATAATTGCCTACAACATTCTAAAATCTGCCAGTTTAATGCGACATGTAAGCTATGTATCGTTTCTTTTGCAACGACTCAACGAATCAGTATTCACATGCTCAGAAATGTGTTTCGCGCTGACAACAATCCAGCGCTGACTAGAATCACGCAGCAGAGGAATGGAAAGTTGACAAGCCATTAAAAAAGTATTGACTGAAGAACCACTTATATATTTTCAAATATTTTCAATAAATCATGTTCCCATTCACTACGGTGATGAATTTTTTAATTAATTAAACTAAGGTAATTTATTATTTTATAAGGTAAATCTTTTACATTTTTAGGCATTAACTAATGCCAATGCCTAATGCCAAAAAATTGTCTTTGTTCACAAAGTAATTTACTGGTCAGGCATTATTGTTAACTCGCAAGACTGTAAGGAGAAAATGACAATTTGATGGATAATTTAAATATATTCTGTTGTCACATTTTGGTAATGTATTAATTCCGCCGTCACATCTGAGCGCGAAACGCTGCTTGGATCGTTTCAAGATAGTTAACAATAATTAATAATACAATGTATGGGACCTGGAAAATGGATAGGGGGCGCTGGCCCAAAAAAGGTTGAGAACCACTGCTTTAGAGAGTAGCCGAGGTCTGTGAATGCCAAACTCGTTATTCTTTTTTATATAGAGAACTGCTCTGTCGCAGCAGACTTTTTATTGTATTAAAAGGAAAAATAAAACCATTAAACCAGAGTGTACTTTTTCACACCCATATTTTAGGGCTGGACACTTTAGTTTCACGTTTTTATTAGTTTGGGGTTGGTTTGGTTCTTCGTAAGATTTATTAAGTTTGGGTTGGAATAATTTTTACTATTATTATTTTTAAATCTCTTATGCTCCTCAAGGCTGCATTTGTTTGATTTACAAATACAGCAAAACATTAATATTGTGAAATATCATTACCGATACAATTTAAAATAACTGTTTTCTTTTTTAGTATATTCTAAAATGTAATTCATTCCTGGAATGGCAAAGTTGAATTTTCAGAAGTCATCACCCCAGTCTTCAGTGTCACATGATCCTTCAGAAATCAAGAAGCCAAGAAACATTTCTTATTATTATCAGTTGAAAACAATTGTGCTGCTTAATATTTTTGTTGAAACTGTGATACATTTCTAAACTAAAAAAAAAACAGCATTTATTTGATATAGAAATCTTTTGAAACATAAATGTCTTAACTGTTACTTTTGATAAATTTTATGCATCCTCTCTGAATAATAGAGTTAAAGGGTTAGTTCACCCAAAAATGAAAATTCTGTCATTGATTACTCACCCTCATGTTGTTCCAAACCCGTAAGACTTTCGTTCATCTTCGGAACACAAATTAAGATATTTTTGATGAAATCTGAGAGCTGTCTCACTCCTCCATTGGCTTCTCTGTAATTGAAACTTGCCAGCCCAGAAAGTTTGTAAAGACATCATTAAAATAGTCCAAGTTGACTATAGTGGCTAAACGTAGGCTAACTATTGGCCGACGCTGGTCATGTGTGTGATGCTGGCCAATAGTGAGCCTACGTTCTGACGTACAACCCAGAAGCGCTGCGCTGTTACACTACGTGAACTCACTCAGAGGCCCACACAGAAGAAAATGAAGAGTTGAATAGTCTTTATTTTTGTTTTGTTTTTGCGCACAATAAGTATTCTCGTCGCTTGATAAACTTATGGTTGAGCCACTGTAGTCACTTGGACTGTTTTAATGATGTCTTTACTAACTTTCTGGGCCGGCAAGTTTCAATTACAGAGAAGCCTGTGGAGGAGTGAGACAGCTCTCACATTTAATCAAAAATATCCTAATTTGTGTTACGAAGATGAACGAAAGTCTTACAGGGTTGGAACAACATGAGGGTTTCATGAGAATTTTCATTTTTGGGTGAACTAACCCTTTAAAAAAAAAGCTTACTGACCCCAACCTTTTGAACGGTAGTATGTGTGTGTGTGTATATATATATGTGTGTGTGTGTGTGTGTGTGTGTGTGTGTGTGTGTGTGTGTGTGTGTGTGTGTGTGTGTGTGTATGTGTATGTATATGTATATATGTGTGTGCTATGCATAAGTTTAGACACCCATACTAAAGTTGACTAAAAAGAGGAATAAAAAATCATCTTTTGGAAACTGAACTTAATGCCTTAATTTAAAAAATTAGGAAAAATCCAACCTTTAAGGACACCCATTTTCTTTGTGATTGAATAATGTATCGTAAATAAATAAATGTTCTTCCTTAAAATACAGGGTGCATAAGTTTTGGACACCCCTATGTTAAATTCCCATAGAGGCAGGCAGATTTTTATTTTTAAGTATTTAAAAAAAAAAAATTTTTTAGGATACTATGCATCCTGATAAAGTTCCCTTGGCCTTTGGAATTAAAATAGCCCCACATCATCACATAGCCTTCACCATACCTAGAGATTGGCATGGTTTTATTTCAGTTAGCCTAATAGCTGGTTTGATTTGCATTGAGAGATGATCTTATGGAAAGTACTCCATGCCAATCTCTAGCTATGGTGAAGGCTATGTGATGATGTGGGGCTATTTTAATTCCAAAGGCCAAGGGAACTTTATCAGGATGCATAGTATCCTAAAAAATTTTTTTTTTAAATACTTAAAAATAAAAATCTGCCTGCCTCTATGGGAATTTAACATAGGGGTGTCCAAACTTATGCACCCTGTATTTTAAGGAAGAACATTTATTTATTTACGATACATTATTCATTCACAAAGAAAATTGGTGTCCAATAAGTTCAGTTTCCAAAAGATGATTTTTTTATTCCTCTTTTAGTCAACTTTAGCATGGGTGTCTAAACTTATGCATAGCAATATGTGTGTGTGTGTGTGTGTATATATATATATATATATATATATATATATATATATATATATATATATATATATATATATATATATATATATATATATATATATATATATATATTTAACATCAGGGTAACAATAATAATATACACTTTAAAAATTTGGATTCAATATTTTACTTTTTTTTTTTTTAATGAGAGGGGCGTACGGTCTTAGAATATAGAAAAGGGATGTGTCATGTTACATGATTGAAATCACATCCGTTTCTTTGTCTCTAGCTGGATAAAGATGACATGGTGTACATGGAGGCATATGATAAGCTGTTGGAGTCCTGGCTGACGTTAGTGCAGGAGGACGAGCACTTCCCCCGGGGCTGCTTCGTCCAGCCCGCTGTGCAAGTCTTCAACTCCTACATCCAGTGTCACCTCGCAGCTCCCGACGGCACGAGAAACCTGGTCAGAACAACTGTGTTTATTCACTTTCACACCTAAACACAGCTTTCTCACCATGTTAAATCTCATCTGTTAACATTGCCAAAATATCCTTGGCTGTCCAATTTGTTGGTGATTTGTTGCTTTTCTTAGAATTTTTTGTTGTTGTTGTTGACTTTGTGGCTTGCTTTTCATCTTAATTAAAATGGAAAAGCATGAAGCACAACAAATGTCTAAAATTGTTTTCCTTCAAAGAATCCTCTGCCAAAGTAACACAGCCGCTTTAGCACATGGTTTTAGTCATACGCTATGTCTTTTTAGACTGCAAATGGTGTCGCTTCTCATGAAGAGGAAGAAATAAACGAGCTACAGGAGGACGACAGAGAGCTGTTCTCAGATCAGCTGGCCAGTATCGGCATGTTGGGCCGCATTGCTGCAGACCACTGTATACCTCTTCTCACAGGGTACAGAAAAACACACTCCTCTTCAGAGAAACTGGTGTAATAAACAACCACTGTGAGCCTTACATTTCCCCTCTGTCTTCAGTTTGTTGGAGGACAGAGTCACACGGCTTCACGGGCAGCTCCAGAGACACCAACAGCACCTCATGGCAACTGCAGACCCTGGCACAGTGGACCGGAAAGTTCTAGATGACCTTTATGAAGACATTCATTGGCTCATATTAGTGTCAGGTCCGTGTCATCCTCAAAGAGAATAAGTTCACCCAAAAAATAACATCACTCGTTTTCACTAACAAATGGACGTTCTTTTTGCTTTTTGTCATTGTTCTGAAGTCTTATGGTGTTTTAACAGGCTACCTCTTGGCTGATGACCCTCAGGGTGAGACACCATTGATACCTTCAGAAGTGATGGAGTACTCTATCAAACACTCGACTGAGGTGGATATCAACACTACACTGCAGCTCCTCGGCTCTCCTGGAGAGAAGGCCACCTCCATCCCAGGATGCAACAGGACAGACTCCGTTATCAGGTAAAGAGTCCTCACAGTAAACGTTTGCCAGTGTGTCATTACTCTGAAAAGAAGATTCAGGTTTGTTGGTAATCATGCTATGAATCCCTTTCATTCCAATTTTTCAGGCAATATTATTCAGAAGTTTTCCTTTTTCTTCTTATTTTTAACACTTTCAAGCTGATTCTGTGCACTGCATTGTACTAAGATACACCCTCACTTCTTGTATGGCATCCTCATGTCAAATGTAAATGATATGCGAGTGGTTTGATTTATCAAAAAGCTTTTAATTGACTTTTTACAACCATGAAGATTATATTTGCCAAATTTAGGGTAAATCCAATGAAGGCTGTATGAGTTGTTTGACAGTATTTTTTCAAAAATCTAGTTGGGAGGAAATCACTAATCACTGCATGTTAAACTTGAATCAACTTTCTAGATTAAGTTCAGATGTTATTAGCGAAAATGGGTGTGAAATTTGATAGTGGTTCTAGAGGGACTGACCCCATATTTGATCAAATGACTTTTCATAATGTACCCTATAAGTGTGCCAAATTTCATATTTTTTAGGAAGATGCCATGGAAAAAATGTACATACAGTGTCAGTAGGTGTGTAGAGTGATTTGCCTCTAAATATAGATGCTTGTCAAGTCCATTAAGTCATAATTTCATCATTGAGTAGATGAGGTATAATAATGATACTACATTGTCACTTTTTCCTCCTCTTTGCTCACTCATAGACCCATCTATTTAGCTCTTCTTTTATACATTTGCCACAGGGATTCATAATAGACTAGGGGCCAGATTTACTAACAGCTTGTGCCAGCTTAATGCTCTTTTGGCGTTAAACTACTGTCAGGACTTACTAAAGACACGCAGTGAAAAATTTGCGCTCAAAAGGCATGGACAAGGTTATTTTTGTGGCTGACATAAATGCATATGCATTTATAGGGATTTTCCATTCGGATGCAAAATTTATGGGAGGGAGAGTATTTGAATGAAAATGCAAGCATTTACTAAGGTTTGCGCTCATTTATTTACTGTTATTTGCGCCATTATTTACTGCCCATTATTTATTTTTGATCAAATAAATACAGCCTTGGTGAGAATAAGAAACAAGCATAAAACAAGCGAGCATATTAACTTTTGCTGATTTGCTGGGTGATTTTGCTGTCTACAGGAACAATGACTTGGTGATTTAAGCCTCCTCATGTTTAAAGTTTATTACTCAGAAATGCTGCTGGAGGGAGCAGGCGTGCTGTAGCACAGGCCGTTTGATCTGCAGTTCGTTTGCCCAGCGGGGAATGCCCTGGCACGTGCCCAGCGAGGCCTGCCACGCTCACAGCAGCCCTTTAGTGGCCCCTGCGCCGGCGCCAGCCAATCCTGCAACACCACTCCCCACACATTATTCAATTAGAGCCAGGCCTGGTGCCACTCAGAGCCCAGGGTCAGAGGGGAGCGCTAGGGGCCGGAGTCGTGCGTGTGTTCAGAAGCAGTTTCCTAGTTGATTGATTTTTTTTTTTTTTTTCAAGGTCTATTTACACCTTTGTTGTATTAAATGCTGGTTTTATGTAAAATTGTGTATTATTGTTATTTAATAATAATAACTGTATTAAAAAAAAATATATATATATATATATATATATATATATATATATAAATTTTTACTTTATATGTAAATACATATTACTTAATAATAATAATAATAATAATTAACAAGTTTTTTTTTTTTTTTTTTTTTTTTAAAAAAAATTTGAAGGGGGAAGGATCAAGAGGCATGTTATGCTTAAACACACACAGGGTTTTTTCCCCTGGCATTTCCAAGTAGATATTTGATCTGATTCTAATCTGATTGGAATGGGATACAGCCTGTGAATTTAATGAATAGTGTAATTTTGATGATGTAGAAGCTGTTTATGTGGTTACTGGTAGGGTCTCATAGAGACCTAGTGGTATTGTCAGTAAAAATCTGCCTGTAATCTGATTTGGTCTTAATGGATGGAGTTATTCCAAAACTGTGGAATGGGATAGAGGTGAGGATTGAAAGATTGGAAGGACGCAGAGTTGATGGGTAGGGGAGGGATGGAGAATTTGAATGGGGGGCGATGTGGAGGTCAAAGGATTTGGAGAGGCAGTAGGCTGGTGATGGGTGGGTGAAAGCGAGCAGACTGTAGAGGATTTGGAAAGACAGTGGGCCAAGGGATTGTGTTTCCCAATAACAGGCACCAACCCCGCAGCTCTGAAATGTCAGTGGGGTTTTATCTTCACAAACAATGTGAAACATTTAATGGTGCTGCACTTCACGGGGAGCGTGGGATATCTGTCTTCCAGGATAGTAAGCTGCTCTAATCCCTTTCTTGTGTCCTCTTTCTTTACCAGTGGAGGTGTGAAGGAATGATACCGTTTGTTATTGTGGGCCTTTGTTGAGTCTCGAAGCATCTTGACAGAACCGCCATGAACTCCATTCCAACCCCTCTGCCATTTCTCACACTTGTTTTTCTTCTCCCTTCATTTTCCTGTAAAGAACAGATTGTCATTCTATTTCAGGTTGTTCTGCTGGCAGAAAATTGCCTCGTATATTTAGCTACATTTACACCTCCATTTCTCCGTCTCTCTGTCACAGGTTGTTATCGGCGGTGCTAAGAACGTCAGAGGTGGAATCTCGGGCTACGCGAGCGAGTCTTACTGGGCTCCTGAGTCCTCAGATGGGCAAAGACATTGTCTGGTTTCTTCGGCGCTGGGCCAAGACATACCTGCTGGTGGACGAGAAACTCTACGGCCAAGTGAGTTGCCGAAATGAGGTCGATCGATGTGTGGAAACAGCAGGCACGATGTCTGAATAAAGCCTTTTGGGATCTCTGTTTGGATCTGTTTAGAAATCACACACAGATTCCTGGAACACAACCTAGACATTTTTATGTCTTCTTCTGTGTGTTTGTCTTTTGTCTTCTCTTCTTTAGATCAGTATGCCCCTCAGCACAGCGTTTGGAGCAGACACTGAGGGGGCGCAGTGGATTGTGGGATATCTGTTGGAGAAAGTGATCAATAATCTGTCAGTGTGGAGCTCTGAGCCTGAGCTGGCTAATGACACTGTGGAGCTGCTAGTGACTCTGGTGGAGAAGAGAGAGAGGTTTGTGTCTGCCTGCTGGAGTAATGTGTATGAGGGCTAAATATGTGTCTAATTAGCTAAACGCTCTGCAGGACAGCTGCTCACTGACAGGCTCAAGGGAGCCCGTGGTTTGTGCTGATGTCTTCATATACCTTCAGTTGAGACAAGACCAAATGAGACCAAATGTTTTTAATGAGCCCCACCTGCTGGTGGAATTATGGCATTGCATTTTAAAGTCAATTCTAAACTTAAGATTGCATAAATAATACATGAATAAATGTAAATTGAATTAACTATAAATTGCACTGCGTATCAATGCAAATTTGTTTTAAGTAATTGCATTGAAGGAATAGTTTTACACTCAAGTCATTCTTAACCCATTAACAAAAGAGACTGTAAAGGGTTAGTTCACCCAAAAATTCTGTCAGTAATTACTCACCCTCATGTCGTTCCAAACCTGTAGTTCCTTGGTTCAACTTCGGAACACAAATTAAGATATTTTTGATGAAATCAGAGAGCTTTCTGATATATATATCTTTTTTTTTTTAGCAAAAAAAATGTTGTTCCTTCGTAAAATTAAGGTTGAACCACTTTAGTTACATGGACTATTTTAATGATGTCTTTACTACCTTTCTGGGCCTTGAAAGTGGTAACAACGTTGCAGTCTATGGGGGGCCAAAAATATCTTAATTTGTGTTCTGAAGATGAACGTAGGTCTTATGGATTTGGAACAATATGAGGGTGAGTAATTAATGACAGAATTTTCATTTTTGGTTGAACTATCCCTTTAAGAATGCAGCTTTTTTCCATTAAATGAAAGCATATAGTAACTAAGTATTGTCAAGCACAAAAACACACCATGAGTGTAGTACATATGACTCGTTTACTATATTCTAATTCTTCCATAAGAAAGTCCATTGTCTCTCTTTAATCTCAATCAAATGCACTACCGTTCAAAGGTTTGGGTTTGCAAGATTTTATGTTTTTGAAAAGTTTTGCTAAGGCTGCAGTTATTTGATCAAAAATACAGTAAAACCGTAATATTGTTAAATACTATTACAAATTAAATTACTGTTTTCTATTTGAATACATTTACTCCAATATTCCAGTCTTCAGTTTCACATGATCCTTCATAAATCATTCTAATATGCTGATTTGCTGCTCAAGAAACATTTCTTATTATAAATGTTTAAAAAAAAATTGTGTAAAGTGATACATTTATTACAGGATTTTTAATAGATAGAAAGTTTAACTGTACAGCATTTATTTGAAATAAAATGTTTGTAAAGTTATAGGTTTACTGTCAATTTTGATAAATTTAATGCATCCCTGCTGCATAAAAGTATTTTACTGAGCCCAAACTTTTGAACACTAGTGTATGAGCATATTCAAACTTTGCATGTCTAACATATCTCATCTCATCAATTATATCGATGCAACACATTTGAATGTCATACAGGTCTGTAATTCATGATTTCTGGGTGAACTATTCCTTATAAAATCTGCTCACACGATATATAAGTTTGTCTTCTATATGTGTGTTTTTATCTTAACTTTCCTCACTCACGTTTCAGGGCGAACATTGTTGTGCAGTGTGAGAACTGGTGGAACTTGGCTAAGCAGTTTGCCAGTCGCAGTCCTCCCTTACATATGCTGTCCAGCACAGTCCAGCGGACTCTGATGAAAGCTCTGGTCCTGGGCGGCTTTGCTCACATGGATTCTGATACCAAACAGCAATACTGGGCTGAGGTCAGAAAAAAATGATTCTAGAGAAATGTTTTGAAGGAAGCCCAAGCATTATTGCTGATGAGATAAACACAAGATAAAGCAGGAGTTTATGAAATGTTGCCTCATTACTCTTTCTGTCTCTGCACTGCAGGTACTGCATCCACTCCAGCAGCGCTTCCTAAACCTCATTAACCAGGAGAACTTCGCTCAGATCTGTCAAGAGGAGGCCGTGAAGCAGGAGATCGTGGCCACTCTGGAAGCTCTGTGCGGCATAGCTGAAGCAACGCAGATCGACAACGTCGCGTCTCTCTTCAGCTTCCTCATGGACTTCCTGTCCAGCTGCATCGGCCTCATGGAGGTCTACAGAAACTCACCAGAAACGGTCAACCTCATCATAGAGGTGTTTGTGGAAGTGGCTCACAAACAAATCTGCTACTTGGGGGAGGTGAGACATTCACGCTTGCATTGGTTCTGATGTGACCACACGTCACATTTTGGATGTATTCTTCCACATGCATGGATATACATCCTAAATGTTTTTTTTTTATGAATTTGAACACACCCCATCTCTTTCTCCACAGACTAAGTCTATGAAGCTGTACGAGGTGTGCTTGACGCTGCTCCAGGTTTACTCTAAGAACAATCTGGGGCGCAAGAGACTAGATGTGGCCGGAGAGGAGGATCAGTACCAGGACCTTCTGCTCATCATGGAGCTCCTCACCAACCTGCTGTCCAAAGAGTTCATTGACTTTAGCGACACCGGTACGAGCGCTCATTCACGATTCACATTACTCGCGTTGTAACTCGTGAGCCTCTTTGTGTGAGATGAAGAGTAACTGTGTTATGTGTGCAGATGAGGTGTTTCGCGGGCAGGAGCAGAGTTCCGGTGCTGGACGGGCCGTGTCTGCTGCTGATGTCGTGCTGTATGGGGTGAATATTGTGCTGCCCCTCATGTCTCAGGACTTGCTTAAGGTAAAATTCAACTTTCAACCTGTCAGATGTTCATTGCAAACTCAGATGTTTGAAGTAAAAGGTGCACTGCTGTTCTGAAACACTCTCTCCATCTGTCTCTTGTACCCAGTTCCCCTCTCTGTGTAACCAGTATTATAAGCTCATCACCTTCATCTGTGAGATTTTCCCAGAGAAGATCCCTCAGCTGCCTGAGGAACTCTTCAAAAGTCTCATGTGCTCCCTGGAGCTGGGCATGACCTCGTATCCTTGCTGTTTTTGTGTATGCAGAAAAAAAGTCTGTTTACACTTATGTTTTCATGTTATTTAATGACGTATGTGCTTGCTGAGCATAATGTGTTTTGTGATTTCACTGACTTCATTGAGAGTTTTTGTTGAATTATGGTGTCTGTGGTCTAGTGTTTTTCCTTAACACACACTGCAGGATGAGCTCAGAGATCAGTCAGCTGTGTCTTGAGGCTCTGTCCCCATTGGCTGAGCAGTGTGCCAAGACACAAGAAAAGGACACACCCCTATTTATTGCCACCCGACATTTCCTTAAAGTGAGTCAACTGGTTTATAACAGGCTATGTCTAAAAAAAATAGTTTAAAAAGTATTAATTTATTTTTCTTTTCTTTTTTATCTTACTTACCCCAAACATTTAAACTGTAGAATACATAATATAACACCAAAAGAGAACATTTAACTGAAGTGAATACATTTAATGTGCAAAAAAACTTGTTAATTGAGAGTTATTATTGGCAATGATCTCAAAATGCTCAAACAAGGTCCAATAAGTCACTAACATTGTAATATGTAATTGTCTGAGATGAATAGGCATGTATAAAGTATGTGAACTAATAATGTGCGCTCACTCTCCTTCCCCCCCATAGCTGGTGTTTGACATGCTTGTGCTCCAGAAGCACAACACTGAGATGACAGTAGCAGCTGGAGAAGCGCTTTATACACTAGTGTGCCTTCACCAGGTACACAGCACTGTTTAACTCAATAAAATAACATCAGCTGCAAAACATAAATCTTTCCTGGAAGTACATTTTATAAAGTTTTGAGCGAGTTTTAATCTCGTGACACAATGATGTGATGTGGTTTGATAAGTGATGGTGTTTGTCTTAGGCGGAGTACTCAGAGCTGGTGGAGACGCTGCTCTCCAATCAGAGGGATGCCGTGATCTACCAGCGGCTGGCGGACGCGTTCAACAACCTCACTGCCAGCAGCACGCCTCCAACCATGGACCGCAAACAGAAGGTGGCCTTCCTCAAGAGCCTGGAGGAGTTTGTTGCCAATGTGGGGGGGCTTCTGTGTGTCAAATAAACCACTTCCTCCTGCGACTGTCCACAGCAGCTTCCCCTCTCCACCCCCTCTACCACTCAGAGAAGCCTTTCACCATGCCAAACCATGGAGATGCTCAGCGCAGCACAGGCTGAGACGCCTATGGGCCTTCAGACACACATGCCTCCAGAGAGAGGAGAGAGGCCGGCGAAGGCCGAGAGGGGGCGGCCAGTGGGCCATGATCATCTCAGTCTGATCTGATCGTTGTTTACTTTGCCACTGAGAGGTCCTCAGATGAACATTTATGAAGTGCAGCGGGGTAATCTTTCTGAAAACTGATCCCTTCATCCCCCTTACACACACACACACACACACACACACACACACACACACACAGACACTTCTCCTTGAGTGCCTTCGTATTTGGTTTATCACAGCTCAGATCCAGCTGTGTCTACAGCGACAATAGAGCCGTGTGGTAGTGCACTCACGGTACCTAGGATTGTGAGCGGTGTTTGCCATGACAACGAAAAAGCCTTTCCCAATGAAATTTTCAATGCAGGAAGGCCCTTTTGGAAAACCAAATCACTTTTGTGTTTAAGGGTGTATATATTTTTTTGAAAAAGACAAAAAATGAAAGTGTTTAAAAGGACTGAAAAGTTTTTATAAGATTATAGTTGACAGAACTTTCTGACTTTTTTTTTATTATGACTTCAGCTGAATGAAAAGGGGGCTAGTTTGGATTTTTCTTTTTGATTGATTGATTTGATTGATTGTAGTTTTACTCTTTGCCTTTATTTCACCCTGATCACAGCAGTATGACAGAAAGTGTTTTTCAACAAAACTCATGTCTGATCAATTATGGACATTTTTCACATGGTCACCTGATGTTCCCATCAAGGTTTTGATTTTCGACAATAACTTCAACAGTGTTCCACTTACACTAGCAGATACACATACTCAGAATTGTGGAACAGTCAGTGTTGCCGTAGCAATAAAATACCAAAAATGATGATCGAGGGATGTCAGCTGTTTTATTCAGGGCGTTTGATGGTCCTTATTTCCATTGTTCAAAGCACTAATTGTTATTTCGGAATGCCTGAAATGATCTGTAAAGTGTATATAAACTTGCTATAAAAAGTGAGTCTGCTTTCTTTGTTTACATTTTCAATATGTTGTCTGTGAACGTGTAGTCTGTTCTGGGAATATGGGAATGTGTACATGTTTCGCTTTTCTAGCGCGATTGTACTCGCTCGGCCACCGTAGTGCAAACACGTGTGAAGCTGTTTTCTGTGCTGTGTGTAAGTTACTGGTTCAATACATTGTAACGGCGTCGGTCATTAGAAAGGTAAGTTTAAAGTCTGGTTAAAACCAAAGTTACTTCTATATATTAAATATCGTTTTCGACAGTTAGCATAAACTGTTAGCATCATTATTGATTTAGCGTTGTACTGAATGTTTCTCCAGTGTTCCCGTGTCATTTTGTTATAAGAAGGGTCTGTGGCAATGAGTGACAGTGAAGATGATGTGCCTCAGCTCTCCGCGGCGACACTTGCAGCGCTGCAGGAGTTTTACTCCGAGAGTGGAAGGACGGGACCCGAACTGGACTCGACCCAGACAGACAAGTTCTGTGTTGGTGCCGTGGAGGAAGACTGGGTACAGTAAATGTAGTAGAAGTGCCTTTACTTACGTAATGACTCGTTATACGTTATATCGTTCTATATACACCAAGTGCTTACCGAGCTCATGTGTTTGTGAACAGCGCATGAGTCAGTTCTGGTACAGTGAAGACACGGCCACACGGTTAGCAGAGGAAGTCATGCAGCAGGCTGGAGAACATGGAAGGTGGGTCACAAGCTCCTTTGGTCAAAATTTTACATTTGTGCTATAGGTTTTACATGTATAGAACTCAAGCACAGTGTGACGGTGATTCTGTTGCACTTACTGTCAGTTACCTCGATACGCCAGTAGATGGCGACAACTGATCATCTTGTATGTTGAGTGAAATCATAGTTGTGTGTTATGTGTATATATATATATATATATATATATATATTATATAGACACGCACACACACATATCTATGATTTCACTCAACACACAAGATGATCAGTTGTCGCTCTTTTTTTAATAAATGATTTATTTTGATTGTTTTTGATTTATTTATAGCTTTCCGTTAAACTTACGAACCCCAGTCTGGGAAAACCTGACTAATGTAATATTTAATGCATTTTCATGTTGATGACAAAGAATGTAATACATTTTGTCACTCTCTGACTGTATTTTATATCAATATGGTACAATACTATCCTATTCAAATCAATGTGATAAACGAGTTAGGTCAAAAGTCACTTAAAAAGTAGTCAGAATACATGACCTAAAATGAGTGTGCTAATCTAGATTACTAACTGCAATTTTTATTTATTTTTGGAAGAAGCTCTCCAAGGCGGCATTAATTTAGTCAAAAATACAGTAAAACCAGTATCATTATAATTGAAAGAAATCACTCTAATAAACTGATTGGTTATTTAAGAAACATTTCATATTATTATCAATGTTGAAAAAAGTTGTGCTGCTTAAAGGTATAGCGGAGGATTTTTTACTTCCGGGTGGATAGCCTATACTATTGGTCCTCCTAATTGTCAATCATTCTGGTGAATCAATCAAACTTTTCAAAAAGTGGAGAGGGCGGGTCTCATCTAAAATTCGGAAAGATCCTCCGCTATACCTTTAATATATTGTGTTACTGTCACTTTTGACCAATTAAATGCATCCTTGCTGAGTTAATTTACTTTAAAAAAAAATATGAATGATCCCAAATGTTTAAACTAGTGTGTGTGTGTAAAAACATTTTAAATTGTAAATCTGTCAAATAAAATGAATTTATATTACTGACCTTGTATGTGTCCCCTCTCAGCCAAATGTTCTATTCCTGTATTGCAGGATAGCTTGTGTAAGTGCACCAAGTGTGTATCAAAAGCTGAAGCGGTTGGAATCCATGAGGTCGGATAGTGTGTCTGCTGTTTTGCTGGAGTTTGATCGACGTTTCGCAGTATATGGAGATGAGTTTGTCTTTTATGATTACAACAACCCTCTGTGCCTCCCCGAGGATCTCCTTCCTCAGAGCTTTGACATTATCATCGCAGACCCTCCATACCTGTCCGAGGAGTGTCTCAGCAAGGTGGCGCTCACTGTTAAATACCTCACTAAGGGCAAAATCCTGCTCTGCACAGGCACGTGGAAGTGAATACATCTCTGTACACACACATATATACTGTATATATTTCTCGCTCATGATCTGTATGCTAATCTTTGCCTTATTCTTACAGGAGCTATTATGGAGGAGCATGCTGGCAAACTTATGGATCTGAAGATATGCAGTTTTTTACCGAAACACAATCACAATCTGGCTAACGAGTTCCGCTGCTACGTTAACTATGAATCAAACCTTCTCTCATGAAAGAGGCTTTCAATCTGACAACATTTAAACCTTGTTTTTCTCGTCAAACATCAGCAGAGGATTATTCGGAACAATAAATATTCCTACTCTAAGTGGAAAATAGCAGGATCCAGATATTACATCTGAGAATTTGGCCCTTGATCAGAGATTCACAATCAGTCTTTGATTATGCTTTGGCTGGCTTGCATTGTCCATTGCATGCATCTTTTAAAGTTGCAGTCGTAGAATTGAAGCAAACCATTTCAGACAGTTTCGAAGCATAAAATGGGCATAGAAGTGAATGTTTGAAATGCATTAGTATGTAATATATCATACACTAGACTTGTGTGTTACCAGTGCTCTTGTTGTTTTTATTAAAGTAATCGTATGAAGACTGACACAAAGTCAAGCTGAATAATTCTTGTAAATGATATCCATTGAATGGTTATGACGCTCATGCTTGCCTTTAAAAGAAGCGTTTCTAGTGATCTTCTGTATACTTGCACACAGCTGGACTGTATTAGTTATTTAACACCATAATGCTGACTGGCTTTTCCCAAGTACTTTGGATTAGTAAATGTCTGTATTTTGGCACTGAAAGTTTTCCTTTTGCTCGCCCTCACAGCTGCAGATTCTACTCTGCAGTGCCAAGTTCGGTCTTTATTTTGGTGAGAGCAAAAATTGTAAAAAAATAAAAAAATAAAAAAAATATGAAGAAAAGTTTACCGTTTTAAAAAAGTTTTAAAACTTTAAAAAAGTTTTAATTAATAATTTAAAATTAATTTTTTAAAAATTAATCAGTTCAGTTGATTCTTTCTAAAGGTGCTGGAAACTGCATTTTTAGACGTGACTCTTTTCACACTTGGGTTGCTCTTCAGTGTTTTTCTGTCTCTTTCCAACAATGGCACACACGTACATCCCACGGCGATGGACACGTAGCTCTCCGTGTAGGAATGACGACCCCCGACACACGAGCCGGTACGGCGCAGGATGACGGTGGGCATGTACACTGGGGTGCTTCGGAAGCGGTCACTTTCCTCCCCGTTCGGCCCGGTCAGGCATCCCTTACACAAACAATAAGCCTCCGGGAGGTATCGGGGGTACCTCGCTGGCTCATGGGAGATTCTTGGATCAATAATGGAAAAAAAAAAAATAATAATTATTTTTCTTGCAGCTAAACATGCAAGACATCAAATCTTATATGATTGGTTTGGGGAACACACAACCGAGCTGAATAAAATATATTAAATTAATAAACTTAACATCTTTGTATTTTTATTTAATATAGAGTTAGCGGGTAATTACTGGATTGCATTCATGAAATGTATTTTCTTATTTCCAACTATTTCGACCATAAGCACCAAGTCTATACGGGTCCATTTTGTCCCAGAAGAGATGCTCTTTTTTTATTATTATTATTTTTTTTTTTTTTTTTTTGTATCCATAGTTTTTAGTACAAAGATAAAACTTTGTCAATTGGAAACGTTGTACATTTCAGACTAATAAAAACTGTATGGTATAACCATTTAAACTAGGCTACATTGTTACACCTTTTGCGTTCGGGTCCTTTTTGACCACCCGAAAGTGAACTAGCTTTACATGAAATTATTAATTACTGCAGGTGAACTTATTTCCATACAACTGATCATCCAATCACTTATTAGAAAGCATGTCAAGCATAAGCATGGAAAGACACATATTTATTAGACTGGTTAACATTTACATGTAATTTCTCTGTGCTGCAGCTATTTTTTTATTCATTTGTACATCTATTTGTCTCAAATTACCTCTGTAAAATGCATTTAGCCTCTTTCCTACTCTTACAGATTTTCCTCCCCACTGCGTTTTGTTAATAAACTTGCACACACAGAACTTCTGAAATTAAAATAAAATGACAAAAACAAATGTGTTTATAGAACAAAAGTTCATAGACCAAATAGACTAAATTTGAAAATTGAAAGAGGTTTTGGAAAAGAAAAAGTCCACATTTCACTTTGCTGCCACCTATTGACAACTATTACAGTATTAGAAATGAGATTCAAACTGTTTATGAATTTCTGTTTGTTTATGAGTAACATAAATATTTTGTTTGAAAATATTTCAAAATAATATTGATGTTATGTTAAAAAAAAGAATATGTAGGTTTCATAAATTCATTTTTTTCAGCAGTCATGTGTTAGTTTCAAATAAATTTAATTAAATCCATTGAAGTCAATGGAGTTCATACTGGAATTTATCATATTATAATTTTCATCTGATGATGTATTCAAGTAAAATTCCTCATATATATATATATATATATTCTTGCAATATACTGTTTTTTGCTGTAATTCTTGAAAAATTTCAAAGAATTTCTCAATTTATTTTATTAACTCTTTCCCCGCCAGCATTTTATTATTATTATTTGAGCTGCCAGCCACCACCAGCATTTTTTATAATTTTCACAAAAATTCTGCCAATGGCGTTGAAAGAGTTAATAAAAAGGGGAATAAATTAAGTAATAGCATATTAAAAAACACAGTAACATTCAAAACTAGATACGATATGGTTTTAGTTGAAAAATAATAATTATGACTGTTTTATAAGTTTATGTTCCACCGGGTCTAAAACAGACCCTGGAATGCAAAAAGTGTATCGTTTCTTAACGTATTATGTGAGATAAGAAAGCGGAATCGTTAAATTCCATAAGATTTCCACCGCTAGTCTCCATGGTTCTTGAGCCCTACCTGTACGCCCACGGCGAGAGGCTGAGGAAGTTTACTGGGGCACGTGGTCTGTCGCGCGCTAAACGAGACGCTGATTGACAGCTTAAATTCTGGCGCTCTGGAGGCGCGAGCTGCAAGGTGTGATGAAACGCACTGAGCACCCCGACCGAGAGCCTCCCAAACATCTGCTCCAAAATCTCCTCTGGTAAGTCCAGACAGGAGCGAGTCCTCGGTGTTCTCCTGGACACCTTCTGTCCCCGTTCACCCGGCGCGCTCCCGCAACACCACAGCAACGCCAGCGCAAGCGTCGAAACAACTTGACCGCGCATTTCAGTTTACACCGAGTCTGAGCTCGCTTTACTGTCAGCAAGCGACTGTTGGGAAAGATGAATTAATGCAAATCTCCAGAGAGCTCTTAAGCCGACCTACACAAACTCCCCACTTGTTGAGTAAAGCTGTGCCTCATCCGTCCGTCCCGTAAATGCGCTCAGGATACTTGACTCCAGATATTGGGCGGACTGTTTGATACTGAACAGATCATGATCTGCTCAAGCCAATGCGAAAACTCTCACATTGATTCACCCCCCACCCCCCATGGATCCTCTGTATTCCTTTCAGATATTTAGGTCATTTAATCATTAAAATATATATCTATAAAACTGATTTAATATTTCAGATTTACAAAACATGCACGTCTTTAACTTCATGTTATTCAGGTTTTATGGTGTAGTCATAACTCTTTACATTTTAATGCACAAAATGGATGAAATAAGAGAACCATTTTTTCCTAAAAGCATATATATATATATACACAATGCATTGCTATTATAAAATATAGTAAAGCATAATGAAGGATTTAATTAAGTAATAATGAAGTATTTTTAAGCTTCAGTGCTATAGTTGAGCTGAAAATGCAGACAAATTTAGTATCTGGATATACATTAGACTTTCTCTGTTGCACACATCACTCGGGCAGTAAGTCATCTCCCAGCTCTTCATCAGCAAACTCATCTTCCTCAGTGCGTTTCCTTGCTGCTGTTCTTGGTCTCTGCATTTGAGGCCCCAACGGATCGACATAAGATGCATCTGAAGTGATGAATACAATGGGAGCACTAAGTTGTAATAAGTACAGACCAAACCAGAATCATTTTTCCCTTTACATGAATGAGAAAACTCTTTGCTATAATATAAATCATAATAAGCTAACATTATTTGATTAAGGGAATGTAATAATAATTTGGCAGATGCATTGGCATTTGCTAGATCCACGCTCTACTGTTTGAGCTAAAGGAATGCAAAACGCCAAGCACGGTTTGTTTGGTGAAAAAGTAATTATTCTACCAGAATTTTATCTTTATTTGATTGTGTATTGGAGCCACAATGACAAGAACCTCCTTAAAAATCAAGACCAAAGTTGTTTCTCACCTATTTCCTGCTGAGTGCTGGCCTCATACGGCTCATTGGACCCGGGAAGAGTTTTCAGTTTAACGCTAAGCCTCTCACCCTTGGCGCTGGTGCCATGGTTGCTTTGTCCACTGTCTGAGAAAACACATCCACATGTTGGACTTGGAAAAATTTCTGGAATGAGAGTTATTTTACAGTGGTGTCTGAATAGAAGGGGAAAAAAGGGCATTTGCATTTAAGTTGCTACCATCGACAATGCAAGCCTTGCTGTGTTAGGGTAAACAAAACAACAACAAAAAAGCAAGAAAAGCAACAGCTCCAGCTTGCACTTGAAGCAAAGCCTATGTGGAACTAAACTCCTAATTAAAGCGAGTTCATATGAATAGCATAATTGAAAGCATTTGTGCTGCACAAAGACAGCGGCACACAGCTGCATTTCACATTTCGGCTGTGATGACAGGAACAGAGCACTGAGGGACAGATGTGGGACCGGAGTCTGGCAGCCAGGTAACTTTGAGATCTGTAAACGTCCCAGCGACAAAACTCAAAGGCATTAAAATGACAAGCCTTTTGCTGACATACAGTAGTTTTCCCTACCCTGTCCACCTAACTGAGGAATCATGCCAGAATCAAGCTCAAAAATGTATCACTAAAACAAAAAGCTAAATAAAAACTGCTTCAGAGTATTTGTATTCATAAAAAAAACCATCTTTAATGTGACATCAGTTCATGCATCCAAAATGGCAAGTAATAGTAAAAATAGTACAGTAAGAAACTGTTGATATCAAGCACACTAATACCGGGATAGTGTTGTTCAGGAGTGTACTTGTGAAATATTTCACTGGTTTATTTGCACTCCGTGCTTTGCAAACAGAAAGGAGGTGCTGGAAACACTCTGTCAGACAGTGAGAGCGGGATATTCCCTGGGATTAGTGGTTTTGGCAAAAAGGACATCCTCAGGCTTTCAGCACATGTTTGTTTTCTGTTGTGCTGTGATTGAAAATATGTCCTTGGATGCTGTATCATGATGGGGAAACTTCAGGCATTAAAACATCATTTTGACACATGGACTAAGCAAGTTTAAATTTTCCATGAAGCTATGTGTTTTATTTTTTTAAATCATCCAGAGGACTGATCTTCTAAAGTGCACAGTGAAATAGAGTACATACCTCTGCCCTGCTGCAGCACAGGACTATACTTAGCTTCAGAGCGAGAAACTGCAAGGAAAAGAAAGGAAAAAGAAGAAGACAGATCTCTGAAGAGACAGTGGAAAGGCTGTACAGAGAGTTGAGAGCTGAGTGAGGCCTAAAAATTGGGTTGCACCATTCAACAATGAAGATTTTTTTTGTGAATAAAGTGGTAAACCTAGCATTATGTGTTGAGTTCAGTTACGACTGCAGGGCTGAATGTGAGGAATGAATGACATCTGTAACAAAGCGTGCAGTAGCAGCAGTTTATTCCTGAGCTGCATCTATCATGCTCGTTGTAATAGTCATACAGGTGGAGTGTGTGATCTCGTCCTCTAATGTAATTCTGTAATGAGTGTAGTCATACCACTGGCTCTCAGAGGAGGGGTATTGATGGGGCTTGAGCTGCTCCCTTTCAGGTGCATAGCCATGAACAGAATAACAGAGATAAACAATAAAAGAGAACAACAGATTACTAACAAAACGAAGATGAAGCTGACAATATAAAGTGAAAGAATGCAGGAAAAGGAAACACTTTCTGTGAAGAATAAATTAAGTTATGTCTTATTACTGTCAAAATTAGCGATTTCATGAATGTGATTATATGCTGTGTCTGACTGGCTTTAAATAAATTACACATACACAACCATTCAAATGTTTTGAGTCAGAAAGATTTTTTCGAGAGAAATTTGAAAAACTTTTAATCAACTAGAACGCATCAAATTGATCAGAAGTGACAGCAAAGATATTTATAATGTTACAAAAGATTTTTTTTTCAAAGAAAAACATTACTTTTAAACTTTCTATTTATCAAAGAATCCTTGAAAAAGGTTCCAACTAAAACATTAAGCGGCACACCGGTGTTCAAATTGTGAGAAATGTCTGTTGGGCAGCAAATCATCATATTAGAATGATTTCTGAAGGATCATGTGACACTGAAGACTGGAGTAATGATGCTGACAATTCAGCTTCGCATCATAGAAATAAATTACTAAATATTAATATTAAAATTAAAATAGAAAACAGTTATTTTAAATTGTAATAATATTTCACAATGTTACTGTTAACTGTATTTTTAATCAAATAAATGCAGTCTTGAGTTTAAGAGACTTCTTTCAAAAACATGAAAAATCTTACCAATCCAAACTTTTGAATGACAGTGTATGTCCTTTATCTGGCTTATTTTCCACAGAAATGGGAATTATGACTAAATAAATTTTATGAAGAACCCAAATCAAATCCCTTATAAAAACCGACCATAATAATAAAGTAGCTTTATATCATGTCTGAATTATTCTACATAAAGCAGGTAGTGATCATACCACTGGGCTTTTTGGGGTTTGAGCCGCTTCCTAAAGTGACGACGTGAAAATAAAATATTAGAAGAAGAGAGAGGTGAGATGCAGTAAAAGGCTGATGATAACAGTCACTTGTTTGAAAATGAGTGTACTGCATGACCTTTAAACCCAGCACTGCCTGGAGCTGACAACTGAACATCACCTGAGATGAGATCCACATCTGATATCCCAAATGAGAAAAAATATATATATATTATTTCTAGACTATAAACTTAAAATAAACCAAAATCTAAAGGGAAATTGTTAGATTTCAAATCTCTAAATCATGTGATTTAAGGAAAAGCAGGTGTCTAAGGCACATGCATATTCTTTTTGAGAAATCACATCACAGGACTAGCAGTCTCCACTAAGTCACTATATTAGGGCAGTTACAGTCATACCGCTGGGTTTCTTAGGGGGAGTGTGTGTAAGGTTTGATGTATTTCCTGTTTACCAAGAGAGGCAGATGACAGGTTGAGGTTGATGGAAAAATTCAAATAAGAAGCATGTATTGAGTTAATGAGCAGTATTTTATTTCAAAGTTTAATCGATGAGGTTGAGTTAAAACGGTCCACTCACCACTGCCAGCGCTGCCTTCCCTGCGCCCTCGAGCACTGCTCTCCCTCCCAGATCTCACCCTCTGTGTGTGGCAACAACAGCATGCTGTCAAATACTTGCCATTTCTCCAGCTCTGAACACGGGAAATGTGCTCAAATATTTTATATACAGACCAACTCATAGGTTTACTGGCTAAAGGAACAGGTGAAGAAGAAATCCAGGTAATCTCTCTCTCTCTTTTAGTTTTAAACTCTAAAATATGAAACTCCACACTTGATTTAGAGACGCTTATCCCTCTAGTCTAGACAGTTATGTGTGTTTCTTGTTCACTCCTCACTTTCACTCTTCTGTTTTCTTTCCTTTAAGGAAGCCAAAGAGGCCCAAATATAAACAGCACCAAGAGAAATCAGGGTACCTGCTCTCTGATCTCCTTCATTTTTTCAACTTTCTTCAGTTTGGTGGCATAATCCGTCACCTCTTTTAATCCCATATCAGTGCACAGCCTGACCAGGAAGCGTAGACCTGCCCGATAGATAATGAATGGCATGAGATGCAAAGCTACTAGATAAGCACAAAGAATCAAAGGGGAAAAACACTGTTGTGTTGAGCACATTACATTCAACATTTTCAGGAAATTTCCGATGAATGTCCTTGTAGGTCTCGAGTGCCTTTTGATAATTCCCTGAAAACAAATGAAAAACATAAATCATGACCCTGAAGGCACTGAGATGACAGCTTATGGCTAAACTTATTAAATGTATTAGTATTGTCATATAAGTTCATACCACTTCTCCTGTAACAGCTAGCCACCATCAGCTGCCACTTGACCTGTGTTGGTCTGAAATTTATGATACATCATTAATATAAATATCTCCAAATACATGCAGAATATGCATGATAAATACATATGATATTTAGTAACTTACTGAATGAGGGTAGCTCTCTCAAAGTACTGAATAGCTTTCTCACAGAACTGGGTGTCGATGTAATATGCTCCCAACCATTCAATGACACTAATGTTTGAGGGAAAATACCTGTATGACTGAAATAAACAACATACAATTATTTTTTATATAGTAAAATTAAGTTTTGTAATAAACAACAATCATAATAACTGTAATCCATAAATTATATAGAATATTATTTTTAAATATCCACTAAAATCTAGACTGCGATCTATATGATTGCCACCTATGCATGTCTTGCTTTCTTTAAATACATTTTATTTAATCAAATTATATTTAATGATATTTTTATTTAATGCTATTTAACTGTTATCTAAAGAAAGCAAGACATGCATAGGTGCTCATATATATAGTTAAATACAGCTATTTATTTGAAAAATTAATGTATAAATGTATGATGACAAAAATAGTCCTGCATTTATTTTATTCAAACCACATCACTTGAGACGTGACTAATGACATGTCAGGTTAAGTAGTGGTTTTAGGGAAAATGTTTTTTTTTACCTCATAATAGTACTGGAAGGCCTGAGATTTGTCTCCTTCATTGTCATAGAGGTCTCCCAGTTTGGCCAGGACCTGGGCATCTGTGGGGGTCACACTGGTGAGCTGCATCAGCCACTCAATGGCTTGATGAGGGTCCTCCAACATCTCATATCTAAAGCTGCTTAAGGAATATGACTCTTAACAAGCACTCATCATACTTACGTCATGATATTTCTTGGCAACTGAAATTCAAATTTTGAATGCTGATGTTTAAAGAAAGGATACAAATTAGCCAGCTGGTACATGACCTGAGCACTGTTTCTGAGGATAGCGTGCAGTTTGAGGAAGCAATCCAGGGCTTCCTCCAGCCTACCCAACCTTTTATAGGTCAAACCTGCAATCAAACAGACATTTCTGCTTTAAAAGGACTTACATTATTAATACATAGTCTTGGTCTCAGCTGAAACATTGTAAATGTAGAAAGGTTAAAGCACGTATAATCTCATGCAGTGTAACCCTTAGGATGTCATATTTGTAATGGCAGACCTAAGTTATAGAGAGCTTCAGTACAGGACGAGTCATTGCGAAGAGCCTCCTTATAAAACTCTGCTGCTTTCTCATAGTCCTCTTTCACAAACACTGTGTTGCCTTTGTTAATGAGGGCAGCAGGGTTGTAGCGGTCGGCGCTCATGGCTAGCTCAGCATAGCGGTCAGCCTGGTCATAATCTTTTTCCTGGAGAAGACACATAAGCAGCAAAACAAGAGCATATCTTATTAAGCATATCTGACAACCTTATTAACACAATGCGATAAATACAGCCATTTCCAGTTCTTTAATGTCAATGCTTTATAGCTCTGTACTCACCAAAAAGTAGAGAAAAGACAGATTAGTGGCAGCAGCACTTTTTACCCGACTGTCCTTCTTCTCAAACATCTTTAGCGTCTCCACTGCCTGAAAACAAAATAAGTGGTTAAGCATATTCATAGTGTTCGCAGTGACTTCAAGGAAATGAGTGACATAAATAGATAATTTCTTGAGATACATGACATTACATTTGCTGCTACATGAAATGAGAGAAGCAAGGCAGCACAACACAATATCAGCACACATATACAGGGCCTACTGCAGAAACACACAGGTTCTCCAAAAATAAAAACATACCTCAGCCTCAAGAGTCATGCAGATGGACAGGCAAGAAAACAAAATAAAATGGACCATTGAATGTGAAAAGTGTTAAAAGACAGAAACAAGGGTTCCACACAGACATAGAGCAAAATGGCTCTCTTCTGTGGTAATATGTCAAATGCAACGCAATTTGAGTGTGTCTCAGAGTCAGATCTACCTGTTTAAAGTCCCTCTGTCTTAAGTATGTAATAGCTTTATTGATCTCCAAGTCATTTGCAAGCTCCACGTATTGTGAACCCTTCACCATGTCCACACACCTAAAAAAGATGGATGAATAATAACTACTCAAAATAAATACTATTGTTAAAGGAATGTCATGGGATTCAACGCCCTCTTGTGGAAAACTTACACTACCATTTAAAAGTTTGGGGTTGGTAAGACGTTTTAATGCTTTTGAAAGAAATCTCTTATCTGTTAAAAATACAGTAATTTACAGTAATATTATGAATTAGGCCTATCATTTGAAATAAATGTTTTCAAATGCAATTTATTCCTATTATGGTAAAGCTAAATTTTCAGCAGCCATCACACCAGTACTTAGTGTCACATGATCCTTCAGAAATCATTCTAAGAAAAAAATCTTATTATTATCAATATTCTTCTGCTTAATATGTTTGTGATTATGCATTTTTCATACAACTGTGATATATTTCTTAAGGATTCTTTGAATAAAAAGAACAGCATTCATTTGAAAAATAAAAAATCTTTTGTAACATTATAAATGTCTTTATTGTCACGTTTGATCAACTTAATGCATCCTTCCTGAGAAATCTTATTGACTCCAAACTTTTGAATGATAGTATAAACTACTTACCAGTCAAACCCAGCTGCAAATGACGACTCAATGGCTGGAGCAATAAGCTTGGCTGAGGTCATAATGTATTTTTCTGCAAGTGCTTTCCTAGAAGGAAAAACAAAACAAAATGATAGAAGACGATGCAGATACACAGAAATGTAATATGTGGAGATTAATAAATGCCAAGCTGTAGACAGTATTATAAATTCAACAGAATGTGTAATACATTATAATACCTATCCCTTTCCATTTGGTGAAGCTTATCATTCTTTATTGCCTCAGTCACCATGTTTGCATGAGGGTCATCCTGAAATGTAAAAAAGAAACACATCAAAATTTGATATAACTAGTGCAAAATGCCCGTGCAAAATACGTTTTTAAGTGTGTTTTTAGTAATTGTTGGTTTGGTGTGTTTGAGTGCTCATTGTACAATTGCACAGCAAAAGTTCAGTGATATTTTTATTTGTGCATGGTAGAAAGCACATAGTGAACTCTGACAAAACACTATGCTTGAGCAAACAGTTTGTGCATAGGCAACTACAAGTGATGCCTGTGAAAGAGACTGTGAACGCATTGAAAAGGATATGTTTAGTTGGTGAATAGCATTTACACAGTAGCGATAACGTTAAGCGCACCAGAATGAAATATAATATTCAGAAGTAAACAGCATAGCTGACTTACAGATTCAGTGTACATCCACAAATGAATAAGCGCGTCGATTCAGGGAGCAGTGCAAAGTGCCCATGCAAAATCAGTTTTTGTGAGCTGATCGCCGTCAAAAAAGTTCAGGAGATATTTCTTAGTGATGGCTGATTTCAACAGTTTCAATATGATAGCATTTTGAAAAAAAAAAAGTGTCATGAATTTATTGCATTTTTGGGGGAGAATAATCCGTTTTTATAATAGATCTTTGAAAATCCAAATTTGGATTTGAATTTTTTATGTTATTATAACCTAAAGATGCTATGTGAAAGTTTGAAACAGAAAATAGTGGTTTTCATCTTGCCACTTTCTTGGTAAAGAAAACACATTTTTACTCAAATTAATCAAAATGGATTTATCACGTTCTGGAACCAAACTATAATATTCAGAAGTAAACAGTGTAGCTGACAGAGTGTTTATGTCAGAATGTTTATTTTTAAACCACAACCTTTTAAAAATGATATATTTAACGATATCTTTAGCATTTCTCATCCAAACAACGTCAAACTTGGCACTGCACTTACTCGTGCCCGTGGCAAGACACCTGTTAAGTTTGAAATCCATCGGACCAACAGTTCAAGAGATATGCGGTTAACAGACAGACAGACAGACGTTTCTGTAATTTATAGATAGACTAGTGCAAAATGTCCGTGCAAAATCAGTTTTTGTGTGTTTTTAGTAATTGTTGATTTGGTGCCCGTGAAAGAGACTGTGAACGCATTGAATTCAGGGAGCATGCTAGGTTACTACAAATGATGGCTGTGAATAGAATAAAATATAATATTCAGAAGTAAACAGTGTAGCTTATCAGAATGTTTATTTTTAAATCACAACCTTTTAAAAATGATATATTTAACGATATCTTTAGCATTTCTCATCCAAACAATGTCAAACTTGGCACTGCACTTACTCGTGCTCGTGGCAAGACACCTGTCAAGTTTGAAATCCATCGGACTAACGGTTCGAGAGATATGTGGTTAACAGACACACAGACAGACATACAGACAGACAGACAGACAGACGTTTCTGTAATTTATAGATAGATGGATTTATCACGTTCTGGAACCAAACTATAATATTCAGAAGTAAACAGTGTAGCTGACTGAGTGTTTATGTCAGAATGTTTATTTTTAAACCACAACCTTCTTGGGGCTTCTTTGACCGATACAACTCTCTAATGTCAGAATGTTTATTTTTAAACCACAACCTTCTAAAAATGATATATTTAACGATATCTTTAGCATTTCTCATCCAAACAACGTCAAACTTGGCACTGCACTTACTCGTGCCCGTAGCAAGACACAATCCATCGGACTAACGGTTCGAGAGATATGTGGTTAACAGACAGACAGACACACAGACAGATGTTTCTGTAATTTATAGATAGATTCAGTTTAAATGTATGACTAACAAGGATTTTAACGTTACACTCACATTTGCAGGGATATACTTGTCTTCATCATCAATACCGAGGGGCACGCAAATGAGTTTTTGAAAAGCTTTCTTCATCCTCTCACGGTCTCCGATGGCATAGTAGCACAGGATGAGGTTGAAACCTGTCTTTATGTTGGGATTATCACTCATGATGAACTCAAAGGATGTGATGGCATCTGAGTACTGGCCCATATGTATGAACACAACTCCAATGTTCTGCATGATCTTGATCCTATACAATAAGGGAAAGTTACATATTGAAAATCCTGCCAAATTGCTTACAACTAATACGCAGTTCACACAATAAACGTACTGAACTAAGTACTGACCTCATTGCATTGTGGGCATTTGAGATCTGATCCAAAGCCATGCGGTAAAATTTGATAGCTTTTGTGTAATTCTTTTGCTTGAAATAGATATTTGCCATGTTTACTTTCAATCGACCTATAGTAGGAAAAGTGGTTACAGAAAACCTAAAATTAGAAACACATTTACATCAAAGGGAGTTGAATTTGGATTAAGATATTTTAAATAATATTTGCAGTTCGCTCACCGGCATTATTGAACATTTTGTTCTTCACAATGACTTGGTATGTGTTCAAAGCCTCAGTGTACATGTCATTACTGGCATATTGGTTTGCTAAATTAAACAATACCTGAACAAAGCATAAATAAAACGTGAAATTTCAGAGTTTTCAGTCAAGATATGTATTTTATATGGAGCAATGAACTCACAGAGTAGGTCAGATCCAGATTGATGTGGTCTGCAGTGCCTGTTTGTTCTCTCTGTCTCACCAGAGCCCTTTCCTTCCTGCCCGCCTCTTTGGCTTTCTCTAGAGACTGTAGAAAAAAAAGATAATTCAGCATCTAAATATTCATCCTTTAAAATCTTTAAAACCAGTTATACCCAGCTATACCCACCAGCTGAAGATCCCCATGAGCATGAGCAAGACAGCTCTCCTCTATCAAATCATTCACCTTCTTTTCCAGGATCTTTATCTTTTCCTCTGGACTGAACAAGAAAACAAACAATTAAACCAAAAATTTGTGTCCGTCTCCAAGTAAAACTATAGATGTCAAGGGGGATCTAGAAAACAAAACTTGTCAATGGCTTGTCAAGCGCTATGAAAACAGATGGACGCATACGTGTCTTCGTTCTGTCTCTCTAATGGAGGGGCTGGTCCTTTTGATTGTCCCAGTGGATCAAACACTGAGCCTGCAAATTCAAACAATTAAAATGAAGGAAGTTAAACTCAGAAGTTAAAATGGATTTATTCAATATCATTATGAGACTGTTAAACATAGAGTGCCTGGACAGCACATGTGCAAGAGGGTTTCTTGTGTGAAAGCACCTCTAGCTATAGATGAAGAATATCCTGCTGCCCGCACTGCAGTCATGGGACGAGCCGCACCGTCCTGTACAACACACACACACACAAAAAATAGAAAACAAATCAAATTTCGTTGCATATTACATAAAGAGAAAATAAACAAGAAATTGTCTCCCACCTGAACAGCTCCAGTCATAGGCCTTCCCATTGCAGTGCCAACAGGCATCCGAGACTGGAATATTAACATCAGAAATATAGACATAAGAGGAAATAACAAATAGAATCAACTTACTTTACTCACAAACTCAGCCTCGAAATCCCTTATTGAAGCATGAAATACAGTCCATTTCTCAATATAGTCTATTTCTATACCCAAGTTCCATACGAGTTCATTTTCCCAATATTTGATTATCTTGATTCTGACTGTATATTCTCTCACCAATGACCAATCCTGTCTCAATCCTCTCACCAAAGGCCAATGACCTTTCCTGTCCTCACAGCTTTCTTCCTGATTATAAGACATAATACATTCTAACATTCTATCACGCTAACTTAAAAAGCTATTTTATTTTGAGTCAGAAATCTAGTAGTGTAAATCCATAAGCTCTTCTCACCCCATAGGCTGTTCCAATCGGGCGCCCTCCAATAGCAGTGCCAGGATATTTTGCGGTCATCTAAGAATATTCATTAAACAAATGTAGTGTCTATTATTAATGAAATTTGGGTGTGTGCTGATGTGCCTGTGCTTCCATACAGCACCTTTGGCAGCAGATGCTATTCACTTACTGGTGGTCTTCTGCCATGACTCGTCCTGACGGCCTGCTGAAAGCCCACATCGTTGTGAAGATCCTACAGGGACAGGAAAATGATCATTGCATGACATTCAAGTGATGACATTTAATAAATGCAAGGTATTTTTGCACCTCTGAGTCAAAAGTCGGATTGTAATCATTGTAGCCTGTATACAAATCATCATCCTCTTCCTCTGGGACAAGATGCACGTTCTCCATCTGAAAAAAAAAGAAAAAAAAAAAAAACTCATACAAGTCTCTGATGTACAGTGAGGAAAATAAGTATTTGAACACCCTGCTATTTTGCCAGTTCTCCCACTTGGAAATCATGGAGGGGTCTGAAATTGTCATCGTAGGTGCATGTCCACTGTGAGAGACATAATCTAAAAAAAGAAAATCCAGAAATCACAATATATGATTTTTTAACTATTTATTTGTATGATACAGCTGCAAATAAGTGTTTGAACACCTGTCTATCAGCTAGAATTCTGACCCTCAAAGACCTGTTAGTCTGCCTTTAAAATGTCCACCTCCACTCCATTTATTATCCTAAATTAGATGCACCTGTTTGAGGTCGTTAGCTGCATAAAGACATCTGTCCACCCCATACAATCAGTAAGAATCCAACTACTAACATGGCCAAGGTCAAAGAGCTGTCCAAAGACTCTAGAGACAAAATTGTACACCTCCACAAGGCTGGAAAGGGCTACGGGGAAATTGACAAGCAGCTTGGTGAAAAAAGGTCCACTGTTGGAGCAATCATTAGAAAATGGAAGAAGCTAAACATGACTGTCAATCTCCCTCGGACTGGGGCTCCATGCAAGATCTCACCTCGTGGGGTCTCAATGATCCTAAGAAAGGTGAGAAATCAGCCCAGAACTACACGGGAGGAGCTAGTCAATGACCTGAAAAGAGCTGGGAACACCGTTTCCAAGGTTACTGTTGGTAATACACTAAGACGTCATGGTTTGAAATCATGCATGGCACGGAAGGTTCCCCTGCTTAAACCAGCACATGTCAAGGCCCGTCTTAAGTTTGCCAATGACCATTTGGATGATCCAGAGGAGTCATGGGAGAAAGTCATGTGGTCAGATGAGACCAGAATAGAACTTTTTGGTCATAATTCCACTAAACGTGTTTGGAGGAAGAAGAATGATGAGTACCATCCCAAGAACACCATCCCTACTGTGAAGCATGGGGGTGGTAGCATCATGATTTGGGGGTGTTTTTCTGCACATGGGACAGGGCGACTGCACTGTATTAAGGAGAGGATGACCGGGGCCATGTATTGCGAGATTTTGGGGAACAACCTCCTTCCCTCAGTTAGAGCATTGAAGATGGGTCGAGGCTGGGTCTTCCAACATGACAATGACCCGAAGCACACAGCCAGGATAACCAAGGAGTGGCTCTGTAAGAAGCATATCAAGGTTCTGGCGTGGCCTAGCCAGTCTCCAGACCTAAACCCAATAGAGAATCTTTGGAGGGAGCTCAAACTCCGTGTTTCTCAGCGACAGCCCAGAAACCTGACTGATCTAGAGAAGATCTGTGTGGAGGAGTGGGCCAAAATCCCTCCTGCAGTGTGTGCAAACCTGGTGAAAAACTGCAGGAAACGTTTGACCTCTGTAATTGCAAACAAAGGCTACTGTACCAAATATTAACATTGATTTTCTCAGGTGTTCAAATACTTATTTGCAGCTGTATCATAAAAATAAATAGTTAAAAAAATCATACATTGTGATTTCTGGATTTTTTTTTTTTTAGATTGTCTCTCACAGTGGACATGCACCTACGATGACAATTTCAGACCCCTCCATGATTTCTAAGTGGGAGAACTTGCAAAATAGCAGGGTGTTCAAATACTTATTTTCCTCACTGTAAATGACACATTATCTATCTATAAATTACAGAAACCTCTGTCTGTCTGTAACACCCTGAATCGTCGAGTTCACTGTGTAGCCTGCTCCCTGAATCGTCTCGCTTATTCATTTGTGGATGTAAACTGAATCTGTAAGTCAGCTAACGTTATGCTGTTTACTTCTGAATATTATATTTCATTCTGGTGCGCTTAACGTTATCGCTACTGTGTAATAGTAGCCTATGCTATTCACCAACTAAACATATCCTTTTACATATCATATCCTGTTTTCTCGGAGTTCACTGTGTAGCCTGCTCCCTCAATAGAGTAGTTCAATTTTTTTACATATTTGTATGTCATTATGTCAGTATCAGTATTTGCTTTCACCATGCACAAATAAAAATGTCACTGGACTTTAATTGTAACAATGAGCACTCAAACACACCGAACCAACAACTAACTTACTAAAAACACACACAAAAACTGATTTTGCACTGGTATTTGGAAAACCAGGAAAGCAGGAGAATTATAAGCAATGTAGACAGACACTTTATCCAGACTATACAGTGGGGACATATATAAAACAAGAAACTTTTAGACATTATTTTGAACAAATATGCGAGTTCCTCTGTTAAAACAAAATGACACGCTCGTTTATTACACGGCTAGCGAGTGACCATACCGCTTATCTCGTATACAAGTAAACTTCCAACATCTGTGGTTGTGAATTAGGATAGTTAAACTTACCCGGTAAACAGAACGGTTTGCTTACCGAAGAAAGGTGCAAATTAATGTCCGTATTAAGTTGAACTATTCAGTGTCTGTGGCCCAGCAATAGCTAACTTACAGCTCGCTAACTAAGCTGAGCAACAACACATCGGTTGCTAGGATACAGAGAGTTGTTGCCATAAGCTGCACACGAGCGATTTTCGATATTCGTAGTTGCATTGCTTATGTTCGTGTCTTTATATATTTTCTTTTAACATTGTATTTCTAAATAAACGTATACACTTCTGGGCTGAAATCCAGTGATTTATCCTTCTGCAAAAATCCTGATGTATTTAGGCACGTGTGAGACGCCGTAGCTCCGCCTTTCCTTCGTGCAGACGGGCACATGACAACCTGAAGTCTGGTGATTTGGGGCTCTTGGGAAGTAGCCGCTCGAGTTAAACTTTTGATTTCTGTAAACGAGACTGCAATGAGTTCATTAAAAGGAAAGATCATTACTGTTGTCGGAAGGTGAGAGTTAACCTGTCAGTTACTGCCAGTCTGTCAAATTGAGCAGACATGATAGTAACTGATTAGCTGAGTGCTCTTTGAACTCTACTATGATGGTGTTTATAAATGTATTTCTCCATATCAGAATAGTGCGTCTGGAAAATGAAGTGCAATATTGAACGATCAAACTATAAATAGCACGTGACTCAAATTGCGCTCATTTGACATATTTTGGGTAGATTTGCTTTGTGCAAAAAATGTCAGGGTTATTCTGACCGGATTTGCATGGTCATCAAAGTCATTAAATCTGTGAATTCATGTTTGTCATGCACTAAAGGTGTATTATCAGACACGTTCCTCATTCTGGGATATAGATAATGTATTGATTTCCACTAATCTTGACCTATATTTGTATTTGACTTGTTTACAATGCTGTCTCTTTTTTATGTATGTGACATCATAAAGTGGACTGATTGGCCGCTCCTGGGCCATGGTGTTCCTGAGTGGAGGATACAAGGTCAAGATCTATGACAACAAACCAGGACAAGCATCAGGGGCCATCACAGAGATCAGGTCAGTGGAAAACAAGAAAGAAAATTTAACCATTGACCCCTCAGTCAAAATGACCCATTGAACCAAATTCTCTCCCATCATTGCTAAACCTTTGTAAGTGCAGGTTTGTGGACACCATTTTTAGGGCACAAACTATAATATCCAATGCTCAGGGGAGCTAAATAGACTAAATGTCAAAAGTACAAAATGTGTAAAAAAAAAAAAATTCAATTCGATTAAAGTATGTACAAATGAAAGTTTTGTTACTATCGGTCCATATCTGTTTAAAGGGTTAGTTAACCCAAAAATGAAAATTTTGTCATAATTTACCCCATGTTGTTCCAAACCTGTATGGGTTTCTTTCTTCTGTTGAACACAAAAGAAGACATTTTAAAGAATGTTGGTAACCAGACAGTTGACGGTAGCCATTAACTTCCATAGTATTTTTTTCTTTTTCCTTTCTTCTTCCAACTAATCGGCGGTTCTTTTGTTTTCAACTGAAGAAAGAAACTCATACAGGTTTGGAACAATTTGAGGGTGAGGTGAGGAAATAATGACAATTTTCATTTTTGTGTGAACTATCCCTTTAACAAACCCTCTTGCTTGATTCACCTCTTCTGTCACCAGAGGGAGTTGTAGAGCTTTCTGTCTCCTAGAAGATATGAATCTCTAGATGCCCTGACTTGAATGCAATAATTAAAGGTTAGGGCACAGAAAAAAGATTATCTTCTGTAATGCATGCAGAGTTGCTTCAGTTATTAGGAGCAAATACAAGAGTTTTTTGAAAGGCATAATTTACAATAGACAACAACATGTCTTTATCTGCAACAGATACGTTATCTTATCAATCATAAACAATGACTGGAACACTGTATTTTGACACAATAGGTTTTTTGGCAGAATCTGTACACGTTTTGTTGAATTTTTAGCTGAATATTGTGTTTTGTGTGTGAGCAGGAAACAGCTTGAGGAGCTTCAGCAAGCCAAAATGCTAAGAGGAAATCTCAGCGCTGCAGAGCAGTTGAGTTTACTCAGCAGTCATGATGACTTGCAGCAGGCCCTGGAGGGAGCTTTCTTTGTCCAGGTATAGTTTATCCTTTCTGTTTTCCTTTCTAGATTTTCTTTCTGTTAAACCAAAAAAAATGACTCGAGGAAACAGAGGATAAACATCATAAAGCATTTGACGTGCTTTGCACTGTGACAAAACAATTAAATGTGGAATTATTGATTTGATCAATATAATGTGATAACATTCTTCTCTACACTATTTTTTTATTTTTTCATTTATCCATCTAGTGTAATATTTAATATAAAAAGCCCTTCTAGGGACAGGTTGCGAATTAGCCTTGGCTATAAACACCATGATACTGACATGGGATTGCTTCGAGAAGATAATCTATGTTTAGTGTATCTGTCCCGACCAAATAAACTATAAACAAATACACATGGAATTCTTGTTCCTTTTGTTTTATACATATCAGGGTATGTATGAAACAAAGGTAACAAGTATTTCATGTGTAGAGAAGAAAGAGATAACATCATTCCACATTTAATTGATTTGGCACTGTGCAAAGCACGTGAAACCAGAACAAGTGTGTCTGTGGTTTTATTTCTGAAACTGCTGCATTCCATGATGGCTCTCTCAGTTGAGTTAATGTGATTAACTATTGAAAATGCACCCAGGTTTAATTATTAAAATATATTGAACACTTAGGAGCCAAGCCTCTGTTTGCTATAGTCAAATGCTTTATACGTGTATATTAAAGGGTTAGTTCACCCAAAAATGAAAATTCTGTCGTTGATTACTCGCCCTCATGTCGTTCCAAACCCGTAAGACTTTTATCCATCTTCGGAACGCAAATGAAGATCTTTTTGATGAAATCTGAGAGCCTTCCATTAACAGTCTACGCAACTACCACATTCAAAGTACAATAGGTAAGACTTTGTTAAAGTAATCCATTATGAAGCGACGTGAGTGCTTTGTTTGTGCAAAAAAAAAAAAATTTACCACTTTATTTACCAAATAATATTATCCAAAGTGCGTTCACGGAACTACGTCAGCTCTCGAGTCAACACGACAGGCATGCGTCGTGGTGACCCCCCTACTGGGTTGCTGGTCAATTTTTTTGTAAATAAAGTGAAATTCTGGGGGTTTTTTGTGCAAACAATGCACCCGCGTCGCTTCATATAATTGAGGTTAAACCACTGGAGTCACATGGATTATTTTTAGTGATGTCTTTACTAGCTTTATGGGGCTTGAATGTGGTAGTTGTGTAGACTGTCAATAGAGGGACAGAAAGCTCTCAGATTTGATCAAAAATACCTTAATTTGTGTTCCAAAGATGAACAAAGGTCTCACTGGTGTGGAACGACATGAGGGTGACTAATTAATGACAGAATTTCAATTTTTTGGTGAACTAACCCTTTAAAGATGGATGAGGTAGAATTGTCTTTGTACTATATACATTTATAGCAGATTGTTTCTGATCAGCATTTAATGATGCCATATAGTCCTTATATATGCTGATACTGCTGTATTTGCACATTCTTGTATTAGTGATGTTCATATTATTTTGTATTACATTTATTTTAGCAGTTTGGTTTGTATGCTTGTGAATTATGTCTTCTGTAAAAAAGGAGTGTGTATTTGAGGACCTGGAAGCAAAGCAGACCGTCTTCCTTGAGGTGGAGAATCTAGTCCCAGAAAGCGTGATTATCAGCAGCTCCACTTCCTGCCTGATGCCAAGCAATGTGTTCTCTCGTGTCCAGAACCGAACTCGATGCATCATATCTCATCCGGTTAGTTTTTATGTGAGACATACACAAGGTTGAAGCCACATTGAAAATGTGAGTCAAATCTTATTGTTAGGCTTTATTATTAAATTATAAGAAATGATAATGTAAAAAAAAAGAATAGAAATAATGAAAAATTATTATTTTAAAAAAAAAAACTCAGATTGACTGTATTTAACAGTCCATTCCTTATGTGTACTTCAGTCCAGATTTTGTTTGTTTTAGCGCACACAGTCCGGCTTTAGTTTGAACCCCAACATCTTCCATCCAAAATAAAACGCATCTAGACAAAAATGTCTTTAGGTCATGTTACTGGCTAAAATCCTCCTAAAGATCATCTTATGCAATTGCCCTTAATAACATTATTGTTGTTTTCGAATGTTCTTACACTGAAGAGGAACATTCGTAAATGAAAGCATTTAAAGCATTATTTACATGGACATGGTTTTTCTTGTCAGCCCTGTTTTTTTTCCGCAGCCTGTAGTGAAGAATGGAGTGAAATATATCAGGCCCACAGGGGCATTACTGCAGTTTAATTCTTTCCATGCTCAATGGAAATTCCACTCTGATCTCATGAGCAGAAAGGCCTTGCTGGTCTTGTTGTCCTTCAAAGCGTTGTGAGGCTAATAGTTCACCTTCACCTGCATTTAGTGAATGTTTAATCCTAAATGCCAAGCATTTGTGGTCAGGCATTTTAGTCAGAGAGACCTTCATAGTAGGCCCCTATCTCTAGCTCTGGTAAACACATTGGTACAGTGTCTTGTCTGTGTCCCAGGGGCAGTTATGCTGGTGTCATTTCCTTCTTGTTTTTAACCTCTCAGGTAAACCCGCCCTATTATGTGCGTCTGGTGGAACTTGTGCCCCACCCCGAAACGCTGCCTGCTGTAATGGATGTTGCTTACTCACTGATGACGGATGTCGGACAGGCACCTGTGCGCCTCAAGAAGGAGATCGATGGTTTCGCTTTGAACCGCGTTCAGTATGCCATCATAGCCGAGTCCTGGAGGCTGGTTCAGGTTGGTTGAGCCATGGAACAAAATTACATAGCAGTTATGGCTATTCTGTGTAATTGTTTGACTTTCAACCTATTCTCTGGCAAAATTCATATAGCATGTTAAGTAACTTCTGTTGTTATTCTGACCCCACTCATGTCCAGAACACATTCCCCCTCTTTCTTTCCATTCAAAGCTCCACTCTCCTATGGAATACATGCAAAGTATAAAATATATATTACACACACACACACACTTATTTGTTTGTTTGTAAATCTCGCATTTAATTTAGCAAATTTAAAATTGTCATATAGTTATTGCTGCCATTTTATAAAAGCAGACACTTAAAGGAGAACTCCGGTCAATTTTAACATTGAGCTCATTTTTTTGTAAATTTGGAGTGCTGTCAATACAGAGAACAACGACAAAAATCGGTGTTGCCTACACCGTGTTATCCTCTTTTTAAAATTTGCACCCTGTTGACTTCAATGGGGCAAGTACTAAACCTGCTTTTAGCCTCTTAACATCCTTGATGTGTCATTACAAGTGCACAGAAAATGTGAGTGATTCCTTCAGAGTGAACACGAGTGAATCTGACTCCAGTAGATGTGAAAGATATGTATAAAAATGATGTTATTTAAGCCAGCGCAAATACCTGTGTTTACATCCTGTTTTTCAGTTGAAGTCCAAAGTAATCGATTGCCGAGTTCACGCGCGTGATCAGAGGTAACTAAACCTTTGCACGTGAACTCGGCAACTGTGTAAATTTTGATGTATGTCTCTGTTACACTCTGTTATTAGAGCGAAAGAGAAGTTATAGTGGAACAAACAGAGACTATTGTATTTATTAAAACAGAGCATTGCAACATTTATAGTCTTATCACACTCTGTTTAAAAATGATCGATTGAGAGAAGGGAAAAAACATCTTTTCTTTGTTTCTCTTGAGAAACTTTTAGAACAGCCAGCTTATCTTTTCTCACACTGGTAGTTTTGTCCTGCTTGTACAGTACACCTGTATTACAGTGTATCAAATGAACATGGGGTAGAGTGAGGTGATCCACTTTAAAAACCAAGCCCTTTTGAGCTCTGCCCACAAGCAAAAACAAAAAGCAGAGTCAAGAAAGGACTTCAAAAAACAATGGACATCTTACTTTGAACTTTCTCTTTCTTTTGTTTTTCTTTTTTTGAGCGACTGTTAATTATTCAGTCGAGTAATTGACATTTAAATATAAAAGCACCAAATAGTTTGCTCTGTCCAGGGTGTATTATGGAGGCATCATCACTCATTATACACGGGTGTGGTGTTGTGTCTGAATTATGTGGTGAACATATCGTGTAAAAGAGGTGTGGTGAATTGTTTTAATATGCATGATGGCAAATTTCAAAGGTCACTTCTCTTCAACGTTCACAACACCAGTTAAAGCTCTGACAGATATCCAAAAAGTATTCCGCATAATATAACACAAGGCCAAAATGATGTGGTCACCCAAACTCCACACCAATTTGTGCTTGTGCAAATTAATTTCAAAAACAGTTAATAGGCAATTGGCCCTCTCTAACAGCTTCTGGGAAGGTTTTCTACTAGATGCAGGTATCTGCTCTGATGATGGGTGATGGGGTTTGGCTCGCAGTTGACTTATGAATTAAAACCAGAAATGGTGTTAATTGGTGTAGCTAAAATGGGCAAACCCAGGGTTTAGAAGGCGGTGGCCGCATACTTCTGCAGTACTTATGAATACTGAGAGTATGGCCCTGTCTGCCCCTTGATAAAGACCGTTATCTTACATTAGTAATGCTGATTAACCAAAGGATTTTATGCTCAATTATCTCTTAATTAATGTCTTAGAGAATAATTGTAAGGATTCATCATCATGATCATAATTTTATATCATAATTTACTCACCCTCATGTTGTTTCGAGCCTGCATGATTTTCTACATGATGTCTTCTAAATAAGATATTTCACAGAATGTTCAGACTGCACTTTTTTTAATACAATAACAGAAGAAAGTCAAATGACTAAATGATGACAGGATTTATGTTTTTGAGTCAACTAGATATAACATCTAAAATGACATGGTCTAGATGTAGATGAAAATGTCCATTGATCTTTGGAAATCTGTTCTTCAATCCCAGAGGAATGCTCTCAATGTTTATATAAAGCCAAAACAGAGGTTCCTTACTGAAAAAAGCCCTTGTGTTTTTCTTACCTGAGAACATACTGTGACTTAATCACAGTGACCGACATTTGAGAGGTTAAAAGTTGAACCACTTGTATTGATGTTGGTTGGTGTCAAATTTGCTATTCTTTTAAGCTGGTCACAGATGCATGTATATGTCGAACAAAGGACGCTATCCATTCTGGTTTTGTTTCACAATTTAAAATGGCAGCACTGAAAATGGTATGTTATGCTAATAGTATGCTTACTGGGCCTGATTGACTGGCATGACAGCTTTACGGCTTTCAGAGGTTTATAACCACTGAATGGAGGCAATGCTGAAGGAAGTCTTGAGGCTGAAGACAAAATGTCATTTGTCATCACACCCCATTTAAGTATTCTTCCTTGTAACCATTTTCCTTCTTTTCTTATTCTTCATGGTGTTATTGTGCAGTCATTGATGATGAGATCATTTAATAAGATTGGTCTGGAACAACAGTATACTTTAGCTTATGTGTTCTGTCTCATTAGTTAACTTTTTCTCTGCAGTGTCCATATTACCAGTGTGTGTTAGGAATTTAATTTCTTAACTTAACCTACCAAATTTTTTTTTAATGAGATATCATGACATAATTTTGACATTTTTCAAGTCTTGTGATTTCCTTGCAGTCAGAGGGAAAAGTTAAATTTCTTAAAGGGATGTTCGGAGTAATTTCAACCTAGAGTCCTTTGCACCATGACCTTGAGCCCCCCAGAGGCTTTTTTTCCCTTGGTCTAACATTATTGAAGTTAGAGCTTATTTAGAGATATCAGCTGAATGGCTCAGTGCAGACGCTAATGGATCCAAGGTTGTATCTCGTAAATTACCCCACTAATAATGCCCAGAATGGTACCAAACTTCTACAGGAGTGCAACTAGGTTCTGTACTCATAAAACGAGGCATTGGAAAGTATGTAAGTACATCAGGAGTTTATTTAAATAACACGTGCCTGATGGCTTATGCTACCGCTAACCTAGACTTTGAGGTCACTTCAGTGATTTGGGACAGAGGGAAATTGAACTTTTCCCTCTGACTGAAGGAAATCACAAGACTTGGAAAATGTCAAAATTATGTCATGATATCTCATAAAAAAATGGTAGGTTAATAAATGAATGCACCAATGTACCATTTGAAGCACAAATCCATGGGTTCATATCTAGATAAAGTAAGAACTGAAATCCTTACGGAGACCCTCCCATTATTGTGTCCTCTTGCAGAGTTTTGCTGTCTCTGACAATTGCATGTTTTGGGTTAACTTTTACAAAAACTTATCTTCCTTTCTTCTTGTTGGCAAATGCTTTTAAGAATTTCAAAAGAGTCTGCTTTCTGAACTGCTGAAAGGTTATGACCGTCCAAGCTTTTTAAAAAAACATGTTGATGAACCAGTTAAACCAGCATGCATGCCAGTTTATGCATATTGTTATTTTTCCCCAAATATCTAACCATCACGTCAGAGTTTAAAGGCTAATTCACACAGCGCAAACAGACACTGTCTGGTTTTGTCGGATCAGCCCTGTCAGTGTCTTATGGCGTCTGTCGGAGCTTGTTTTCATCGATTGAACATGTTGAATCGGTGCTTGTCAGGTCGTGGAGTCTCTGAGAAGTGACATACTGTAATCTGCCGATTGTCCACGTTGGTCGCCGTCTGTGCAGTGTGAACTGGCCTTAAATCTGTGCCCACTTTTTTTTTTACTGGCTGAAAAAAAACCTGTTTGATCAACACAATGCTTTCCGCAAGCCTTTCACAGCTTTTAAAGTGATGTTGTGAAGATTTTATTTTCATGGATTTGCCTCTTACATTTTTTTTGTGCGTGTCCATACAGAGGTGAGTTTTTGTTTTTTATATGGTAAGGAACATTTAAAGTTTGGACATTGCACTACACACAAGATTTGCAGCTCAAATCCACTCATGAGTCTCAGAGTTCAGGCGGCCCTTTTGAGAGAGAGCCAGCTCTGGAAAGTAGAGCAGCTGGGAAAGTTAATGGCTGCCCCTGTTGATTACCGCGTACAGGAAAGGCCTCTTTTCACGGTTTCCCCAGCCAGTCCGCCGCCTGGCGACACAGAGATAACGGCCTCGTTGTTGCACGCAGGAAATGAACAAAGACCACCCTGTCCCCTCCTAAACTTGTCCCCCACTGCCCGTTCTGTATCCAAGCTTTGATTTCAGCACAGTCAGGCAACAGGTATCTGTGGCCACAGGTAATCTGAGTGCAAAGTGGGTCCAAAGCCTGGCACAACTACGCTTGCCTCCCTCTGCCATACCATCCCATTGTTCAGAGGACACTGAGTTAAATGATAAGAGAAACCCAATACAGTGGGAGCGGCTTTAGTAATCTTTAGATGGGACAAAAAGGGGGGCAACCTCCGTTTTCCTCTCAGTCAGGTGGACCAAACCTTGTTGGCTGGACAAACTGCTAAGCAGGAAGCTGTACTTTTAGGATTAGAAGATCAGAACATCAGTAAACCACTTTTAGAAACATTGTCTTTCATCCAAGTGCGTGATACAGAGCAAGCTGCCAAATGAACTTCTCTTTCTTCTCATCCAGGATGGAGTGATCTCAGTGAAGGACATTGATCTGGTGATGTCTGAGGGCCTGGGCATGCGTTACGCTTTTATAGGTCCCATTGAAACCATGCATCTCAATGCACCAGAAGGCAAGCTACCCATTAACCCATGGATTTTCTTCTTTTTTTTAAATGTCATAATGAAACTTTTGTAAATAAGCACTGAGAAGTTTTTGTTTTCATCATGCATGGAAAAGAAATTGCTGTGGTGCTTGGGGCAGAGAAAAAGCAGTCTGTGAAAACCTGTTACGTCAATTAAACTCACATGACTTTAGTGTGTGAGAGAGAGAGAATTGGTGAAAGAAACTTAAACAAGTTCAAAAGTGTGTAAATGGGCATGCGTTTAGAAGAGATCTCATGTTGACGGTGAAAATCAGAAGGCAGTGTGAAATCTGTAGGATGACCCTGCTCCCCCCATGAAACGTGCTTTGCCATGTGACACCAGTACTAACATTCGACGATGACGGATGAATTATTATCCTCAGCCCTGCCTGCTTGTACTGTGAGTGAGGTGCTACTCTCAGTGTGGTGATAAAGCCCCCTGTATTCAGAGTTTCGCTCTTGTTTCTTCCTTCGCTGTAATGGCACAGGTTCTTGGAATCTGTAAGGGAAGAACTGTGGCTGAACTTTCACTGGTGCACGTCTTATCTGCTGAGAGCCCTTCTAAAAGCACTCATGCCCTTCAAATGAGGAGCTACTCAATTCATGCTTGAAAACTCTGCTAGAAAACATCTATTTGCTGAGTCATTTTGGACTCGATTCCCAATTTGAATGAATTAAAATAGATCTAAACACTTTCTGTAATATGTCGTTTTTAGAGTCTGATCATATTAGATTTTTTTTTTATGGTCTACTGTATTGTTGAAATGCAAAACCGCATCTTTATTTAATCCTTACCTTGTTTTTTTTTTCTGTCCAGGTATGGAAGACTATCTCCAGCGCTATAGTGAGGGCATGAAGAGGGTTCTTACTACTTTTGGGCCTGTTCCAGATTTTTCTGGAGAGCCAGCAGCTAGAATTATAAAAGTATGCAATATCAATAGTATTTTGTTGTATGGAAAAGTCAGTTGTTAACAGACAGATGTTCCAAATAACCACAATTGTGTGTGGGTTTTTTATTTTGTAATCATTGTAAACTAAAATAAAGATTTGATCACCCCTTTAGGAGATCTGTGAGCTGATCCCTAGTGAGCAGGAGCACCTCACAGCCAGGAGAGAGAGAAGAGATCAACTGCTGATGGGACTGGCTAAGCTAAAGAAATGAGGCTATAGTCAATAAGATAATCCGTAAATGGGAGTGGTTATAGATCATCTGAGCCATTGTTGTCCTTGGTTGAATATTTCCTTTCTGGGCAACAGAATATGTCTGATTATAGACGGAAATTACTGAACAAAAGCTAACCTCAGAAATGGCATAAGTGTTCATTTAATTATGATTTGAATTTTACCAATATTTAAAAGTCTTAGATTTGTGAAGAATACTTGTTATACAGCTAAAGCACTTTCTTGCTCATGGTGTAAAATTTCACAATTAAAGGGAAAATTAAAGGGAAAATTAAAGCAATCTCCAGTTGGCAAGTCCTTTGATCCACCCGTGCGTGCGTGCGTGCGTGCGTGCGTGTGTGTGTGTGTGTGTGTGTGTGTGTGTGTGTGTGTGTCCTTCTAGCAAATGATGCACTCAATTAAAAATAGTGGTGTTTTCCCCATGCGACATTTATAAATTAGTATGTGGACATTTCTTTGGATTACATAACCTGTCAAACCAAGTGTCAGATACAAATAAATCATGCTAGAACTTTTCTCAGAACTAACAATGACTTTTATCCAACTGTGTTGTCAAAGTGAAAGACGACTATTCACACAGGTTTAAACACAGATGTAGTTCATGACATTGAAATTATGAACATTATCCATATTATAATATAGAAGGCTATAATATAATTATAATTTTGAATAATATTTGTTTTATCTTTTGGAACCTATATAGCCTGTGAAATGTTTTTCTTAAAGTCCGCTTTTTTATTTATTTAATATAGGCCTACTATTTGGTTTGATATTTTGTATTTTATGTAACACAAACACATTTTTTAGGAGTGTTCAATACTTTGAAGCACCTTTTGTAAACCTTTACAGCAATTTCAAGCTGAAGTAGTTCAAACTAATCTGAATGCTTTTTTTTGTATATTAGCCTATTAAAAAGTAAAAGTAATGAATTAAAATTTTGACATAGGCCTACATAGTTTTATGGCCACTGAACGTTCCTAAAGTCTGCAGTTAAAAAGCGATTTCTATACGATTATAGGTTGTTTACACATGGCCTGAAAAATGTATTTATTTACCGTGTGAAAGTTTCTAAACTGGCCGTAGAAGATAATCGCACATCTGCACACTCGCGACGCGCCTCTGGTTGAGCTGTGCAAGCGCGCGACGCATTCCGTAGAGATGGAGAATTCTAGTTTTGTCTCTTGCGAGCTCAAGAAGCATCCAATGAATGCGGTGGCTCCGCCCGACGTCAGGTGCACCTCTCCGAGAGAGAGAGAGAGAGAGAGAGAGAGAGAGAGAGAGAGAGAGAGAGAGAGAGAGAGAGCACTAAATATGCGCTCACTGTCCTCAGTCAATCACTTCATCTCACTCTCAAGACTACAAGACACTCCGCAAGTGAATTTACTAGCCTACTTTTTACTCACCTGGACGGATAGCCAATATATCATGGATTTGGTCTGAATCATCTTGTAAGCTGACAGGTAAACTTTTGTGAAACTGCCATAATCCTCACTGATATTTTATGTGATAATTTAAATTTTGACGTGTCAAATGGATAGTTCACCCAAAAATGAAATTCCTGTCATCATTTACTCATCCTCAAGTTGTTCCAAATATGTATGAGTTTTTTTTTTTTTTTTTCTTCTACTGAACACAAAAAAATATATATTTTGAAGAAAATAGGTAACTAAACAGTTGATGGACCCCATTGACTTCCATATATGGAGGGGGCACAACTGTTTGGTTACAAACATTCTTCAGAATATCTTCCGTTGTGATCAGCAGAACAAAGGCATTTTTACAGGTTTGGAACAACTTGAGGGTGAGTAAATGATGACAGAATTTTCATTTTTGGGTGAACTATCACTTTAAGCTCGACCAAATATAACCAAAGTTATATACCAAATGTGTGAAAACTTTTATTTTGAATGAACTGCAGTATGTGTTAGGCTAATTAATAAAGTATTGTATGTTATTAAATAAATAAGCATATGTTAATAAAAATAGGCTATTTGCAATCCAATATGTTGAGTCTTTTTGAAGACATGGAATTATAGTTTATATATAGCAGAAAAAAAAGTAGTTAACAAATTATTAAAAAACAGTGTGTCCTAGATTCTCAGTGTATTTTATTTGTCTGTGAGTATTTTTATCATCCAAAATGTAATTTTGAACTCAAAAGTTAACAGAAAAGTTGTCAATAAAACTGTGTAGGCTAAACAAGTTTATACACCTCCAAATATTTAAAAGTGTGGTTTTTTATTATTTATTTTAAAGCTATTAAAAACAGCTCCAGTTTGCGTGCCTAAACAAATGGTGAAAGGATTCAAAGTTGCTAATTCAAATGTTCTTTTTCTCTTTCTTTTTATTTAGGATCTGAGAGCAACAGTTGACAGGATGAGTTGGGGAGCACTTTATGCCCAGCTGGGAGGGGTGAATAAACACTCCACCAGCTTGGGAAAGATATGGCTGTCTGTCCTCTTCATCTTCCGCATTAGCATCCTTGTAATAGCCGCCGAGACGGTCTGGGGAGATGAGCAGTCCGACTTCACCTGTAACACACAGCAGCCCGGCTGCAAAAACGTCTGCTACGACCACTTCTTTCCAGTCTCACATATCCGTTTCTGGTGCCTGCAGCTCATCTTTGTGTCTACACCGGCTTTGCTGGTGGCTATGCATGTGGCGTACCGCAAACGCAACGTAAAGAAAGGCCTTTTGGCCAACCGTTCTGGCGGTGCAAAAGCGGATGACCTGGAAAGCCTGAAGAAGAGGCGTCTTCCCATCACTGGGCCGCTGTGGTGGACCTACACCTCCAGCCTGTTCTTCCGGCTCCTTTTCGAGGCCGGATTCATGTACGCATTGTATTATGTCTACGATGGGTTTCAGATGGCACGTCTTGTGAAGTGTGAGCAGTGGCCCTGTCCCAATAAAGTTGACTGCTTTATCTCACGGCCAACAGAGAAGACAGTCTTCACCATTTTCATGGTGGGATCTTCTGCCATCTGCATTGTGCTCAATGTGGCTGAACTGAGCTACTTGATCGTCAAGGCATTGCTGAGGTGCTCGGCCAGAACCAAGAGGCGGCGCGCCTTTGTACACCAAGATAAAATGTCCACAGAAAAGGCGCTCTTACAGAACGAAAAGAACACAAGGTTGCCGTCATCCGCTTCGGACTCCTCGACCAATAAGACTCTTTAAGTGACTCGATTCTACCATCATGGAGGATAATAGGCACGTAGATTACAGTGTTTTAACAGTATGTGATTTGTAGCTGTTTTTTGACAAGTTGCCCTGAGAACAGAACAAAGCTGCAGACCTGAGAGAGGTTTTCAAGCATGCTTCATTTAAAATCATACATTCCTTCCCAAAAGACGATTAGGGAGTATTACACTGCATTGACTGCAAAAATGTTGGGGTTGTTGACTTTTATTTTTCACGTTGCTCAGTAGCCTCAGTACTCTAATGGCATTAGAAAAGCCCAAGAGTGACTCCTAGTGGTCAAACAACATAAATGAAGTTTAGAGACCTTTGCACAAAATTGAGTGTCCTGTTTTTGAGGGATCATTTACTTTGTATTGCACATGCTTCTCTTTATTTGGACTTTTACATGATTGAATTTTGCTTTGTTTACTTATTTTTCATTTTTATTTAATAAAACCTACCCATCAGCAGTTTTAGACTAGACTTTTATGAACTAGACTATAATGTATAGAGCTGAGGGGGGCTTATGTTTTTATTTGTGATTGTTTTGGTAGGCTTGATTTAAATGCTCACAACAATGACAAGTCTGTTTAGTTTTAAGGCGTTTCACAATATCGTTGCATTGAAATCCCCGGTAGGAGTCATAACAGCTTACAGCAGTGACTTATTATTTAAGTTGAGACCAAATAAACTGTAGTCGCATGCATGAGAATGTTTACTAGTGGCGCGCCGCGTCTACTCTATGACACCATGTCAGTCAGTCTACGTGTTGACAGGTGAGAGCGCGCACGTGGATTCGCGCTTCGTCAACTGTCATGTTATCTTCCATTTAGTTTTTCTCCTCTGAGTAGGACTACAAGTCAGCGGTGAACAGTTTTGTTTTTAATGCTGTAATAACCGCTGGAATAGTTTCCACATGGTAGCTAAGCCTATTGATAGAATCTTCTGCTGTTTACGCAAGCTGAGACGATAATTTTTTTATCGTAAACTGGTTGTCAAATAAATAGGCCTACGTTTCTTTTTTATTTTGGCTAACAACTTAACTTTTATATGAATATCTTAATAAAAAACTACTTTGTAAATGTTTGATGTGTTTGTCAGTTTTGTGATTTTCACTGGTGGATTCTCTCAGGAAAACCAATGGAGGGCGGTGCATTTCCATTCTATTTTAGGCAAAGCCTGCTGCATGACTGGATACTTTCCCGTGCCAATAGCCTGCAAGAATTCCGGAATTTTTGACTGGAGACAAATTTTTATCTTTTTATGAATTTTTACTTCCACAAACCAGCTTTTAGTGATTGCTTTCTTTACTAATGTAATAGCCTAATTAAGTTTCAAAATTCCACACTCTACTATCACCCGGCGGCTATCACATCTTCAGTGGAGAATAATCAAGCACTAGCCTAGGCTATTACACGAGCAAGAATACAGTTTTGAACATTAGCACTGCTTTGATTCGGCCGCAGGTGATTTTACTGGATATTATGTTTTTAAGTGGGCTACCTAAATGTACATTTTTTGATTATTAATGATCATTTTACTCCGCCAACGAAAATAGTTCCACAGAAACAAAAGCAGAATCAACGTTCGAATATTAGCCTACCAATCAACGCATTGAACGCGGAGTGATACAAAAATTAAAAAGTCCCATTTTTGTTCTCAACACTCTTGCTCAATGATATTATTATTATTATAAAGTATAGGCTATTAATACTCTTTTTATAATAATTAGTATTATATTTCGATTCATCATTTTTAATGACAATATTCTGTGGCATAAAGTAAAATAAAGCACCTGTCTTCATCCTATAGACCTGAATAAAATCGTGTGTTCGAGTATAGTTAAGTTGGGGCGATGAGTTTACCCCAGTTGACAGGGGCGTGGCGTGCGCGCTGACTGGCCGATGACTTTCTGAACGCAGCACTCTTGCATGACCACTCAAAGTGACAGTAGCGATGGCTGGGAACGGGAGACAGCTGCGCTTGGTGAGACCCCGTCTCCACACTCGATTTGCCATGAAAAACTAGGTGTTCTACGAGAGTTTGGCCGCGGGTCTATGTGTGAAGAACTTTTGTGAATGAATAAGTTGGCCGGCCACTTTCAAAAGAGTTTGGTAAGCTGGCAGTGCTGCCAGGATTTGGGAACGGGGGGAGCGGGGAGGGCTCCTGCTGCCTTTGGGAGGTCTGTATGCTTTCAACGCACTCAAACTGTGGCACCAGTGGCCGCTGGATATTGCTTTCTTTAGATAAGTTTGCCTACTTGTCAAGGTATGCTTTAAGTTAGATGTACGGAATATTTTATCCTTTTACACCCCATATTAATTAATGTGACTTTTCGCTAGCTGGTAGGCCATCAACTTTGACTCCAATCTAACAGCTACAATCATTTAGACACATTTCAAGAAACCATCTGTTGATTGAGATGACCGGTATGAGCGCATAATCAGTGCAAAGAATAGAAAATCTGCCTCTCTACTGACAGTTTGACCTGAATGTACAGTGAGAACAGTGGATAATTACTATCATCCGTTAATTATATAACAGCAGCAGTTTGGAATTAAATGCTTAGCAGATAGATCAAAGACGATAAATATTAGTGATCATTATAAAATAACCACTTTAATATCAGTAATGAAAATGATAGCTCCCTTAGGAACCAAAAGATTTTTGGGGTGTAGTTGATCAAAATTATTAGCCATATCATACCAACAGTTTCTGGACTTAAAATGATTATTATCTATGGAACTAATATAAGGATTTAAAAAGATTTTTAAATAATCTTGTATGTGTTATTTTCTTCATTTTTTAACAAAAATTATATTTGCAGTTATATAAAGTTATCTACAAAGATAGATGTAAAATAAATTAATAAACAAATGTTTATTATTATTATTATTATGTAACTTGCACCTTCTCTTTCAGGGTCATAGACTTGGTTTAGAACCTTAGTCGATGGATTTGCCGCCCTCAATACAACATAATTTTAGTAAGTAAATTTAAAAAAAAAAAAAAATTTCTGCCTTTTGTATGTCTTTTGCTATTTCGGGGGTCTTTGTTTACAAGTGGCAATACTATCTCACCCTGGTTCTGTTCAATCTTGCTGTTTATTTGTGCTTATTATGATAAAGATAAATCTGTGTTGATCAAAATCCTGAAGTTATATCACGACACTCATTTCTGGATTCATCCATTTTTCAAAGCAGTTACAGCACCTACAGGGTGAAATCATGAATTGTACTGTTTTAGCTGACAATTATAATCATGTAAACATGATGAGTGTGGATTCACACTTAAAAAAGTGGCCTGGTATTGTCTCCATATTTCACTGCATTTTCCCCCTTGATGTCCTGAAATTGGCTCTGTCGGGGCTCTTCACACATCACTGTCCAGTCAACGCTTTCAACTGTTTTTGAACATTATAATGTCGATCTCAGCACATGCCTGCTGGGCAGTGAAGCGAACAGATGAGAGAGAAAGAGACTGTGTGTTGAGTGTGTTCAAAAAGTGTGTATGTGTGTGTGTGTCAGTGGCTGGAGAGAAAGCGAGCCATAGAGAGTTTGCTTACACTGTGCATGCCAGGTTCATAGCAGCCAGTTAGAGAGTTAAATAGCGAGGGGTCACGAAATCCATAAGTTTATGTCAAACTTTTTTGTCAATGTGATATTTGACAAGGCTGATTTGCTCGATTTTCCCAAACATCATTTGATGAATTTGTGCGAGGAACTGGCGAGTGCTTCATCAGGGCTTACAGTTCGGATCTTATGCAGAACCGTGACATGCTGTGTGAGTTCATGAGAGCTGAGCAAGTTTTTTTTTTTTTTTATAGGTTTATGTACTTTTAGCTGTGTCTGTGTGAACATACATTCACAGCACAGGCCTAGACAGACGTGAGAAGATCATATCCATATCATGTAAAGTGTAACATGTTATTTTGTTAACAGTTTAACTAGTTCTGATGAATCCTTTCTGTTCCCCTCTGTTTCCTTTTGCTCACCTGACTCCACTCTCTCTCTCTCTCTCTCTCTCTTTCTCTCTCTCTCTCCCCGTCTCTCGCTCTTGCTCTCGGCTGCAGACTGTACTTTCTCTCTAGGCTAGAAATCGTAAAGCATGGGTGACTGGAGCTTTCTTGGGCGGCTCTTGGAGAATGCACAGGAACACTCGACCGTGATCGGCAAAGTCTGGCTGACGGTACTCTTCATTTTTAGGATTCTAGTTTTGGGAGCGGCAGCCGAGGAGGTCTGGGGCGATGAGCAGTCGGACTTCACCTGCAACACGCAGCAGCCCGGCTGCGAGAACGTCTGCTACGACGAGGCCTTCCCCATCTCCCACATCCGCTTCTGGGTTCTCCAAATCATCTTCGTGTCCACGCCGACGCTCATCTACCTGGGCCACGTCCTGCACATTGTTCGTATGGAGGAGAAGCGGAAAGAGCGTGAGGAGGAGCTGCGAAAGGCCAGCCGGCTCCAGGAGGAGAAAGAACTCCTGTATAGAAACGGAGGGGGAGGGGAGGCCGGTGGACGGGGTGGGGGCGGCGGCGGCAAAAAGGAGAAGCCGCCAATCAGAGACGAGCACGGCAAAATCCGCATTAGAGGTGCCTTGTTGCGCACCTATGTGTTCAACATCATTTTCAAGACCCTGTTTGAAGTGGGGTTTATTTTAGGTCAGTATTTCCTCTATGGTTTCCAGTTGCGGCCCCTGTATAAGTGTGCGCGGTGGCCCTGCCCCAACACGGTGGACTGCTTCATTTCCCGGCCCACGGAAAAGACCATCTTCATCATATTTATGCTTGTGGTGGCTTGCGTGTCCCTTTTGCTGAATCTGTTAGAAATATATCACCTCGGATGGAAGAAGGTCAAACAGGGCATGACCAACGAGTTCGCGCCCGAGCGCGAGTCGCTGCCCGACGCGAACGAAGCGGAGCCCGAGTCTCCCAGAACTTCGCCTCCAACCCTCAGGTACCCGCCAGACTACACGGAGATGGCCGTGTGTGGCGGCGTGTTCCTCCAGCCCGTGTCGGCACCCTCCACGGCTGAGTTCAAGATGGACCCTCTGCGCGAGGAGCTCGAGGAGTCCTCACCTTTTTACATCAGCAACAACAACAACCACAGGCTGGCTGCCGAGCAGAACTGGGCCAACCTGGCCACCGAGCAGCAGACTCGGGAGATGAACGCCGCCTCCCCCTCCCCTTCCTCCTCGTCTCGCTCTTCCGATAATGGGCGGCAAGCCAAAGACGCCGCTCAGCTCGCTGACACCCCCACCTCCGGCGGCGGCGGTTTGAGCGCTGGGCCGGAGGAGGGGCACGTCACCACCACGGTGGAGATGCACGAGCCGCCCGTCATTTTCACTGACGCTCGACGACTGAGCAGGGCTAGTAAAGCCAGCAGCGCAAGAGCGAGGCCCGATGATCTGGCGGTGTAGTGGCTCTCCACCCCAAAGCGCAGGGTTTTGTGGACAAAACACAAAGAAATACACCAAAAAACAAGAGGAAGTGAGAGGCAGATTGCTGGAATGGAACAGTTAATTCCATTCATTAAGTGAGCGATGTAAAATCAAATCGCAAAGAGTTCAATCATCTCTTATGGGATTATGAAAGATGGCTGCTGAATGCTGGTTAGTGTAATGCAGTAGTTGAATGGAACAGCCAACCTGATGCAGGTATGCTATACCAGAATCTGGAGCGATTCACTGAAAAACGCCACTTAAATTAGTCTGACAAGGCCTTGAAGTAAGAATTAAAAGATTGCCAGTTCATTTAATCAGTTCAGTTTAGTTAGTACATTGTATCCAAGTCTCATGATAAAAACAAAGGCACCAAACATAAAATGTTTGCAGTGCAATAAAACAGGTTACAAACAAAACTACGTTTTAAAGACCATCTATGGTTTAGATGAGTAGACAGTTATCATGTACTATATTTTATTTTATTTATTTTTGAAGCCTGGAATAGAACATGCTAGAAATTAGAAAAAAATCAGTTGATGTTGTCAAATTCATAAACACTCATCTTGAAACATTTGAAAAATGTTCTCTTTGTTTTTCCAGCATCTGTCTCTACATTTCCTCACTCTAAAGAGAAATCAAAGTGTTGGGGAAGAAAAAAAGCACATTGCCTGATGAAAGTGGCATACTTTAATGCATAACAGAAAAAAAGGTCATCCATACATGAAAAAATGAACATAATACTGAGGCAAGTGACATATATAGATAACTGTTGTACTACTGAATGGTGCAGTTTTAATTCATATAGCTTGTTTATTCTCTGGACCACGTTTCTTTTTTCTTTTTTTTCAATCCCATGATCTGAAGTTCACATCCTGCTCCTCTTTTGGATTTGAGAGTTTTGATATATATGACCATCTTGCCATCAGGAATACAAGATCACTTTTGAAGTAGTTAATCTGAGGAGGGGAGTACTAACTCTCATTACATGTGACATTTAAAATCCTATATATCGAAAAGTTTGAGCATTTTTATTTCTAAAAATGTAAGCAATTGGTTGAGAATGAGTACAAAAATCGTCATCAAAAGCATTGCTTTTCTGTAGTCAGTTTGTGGTTGCCAAAAAGTAGTTACTTCAAAATGGACATAAAAAGATGCTGCAAGTGTCTTATGCTGATATGAAGTTAACCCCCCTTCCAAACCCTTTTTTTTTTCTCCTCTTTGTTGGTCCAGTTTCAGGTTACTGTGAGGCCCTCATTTTACTACTGCTGTTGCATAGAACATGCCTTCGGTACACATACTGTAACAACATGACAGCACAACATGATTAATTTTTTTCTTGAGACCCATTTAAAAACAATGTACAATGCTTTCATTATCAGGTATAGACTTCGGCAATCCGTTTAAAGAGACAGACAGCCCTGAAATAGAAAGAGGTGCATTGCTTCATCACACAGAGACTGTGCAGGTTTGTCCTTAGGACAGAATTACTTTTGCTTTTATCAGATCACAGTATTTACAGATGTATGTTATTTATTTTCCGCTGTTTTAATGTATCCAAAAACCAAAGTGTGTTATTTTGTCATTTTTTGGTTCTTAAAGTTTACATTTTAGTAAATAGTTGAAGATTTGCACATTTAGGCAAAAAACACTGTTCAATAATTCTTACATTGATAGAAAGGAGGAAATATTTTTTGATCCTTAAAGGAAAATGTCTTAATGGTAAAAGTCGTTGTGTTGATGGCAGTATTATTCCACTTAAATAACATCAAATGTAATTTATAAAACAGCACTTGTAGAGTTTAAGAAATATGCACGTTTCCCATGTTTTATTTTAGGACTGTTGTGGTGGCCTGAAAGGACCGCAGGAAATTTGAACATTGTGGATTATAGCATTTCATCGATTCTGAATTTGAATTGGCCAGCCAGCCAGCTCTTTCCTATCTCGATCCGTTTGTAGTGTACTTAGTTGCAGCCCATTATTCTCAGATAACGCTCATTTCTTGAACTGATTTTCTCAAGCAGAGCTGATTATTCTGACCAATCAGGGAAATGAACCACCTACATATGCTCAGAACAGCAGCCTGTTTCGATGCTGTCTTAAGAGAAGTGCCTTGTGTATTCAATTTTATAAGAACAAGTTGATGTAAATGTTCATTTACCTCAAATGTTTACAAAGCTGTTACTAAATAAACTTTTTGTACCATAAATGTAGGCTACTCTGACCTTTTCATTTGTAAACGGCAGGCTTCAAAACTCACGTTTAATGTTACTGATGTTGAGTGCTCTCAAGTGCAGGCCTGCTCACTAAAAAGGCTTGGTCAGATCAAGGCTTGGACTGAAAAGATCAAGGCAGAAACTTTCACAGAACTATGAGATTAGTTAGGTTAGCACCTAATTAAGTTCATTTTGTCAGTTTTAACCAACCCTGAATTTAATTCGACAGTTTAGAAGGTAATGTCTCAAATCCTCATCTCTGCATTTATGCAATTTAATGCAATTCAGGCCAAAATCATAAAGAGCAACCCCATACTGAGAAACTAATCTGCAGCAAGTCTGAGCACATCTCAACCAAAAAACTTGCACTCGTTGACCTCTGACCTTTATGCTTATCAGTCCTCCACTCCAGATTCCTCCAGGGGAAGTGAGAATGGGACTGAATGATGAGGGACACTAATGACACATCACCCCCACGATCCACACAGTCCAAAACCATGCAGGCCATATTTGATTATTACTCAGAGTGTTCCCAGAAGTTCCCACGTGCAATTTTCATGTTGCCAAATAAATGTTTACTCAAACTGACCCTTTGCAAAGACCCGCGGGGGCCTTAGGGGGTTAGTTACTGTATGCAGTGAAAAATACATCGGAAGGAGCAAAGAAGGCACGTACAATGTGCCGACAGACAAGATAGAGCAGATTACTTTTGATATGATGCAACAAATCAGCTTTCAAATTTTGTCATGTTTTTAAGAAATTCAAACAATAAATAGTAAATAAACATAAGTGAACATCAGAAGGTCCAAGTCCACTGACGTTAATCTACTAACTCACCTGTCTTATGTTTGCCGTTATGATTGGTCAGACTGCCCGTCAATCAAACTCCCAGTGAAGGGTGAATTGTATTTGTGTTCCCATTTGATCCTGTCGCCCCACTTTTGTTCTGTGTGTGTCAGATAAATGCTGCTCTGTTTTGTTCGCAATCTGAAAGTAAAAAAGTACAAATGTTGCCCCTTTAAGTAGCTTTAATATATTCAGCTGTTTGTTAGCAATGTAGCTATAAGGTAATACCTAGATTGAACTGTCCGTTAGCATTCCCATTCATCTCAGTTGTTTGGAGCTTACACATATCCAACCTGGCATAACTTTTTAGTATTATTTAGCTGGTCATGTGATCTCAAAAACTCAATGAAGGGACTCCCTTTTAAAGAATTCCCAACACTACACATAAACAACAATAACATGCAGAAAATCCGAATCCTAATTGAGACACTAAAATAATTATTTGCCTGTTTGGCGTTTTACTTTAGTCGGAATTGAAATAATTATGAGCTAGAAGCTCTAACTTTGACAGGCTGCTGCATCATTACACATTACAGCCTACAAAAAAATGACAGGATTGCTCAAAAAGAGGGGTTTGGCTTGGAATGAAGGGAATACTGGATCAGAGGAAACTTGTCCATGAGAAGAAGCCGGAAGACTGAGGAAAATGTATAAAGAACAAGGAAAGCAGATTTGATCCATCCTCTTTAAAAAAAAAAATCTATGGCTAGTCAAACTTGACAACAATTAATTGACATTAATTTATAAACTATGAATATCAAATTAAATATAAAAAAATAAATCTTTTAAAATATAATAGTTTTCACTCTGTCAGCCATAAATCAGCACTGTAAAAAATATTAAATCATGAAAGTTGTAATGTCTTTTATTCCTTATTGTAATGGATATCCAAGTGAAACTTGATCAGGAATTGATTGGATGGTTGTGTTTTGCTATTGCTGTGATGTCATTTGAGTGACAGGTTGATCCCGCCCTCACGCCAGTAAACCCGTAATCAGAGAAGAGAATACAACAATATTCATATAAAAAAGAACTGTCAATTTTGATTTCATGGTGATTTTAAACGGAGCCCTGAATCCAGTTCATGGGAGGCTACAATGAAATGGATGTTGAGTGGAGGCGGATCTCAACACTGCCAGCTTAAAAACGTCAGCTCTGACATTGGAGTTCAAGTTCAGAGAACTTTAATTCTCACTGCACTGGTCCATTTGAACTGACACTTATTGCATTTAGTCAGCACATGCTGTGTGTTGTGGGAACGGCCTCTCTCTCTCACACACACACACACACACACACACACACACACACACACACAGCAGTCGAAGCTCGACTGGCTGTTTCATGTGCTCTCTGTCTAGATATCTATGAGAGGACAAGTGTGTTGGGTTATTTTAGGGCCAAAGGATTAGAGAGACAATGCAAATTTGAAACTGGCAAACCTCCTAAGGTTACAATACAGCACAGAATACAACATTGAACTAACTTGGAGCATCAGTGTTATGATAAGAATAAGGACGGTGATCAATGACAATGAAGTAGAGCAAAACAATGACATCAAAGGGATAGTTTTGGTACAGGCTTGTGGGAAGAAGAGTATGGAGCCAGGCATTGAAGAGGAGGTGATAGGCAGTAGGTGTTAAGTCCAGTGTTTGAGGGGTGTCATTCGATTGGTTGTCTGCGGGTTGAAGGTTGCAGTGCTATCTATGAAGGGCAGGGTCTATGTGTAGCACTTGGCTTCACCATCCCAGAACTAAAAACACACAGGCAGTTATTTATAGCCTTTAATCACCTTGGAAATTCATGCAGCCTCTCTGCCTGAATACCATCGTGCCGTGTTGTTTATATCAGGAAAGACACTCAATATGTTTGGGGCCCAGTCAGGACCAAGGTGTGCATGTGCAGTTAATGATGGTCAATGTTTTGATGTTAGATTTGAACATTACAACAGATTCTTTCAATGGTAAAAATCATATTCTTTTGAAGGGCATTTCCATCTGACAGATAACCAATCCGTCCTACATTAAAGGTTGTTTATGATTTAACTTTTCTAACTTTAGTTAGTGTGTAATGTTGCTGTTCGAGCATAAACAACATCTACAAAGTTACAATTCTTAAGTTCAAAGCAAAGGGAGATTTTTTTTTTTTAAAGAATTGCTTTTTAAGGACTACAACAAAAGGCTGGTAGGGACAACAGGACATTCCTCCCGGGTTAGTGACATCACAAACCCTAAAATTTACATAAACCCCACCCCCCAGAAGAATATGCTAATCAATGACTAGAAGATAACTACACATAAGCTACATCAATTCATCAACTAAACATTCAGAAATGTCCTGTTGCATTCTACATGTTGTCACTTCTTCTTGGGTCTCTCAATCATTGTCTGACTCTGGTTTAAACATAAAAGGCTAAAAGTATTTCGAAATTTTCAGTGCCTGTCTGTGTGAGGTAAAAGGACAAAAGCTCTTGAAGCTCCGCCCTCTGTGCCGGGAGCAGCAGCTCGTTTGCATTTAAAGGAACAGACACAAAAACGGTGCGTTTTTGCTCACCCTCAAAAAGTGACAATTTTGACATGATATATAAAAATATCTGTGGGGTATTTTGAACTAAAACTGTATATACACACTCTGGGGACATCAGAGACTTATTTATTGTTATTATTAAGGTCACACTAAATAATTGTACAACTAAAAATAATATAATTTCAAAATAATTTTCATTGACCGCCATGCTGTTTTGTTGTTACTTCTAATTAATTGTAATCAGAAGCAGTAACACCACCGACAAATCTCATGGTTAAAGAGAAAATGAAAATTGTCAACACTCACCCTCACGTCGTTCCAAACCTGTATGACATAATTTCTTCTGTGAAACAAACATAAATGTACACTTTATGGGGCAAAGGCTTTATGCCGAATGTCATGTACATTTTTATTTCTCAAAAAATATTTGAGAACTTAAGAATATTTCAAGAATTGCCCTTGGGAACATTCTTTTGGAATTTCCTTATCTTCTTTCTTAAGAAAATTCTGTGCGGGCCAGTCAAGTTCTTCCACACCAAAATTATCCAACCATGTTTTTATGGACCTTGCTTTGTGCTCTGTGGCACAGTCATCCTGGAATAGAAAAGGGCCTTTCCCAAACTGTTCCCACAAAGTTGCAAGAAGCATGACAATGTCCAAAATGTCTTACCGAAGCATGAAGATTTCCCTTCACTGTAAGAGCCTGGCCCAGCCTATCCCCTGAAAAACAGCCCCACCCTTACAAAATGCTATTAGCACTTTTAAACTAAAAATAAGAAAGTATACTTTCAGACTACTTTTTATGTAGGCTACTTCTTAGAAATAAACTTAAAATTACACTTAAGAATAGTGCTTAAATACTGACAGAAAGGTCTAAGTATATTTGGTCTATACTTGTATTCAATCTTTTGATTGAGTAACCTATTAAATACTTTTTTCCCCATAGTTTTACATACGGTCTAATAAACTTATAAACCCGTTTTGGCATCCAATACAATAGATTTGTTTGAAAATATTGATTATAAGAAAACTATAATTATTAAAACTATAAGTATGACATTACGTTCACTTAAAGAAAGTCATGCGATAAGTAGTACTCAAAGTTTACTACTGTTTACTACTGTGTGTAAGTATAATTTTATACACTAAAAAGTGGGCCAATTTAGTCCCTAGAATTGATATAGTACACTTATATGTATACTACTAGTACATTGTTATTAGTAAACTTACATAAAGTATACTAAAATGTTAAAAAAGTTTTCTTGTTTTTTGTAAGGTCATACCATTATCCCTCTTCTACCAAACTTTACAGTTGGCACAATGTAGTCAGGCAGGTAATGTTCTCCTGGAATGATATGAGAAGCATGATATGTCATTTTACAGAACATGTTTCCACTGCTCCAGTGGAGGTATGCTTTACACCACTCCATCTGACGTATGGCATTGTACGTGGTGATGTGAGGCATGCATGCAGCTGCTTGGCCATGGAAACCCATTCCATGAAGCTCCCGCCGCACAGTTTTTGTGCTGATATTAATGCCATGGAAGTTTGGAATTCTTCATACGTGGAACCAGCTTACCCCACTCAGTTACCCCACTCTGTGACTTTACCTAGTCTTCCACTTCGTAGCTTCAAGTTGCTGTTGTTCTTAAATGCTTCCACTTCCCAATAATACTTAGAGTTCACATAGAGTATCTAGCAACGATGAAATTTTACAAACGGACTTATGTCATTTTACTATCACAGTACCACGCTTGAATTCACTGAGCTCTTCAAAATGACCCATTTTTTTCACAAATGTTGTAAATGCAGATTGCATGGCTAGGTGCTTGATTTTATAAACCATGGCAATGGGTCTTGAAACACCAAATTTTTCTAGCGAGAAATTACTATTGTAGTAATTAAACATTCACTAGTTTTCACCAAAACGCTCTCTATTTTGCTCAAACACTGCCTGCAGTCATTGCCTGATAGGGCAGCAAGGCAACAAGTCAGCTGCCTAAGTTTTCAGATGCGACCATAGTGTATGTATCCCCTTAAAGTTGAAAAATGATTAAAAATGATTAACAATCTAATAGAGCAGGGTAACACAAAACTGACTTCTAAATTGTCATAAGAGTCCTTTTGGTGTTTTTTATATTGCAGTAATACTAGAAACAATTGTTTTAAAAAATCCTTTAAACATTAAATAATAATTTTTTTTAATTAATTAAATATAAAAAAATAAACGTTTCAATTTATATCAAAAACATACACTCACCTAAAGGATTATCAGGAACACCATACTAATACTGTGTTTGACCCCCTTTCGCCTTCAAAACTGCCTTAATTCTACATGGCATTGATTCAACAAGGTGCTGAAAGCATTCTTTCGAAATGTTGGCCCATATTGATAGGATAGCATCTTGCAGTTGATGGAGATTTGTGGGATGCACATACAGGGCACGAAGCTCCCGTTCCACCACATCCCAAAGATGCTCTATTGGGTTGAGATCTGGTGACTGTGGGGGCCATTTTAGTACAGTGAACTCATTGTCATGTTCAAGAAACCAATTTGAAATGATTCGAGCTTTGTGACATGGTGCATTATCCTGCTGGAAGTAGCCATCAGAGGATGGGTACATGGTGGTCATAAAGGGATGGACATGGTCAGAAACAATGCTCAGGTAGGCCGTGGCATTTAAACGATTCCCAATTGGCACTAAGGGGCCTAAAGTGTGCCAAGAAAACATCCCCCACACCATTACACCACCACCACTAGCCTGCACAGTGGTAACAAGGCATGATGGATCCATGTTCACATTCTGTTTACGCCAAATTCTGACTCTACCATCTGAATGTCTCAACAGAAATCGAGACTCATCAGACCAGGCAACATTTTTCCAGTCTTCAACTGTCCAATTTTGGTGAGCTTGTGCAAATTGTAGCCTCTTTTTCCTATTTGTAGTGGAGATGAGTGGTACCCGGTGGGGTCTTCTGCTGTTGTAGCCCATCCGCCTCAAGGTTGTGCGTGTTGTGGCTTCACAAATGCTTTGCTACATACCTCGGTTGTAACAAGTGGTTATTTCAGTCAAAGTTGTTCTTCTATCAGCTTGAATCAGTCGGCCCATTATCCTCTGACCTCTAGCATCAACAAGGCATTTTCGCCCACAGGACTGCCTCATACTGGATGTTTTTCCCTTTTCACACCATTCTTTGTAAACCCTAGAAATGGTTGTGCGTGAAAATCCCAGTAACTGAGCAGATTGTGAAATACTCAGACCGGCCCGTCTGGCACCAACAACCATGCCACGCTCAAAATTGCTTAAATCACCTTTCTTTCCCATTCTGACATTCAGTTTGGAGTTCAGGAGATTGTCTTGACCAGGACCACACCCCTAAATGCATTGAAGCAACTGCCATGTGATTGGTTGATTAGATAATTGCATTAATGAGAAATTGAACAGGTGTTCCTAATAATCCTTTAGGTGAGTGTATATACTGTATATACTGTATATACTGTATAATATATATATATATATATATATATATATTAGTGCTGTCAAAATTAACGAGTTCACCAATGCGATTACTTTTTTCATTAAAGGTTTTCAGTTTATCTGTTTTTCAGTAAACTGTTGGCTGAGCTACAGTATATGAACACGCTATCATTCATTCAAGTGCTATTAACAAATTCAAGCGCGATAAGAACTCAAATCTGTACTGGTGTGCTTGTCTGTGAAGCAACTCTCTGTGGACAAACACCTGAGTCGCGCACACAGAATGCCGCTTCAGACAGCATGGCAGCTATGCATTCAGCTCTGTTTCGCGGACAAAAACTATGAATTATGTCAAAACAAAAGAATTATGCCAAAATTCTCATTTTATCAAGTAACTTTGTAACTTTTTTAAGTCCTAAATGAGTTAAAAAGTGTTAAATGAACGCAAAGAGAATTTTTTTTTACAATTATTTTTATTTTATAATTAATTATTCTGTAAGAATTTTTTTTGATTAATTACAGAAAAATGTGCAATAAATTAGTTAATTTTTTTTATCGATTGACAGCACTAATATATATATATATATATATATATATATATATATATATATACAGTATCTCACATATACAGTACCCCTCACATTTTTGTATGTATATATATATATATATATATATATATATATATATTATTTAGAAATATTTTGCTAACTTGTTTGTACTCTAGCTTATTGAGCAGTAACACATATTATCATGCCCTATGAAAAGACTTAAAAAAATAAACCAATTGTAAATATTGATTATAAGAATGTAAATAAATATACTGTAAGTTAAAGTTCAAACATACATAGTATTGTATAGGATTGGTGTGCATTGCAGTTTGACCTTTTGCCAGCTGAAAGTTAGTAACAGCATCTGTCACTGCATTGTAGAATGAACCAGAAGACAATGGCAGGGCACACAGATCTCTCTGTGAACACACTCTCGCACCATTCTAGTTCAGTACAGAGAATGTCTGGACTCGTGCTTATATACTAAACAAGGGTCTGTGTCTAAAAGCAAAATGGCAGTGACAGTGACTCCGAGTGAACTTACACAGGTCATGTTCATTCACAATGAGTGTCTGTTGTTCTGTTTAAAATGGGCTGTAGGCTATCACTTCTTTCTAAACCCATATAGACCATCCTAAATTTAACGACATTACAAATAAGTCCTTCAAAACGAGCCGTTTGGGATAACAACTGCGTAATTCCGGCCGACATCTTACATGAGCAGGGAAGTTTTAACAATTTTAAAAAATGTTAGAACTGTGGTGGTCATCCATGCTGGTGCTTCTCACTTTAGTACAGCTGGTCGCTGTGTTCCCAAACCAACATAAACTCCTCCTCCCTCAGCTCACTCTCTGTTGTTTTATAATTAAATGGTGACATTAGTTCATATCATGTGATTGTAAAAGGATTCATCACACATTAGAGGGCCTAATCGCCACCTATAGTCTGCCTCTCGCCTCTGCCGGGGCTCTATCCCACATGACCCTGCTGAGGGCAGCGCTTTCTTTATGTCCCCTGAAAGGACTGGGGATTGAGCCCAAACAAAAAAACCCACGAGGGTGAAAAAATGTTTTTACATCCGCCTGCCCTCTCGCCCGGCAGGCTGTGTGTGCGCTCAGGGCCGTTTTCGCTTTAGATCAATGGGACAAGTTATTGGAGTCTGGCCAACTCTAACTGATGGAAAAGAAAGAAAAAAGCTGCCTCTTCAAAAAAAGAGGGTTTGTCATACCTGCACGTGCCTTCACAAAACAGCCTGTTCTTCTTGTTCTAGCCGCTGATTTATCTCTCTTGTACATAATTTGGATTTTGAACTGAAATGTTAAGCAGATTTGTGCCCTGTGCAGTACAAAGAAAACATACACACACACGCTCACAAACGCAGGGAGGTGCCAAAGTTCACAAGCACACTCAAATAGGTGGGGTAACCTCAGCGTGCTTTGCGTCACTCAAACAGAAAGAAAAAAAGAGAGAGACCACATTCCAGTGTTCCTGAAGCAGGGATCAGAGTCATGTCTGCATGGAGAGCGATGGCCAGTTATCTGGAAACAAAACTCACGCCCAAATGTGAAAGAATTTAATGTCTCCATTCTGCCCTGGCCCGTCCTGGTTTAATTTTGGCTCCAACACGTCCAATGTAGGACGCCCCCAACTGGATGCACTGCGAGGGGACACGGGCTGAAAAACACTAGCTGTGGTTTCAAAAGGGCTCAAACATTTTTACCTAACATTTCCAAAAAAAGTCTGAAACTCTAAATTAAACCTGAAAACAACACTGTAAAAAAAGTTGCTGCCTTGAAATTTTAAGTACAATCAACTTATCTCTTTTCAACTTAAATTACATTAAACTGACTAAAAAAAGTTGAGTTAAAAGATGAGTTAAAGCAATGTAAAAACATATGTAGTCATAACTTATTGATCATATAATTTTTTACAGTGAAACTAGAATTTTGGAAACTTTAAATCAATGAAATGTTATGAAGTAAAAGGAATAAGCAGTATTTCTGGGTCAGACATCAAATATTGTAACATTAATCATTTGAACTTATTTACAAAAGGGCAGAGTTTCTTCCACTGAATCAAATTGTGTTAGATAGTTTCAAAATAACTCATTATTATTTATTCATTATTTTTCCCCTCAAATTATTATGCTGATAATTTGTAACAAAACTTCTGTAATGATGTCTGTTTAATCACTGATAAAACATTATTATGCTATGAATTCACACTATGACATTTCTCCACACTGTTCATCCCCAAAAGAATCAAATGCTGCAAATAAACTGTGAATCAACAGTACAGTACTTCTCAACTGATTTGCTTCCTCATTGATCAAACTGTGTCTGTTTAAAATCATTCCATAGTGTTATCGACGACCATGCTGAACATTCATCATTTATGAAAAATAATCCCTGATGGAAGAGTGCTGTCAGCTCAGGATGAACAAACAAATGTCAAGAGTTGGTGGCTAACCTAAAATATCTAGAACTTTTGCCCAAAATAACAGCTTATTTAAGATTTCAGCTACAGGTTAGGAAATTATTTCCCGCAGAATAGCAGCATGTTACCACACAGTTGTTAGGATGTTCTAACTGTTTTTTTCATCACATTGTTATGTGGTTGCTAAATTGCTCTAAATTGTTTTTTTGTTGTTGTTTTTTTTGCATGTTACTATGCAGTTGCTAAGGTGTTCTGATTGGTAGATTACTGGCCCATTTCAAAAGAGCCCACTGCGAAATAAATATTCTGGTCTTTAAACCAGGCCTTCCTAGTTTAGGTCTGATATAGATATGATTTTCTTTTCACCAATTTTATTATTTACCAAATGAAAAGTAATAGTATCTCAACAAACGGCATTTCATGGCATTCATGTTTACACTGCAGCATGAGTTAAGTGTAGTTTAATATTGACATTCCTGAACCTAATTATGAGTAACGTTTTCCATTGTTCTGCAGATTTTTGCAGGTGAATTCAATTCAAAAGGAATCCACAAGATTTGGAGATATGTGTGAGGGCAAAATATTTCCCATTTAAATTTTACAACAGGATCAAGCTGATCACACATACTGTCCGTGTTTAGAAACAGAAAGCTGATTGTTTTGAAAGTTACTTCTGTGTGAGTTGTGCTTCATACATCGCTACTATCGACAATGGATCTTTATGCTCGTTAAAATTCCCTAATATGACCAATAAATTATTGTATAAAACTCTGAATGTTCTCTTTCATAGGTTCACTCAACACTGAGTATCGATGACGCAAAGGGAACACCCTTGGGGAATGGAATGGAAGATGTTTTATTCACCTTTGGGCTTGCTGCTGACACTCTCCTGCCTAGCGGCCAGGAAGCACTGCCTTCTACGGCCTACACTGAGTTTGTGGACGTGCTAAGAAGACGTACTGAGAAGCTCAACATTGAGTGGCCCGACGAACCTCACAATTCTCAGTCCTCTAAGCTTGACGAGCGGTTTCTGAGCGGCCAATCTAATTCGCGCCCCATTAGAAGGAAGCTACCATTTTTCAGCGACCTTCATTGTGAGATCTTAAGACCCCGGAAGCAGCCTTTTTCCGCTAGTTTGACTAATGGGGCGGCCTTTGGCTCTGACTTCACCAGCCTGGTTGGTTCTGTGGATCAGGGCTATAAGTTTAAATAAGTATACATTTTCTCAGAAAAACAGAAAACTGTTCGTAATCTTGTGATCAGTGACTTTTAAAGTGTGAAGTTGTCACCGGGAACAAGTCTGACTTACTGCCGGCAATGCGAAACAAGCTCCTGCTCCGGTCGTACAGGGACCGGACAGCCCTCAGCAAAGGGCCCCGGACCCCACACTCCCAGAGCGCCCTCCACAGGACGCCGCGAGGGACACAGTCGAATGCCTTCTCCAAATCCACAAAGCACATGTGGACTGGTTGGGCAAACTCCCATGAACCCTCCAGCACCCTGGAGAGGGTATAGAGCTGGTCCAGTGCTCCACGACTGGGACGAAAACCGCATTGTTCCTCCTGAATCCGAGGTTCTACTATCGGCCGAATTCTCCTCTCCATTACCCTGGCATAGACTTTCCCGGGGAGGCTGAGAAGTGTGATCCCCCTGTAGTTGGAACACTCCCTTCGGTCCCCCTTCTTAAAAAGAGGGACCACTACCCCGGTCTGCCAGCCCAAAGGTACCGCCATGCGATGTTGCAGAGGTGTGTCAGTCAAGACAGCCCCACAACATCCAGAGACTTGAGGTACTCAGGGCGGATCTCATCCATCCCTGCCTTGCCACCGAGGAGCTTCTTGACTACCTCGGTGACTTCATCTTGGGTGATGGACGAGTCCACCTCCGAGCCCTCAGCCTCAGCTTCCTCAATGTTTCAGTGGGATTGAGAAGATCCTCGAAGTATTCCTTCCACCGTCCGACAATATCCCCAGTTGAGGTCAACAGCTGCCCACCTCCACTGTAAACAGTGTTGGTAGGGCACTGCTTGCCTCTTTTGAGGCGCCGGACGGTTTGCCAGAATCTCTTCGAGGCCAACCGGTAGTCCTTCTCCATGGCCTCACCGACAGGCACTGGAGACCTTACGGCCACAGCTCAGAGCAGCCACGTCGACAATGAAGGTGGAGAACATAGTCCACTCGGACTCAATATCTCCAGACGCCCTTGGGATCCATTCAAAGCTCCGCCGGAGGTGGGAGTTGAAGATCTCTCTGACAGGGGACTCGGCCAAACGTTCCCAACAGACCCTCACAGTACTTATGCTTGAACATGGTGTTCGTTATGGACAAGCTGTAACTAGCACAGAAGTCCAATAACAGAACACCGCTCGGGTTCAGATCAGGGGGGCCGTTCCTCCCAATCACGCCCCTCCAGATTTCACTGTCACTGCCCACGTGGGCGTTGAAGTCCCCAGGTAGAACGACGGAGTCCTCAGTCAGCGCACTTTCCAGCACCCCTCCCAGAGACTCCAAGAGGGCCGGGTTCTCTGCACTGCCATTTGGCCCGTAGGCATACATGACAGTGAGAGACCTATCCCCGACCCAAAGGCGCAGGGAAGCGACCCTCTCGTTCACCGGGGTGAACTCCAACACATGGTGGCTGAGCTGGGGGGCTATAAGCAAACCCACTCCAGCCCGCCGCTTCTCACTATCGCCAACTCCAGAGTGGTAGAGAGTCCATCCTCGCTCAAGGAGTGTGCTTCCAGAGGCCAAGCCGTGCGTGGAGGTGATCCCGACTATCTCTAGTCGGTACCTTTTGCGTCACAGAATTAGCAAAATGTAATGCAAAATAACAAATCGGGAGCAAAGATTGGAGTTCATAAAAACTCCATGATACACATGTGATTTTGGGTAACCATAGTATGCAAGTCTGAAATATTAATCCAAAAGAGTTTAACAGAGAGAATTAACGCATAGGCCATAAAAGGAAAATCATGAGATGGGACCTGGAAGCTGCACCCTAGAGGCTTCTGTTCTGCAGCAGGAAGTGACGTCGATCCTCCTGAAGGGAGCAATAGAGGAGGTTCCCCCTTCGGACTAGAACCGCTGCTTTTTCAGGCACTACTTCCTCGTTCTGAAGAAGGATAGGGGTCTGCGCCCCATATCGGACCTACGTCATCTGAATTCTTCCCTCTACAAAGGAAAATTCAAGATGCTGACATTAAAAACTCTCCTGGCGCAGATCCGAACAGGGAACTGTTTTGTTACAGTGGACCTGAAGGTGTACCAATTTCGGGTCCTTCCATTTGATCTGGCTTTGGCTCCGCAGACATCTGTGTACTAAATTACCTAGATGACTGCCTCATTCTGGTTCAATCCAGAGAGTTATTATGTTGTCACAGGGACGTCCCTCACCACTTCCGGTCTCTTGGTCTCAGGCTGAATGTTCAGAAGAGCACCTTACCACCTTCTGAGTGGAACATATTCTTGGGTGTCCAGCTCGATTTTCTCTCGATGCAGGCCCGTTTGGCCCCTGCTTGAGTTTCCAGTCTCCGTGCGTGCCTGGCCCACTTCAGGCTCAGCTATGTCGTGGTGGGCACATGTCCCAGACTTCTGGGGCTCAAGGCAGCATCCTGTGGTGGATGAAAGCTTTCTGTCTGCTGAGTGTATCGCGCAATTGCCTTCATGCTCTCTTTTTTGCTTAAAGGAGTCAAGATGGGCGTCGTCTTTACTCTGTCATGTTATTGTCAGGATGGACAACAAGGCAGTGATGTCCCACATAAATTGCCAGGGAGGATTGTGGTCACGTACCCTGAACAGGCATGTGCGCTGCCTCATCCTATGGGCTCAAAACAGGTTCCTTTCGCTGAGAGCAGTTCATGTTCTAGGGGCCTTGAACTTTGCAGCGGACTTCCTGTCGTGACAGAAACTCAGGTCAGGGGAATGGATGCTGTTCCGCCAAATGTTGTCTCAGAATTAAAAGCCTTTTCGGCGAAGCAAAGGTGGACCTCTTTCCATCACAAGACTTGACTCAGTGGCCCCTTGACTCTCATTAGCAGCCTCTGGGGATAGATGCCTTTGCTCATCCATGGCCGGATTTGAGTGCGCCTTCTACTAGACGACTGTATTTTTCTAAGTGGAAGGTCATTGAGTCTTGGTGTACAGTGGATTCATTCAGCTGCATGGTTGGTTCAGTATTGGAATTCCTGCAGGATAAGTATGCCGATGCGGCTGCGAATACTTTGAGGGTTTACTCCCGTCGGGAGTCAGACGAGGGTCCCTTAGGTAGACACTGTCTGGTCTCTTCGTTTATGCATGGAGTTAGACGCTTGAGACCTGCATGTCCTGTTAGTGTCCCCACCTGGGATTTGTCAGTTGTTTTAGATGGATTATTAGAACCTCCTTTTCAACCTTTGGAGTCAGCTTCTGACCTGATTCTGACTCTCACGTGAATCTGTTGTTAGCATTAGCCTCTCTCAAGCGTGTGGGGGATCTACAGGCTCTTTCTGTGAGTGGGCCTTGCATGGAGTTTGCCCATGGGTCTTGTGAAGGTGTTTCTGCGACCCAGGTCTGGTTATGTCCCCAAAGTTTTGTCCACTTCATTTCACTATCAAGTGGTCGTGCTTCCTTCTTTCTGTCCTGCTTTTCCTTCACGGGGGAGGATAGGCTCCATTTGCTTTGCCCTGTTTGGGCTTTAAAGGTGTATGTGTATCGCTCTGGCGCAAGTCATCTCAGTTCTTTGTATGCTTCGGGCCAGCCGCAGAGGGCTTGCTGCCTTCTAAGCAAAGGATCTCTTATTGGGTGAGAGATGCAATTTCTTTGGCTTATGAGGTGTGGAAGCTCCCTTCACCTCTTTTGTGTTGACATTTGTATTGTGGCAAGTTGGTCCACCCTGCACACTTTTATCAAGTTTTATAACCCGGATTTGGATGCGGCCCCTGGTTCCCAGATTCTTCCGCATGAAGTGGTCGCCTTGGTCCTGGTTGACTTTGTTCTGGTTCCAGAAAAAAAAAGAATTCTTATGGCCAAATCTGGCAGCGCTTAGCTTGGCGTGTGTGGTATATCGTTCCTATTGCGTCATCGCTACGCAGGACTGAGTGAACGAGAATGTCTCGGGTTACTTATGTAACCCATGTTCTCTGAATAGGGAATGAGGCGCTGCATTCGCTGCCAAGTTCCTCTTGCTGCCGAGGAGGTCTTCCTCGTTAGAAAATCTGAGGAGCAGATGGCGCGTTCACTGCATTAAGATTGAATGACGTAGTGCCAATGAGGAGGTGCCCGCACTATCAGCCAATGAATTGCCGTGATTCTATACGCGTTCAGACAATTCGTGAGCTTAGAATTATAAGGTTCTATCTCCGTTTAGGGTAGTTCTGAGATATTGAGCATCAAAGTTTTTACATCCCAGCTGGCAAAACTGTTATGTAGTATAATCTACTATTATAGCTCAACAAGACCATCACCCCACAGGTACTTTGAGGATAGAATATCGAAATCCTGGCACATTTGGAAATGGGATTTTTTAAGATGGCCCAAATGGAGATAGAACCTTATAATTCTGAGAGCTCTGATTCTGTTTGGAATTATAAGGTTCTATCTCCACTTTTATAAATAAAACCCCACATTTCAAAGAATAAATGTATATAACCATTGATTTTAATCAATTTATATATTTATAATACAAGCACACAGCTTGTAGTATATAATATAATATATAATAGTATAGTATACACCAAAGCCAAGCAAGCCACCCCCACCCCCTCTGTGCTCTGAAACATTTTAAAAAATGAAAGATAGAATATTTAGAAAGAAAGATAGATTAGTTAGAAAGATAGAAAGATGGATTAGTTAGAAAGAAAGAAATAAAGAAAGATAGATTGGTTAGAAAGAAAGATAGATTAGTTAGAAAGAAAGAAAGAAAGAAAGAAAGAAAGATAGATGGATTAGGTAGAAAGAAAGAAAGAAAGAAAGAAAGAAAGAAAGAAAGAAAGAAAGAAAGAAAGAAAGAAAGAAAGAAAGAAAGATGGATTAGGTAGAAAGAAAGAAAGAAAGAAAGAAAGAAAGAAAGAAAGAAAGATGGATTAGTTAGAAAGAAAGATAGATTAGAAAGAAAGAAAGATGGATTAGTTAGAAAGAAAGAAAGAAAGAGTTAGAAATAAAGATATATTAAAAAGAAAGAAAGATAGATTAGTTAGAAAGATAGAAAGATGGATTAGTGAAAGAAAGAAAGAAAGAAAGAAAGATGGATTAGTTAGAAAGAAAGATAGATTAGAAAGAAAGAAAGATGGATTAGTTAGAAAGAAAGAAAGAAAGAAAGAGTTAGAAATAAAGATATATTAAAAAGAAAGAAAGAAAGATAGATTAGTTAGAAAGATAGAAAGATGGATTAGTGAAAGAAAGAAAGAAAGAAAGAAAGATTAGTTAGAAAGAAAGAAAGAAAGATTAGTTAGAAAGAAAGATAGATTAATTAAAAAGAAAGAAAGATGGATTAGTTAGAAATAAAGATATACAAGTAAGAAAGAAAGAAAGAAAGAAAGAAAGAAAGAAAGAAAGATAGATAGATTAGCAAAAAAGAAAGATTGATTAGTTAAGGATAGATAGATAGATAGATAGATAGATAGATAGATAGATAGATAGATAAAAAAGGTTGGAAGATAGATAGATAGATAGATAGATAGATAGATAGATAGATAGATAGATAGATAGATAGATAGATAGATAGATAGATAGATACAGTAGATAGATAGATAGATAGATAGATAGATAGATAGATAGATAGATAGATAGATAGATAGATAGATAGATAGATAGATACAGTAGATAGATAGATAGATAGATAGATAGATAGATAGATAGATAGATAGATAAAAAAGGTTGGAAGATAGATAGATAGATAGATAGATAGATAGATAGATAGATAGATAGATAGATAGATAGATAGATACAGTAGATAGATAGATAGATAGATAGATAGATAGATAGATAGATAGATAGATAGATAGATAGATAGATACAGTAGATAGATAGATAGATAGATAGATAGATAGATAGATAGATAGATAGATAGATAGATAGATACAGTAGATAGATAGATAGATAGATAGATAGATAGATAGATAGATAGATAGATAGATAGATAGATAAAAAAGGTTGGAAGATAGATAGATAGATAGATAGATAGATAGATAGATAGATAGATAGATAGATAGATAGATAGATAGATAGATAGATAGATAGATAAAAAAGGATGGAAGATAGATAGATAGATAGATAGATAGATAGATAGATAGATAGATAGATGGATGGATAGATGGATAGATAGATAGATGGATAGATAAAAAAGGTTGGAAGATAGATAGATAGATAGATAGATAGATAGATAGATAAAAAAGGTTGGAAGATAGATAGATAGATAGATAGATAGATAGATAGATAGATAGATAGATAGATAGATAGATAGATAGATAGATAGATTAGTAAGAGAGAAAGAAAGAACGATTGATTCGTTATAAAAAAAAGATAGAAAGATGGAAATGCCATATTTCGCCGGCTTCAAATGTCCAGGCTAATGTCCAGCCCTTAGCTCTGTGTCCAGGCTACAGAGCTAAGAGGTGGGATTTGATTGGTCCGTCCATGTTCATTCAGGGTTTTGATTGGATATTGAATCTACTGGAGATAGAACCTTATAATCCCAACTCGGTTTATGTTTTGTGAGATTTTTATTTTATTAATAACTACTAACAAAATATTTTTTTTTACAAAAATAACACCACACAGGCATTAATAAACACCTAATGGATCAGATTATGTCAAAAACTCAATTTCGACCAAAAGTGGAGATAGAACCTTATAATTCTAAGCTCACGAATTGGCACTGCCCCAAGGGCATTCCCATCCATTGCGTCATCGCTACACAGCGTCTCGTTCCCTATTCAGAGAACATAGTAACCCAAGACGTTTTCCTTGGATATTTTACAGGTAAAGGTGTTTATTATCTTATTAAATTAACTTTGAAAAGTTAATTGAACACATCCTGTCACAAAAGCTTTCCCGCAGATCTCCTCCTTCCACTTGCACCTCAGTAGCTCCACTGCCCTATAAATAGATCAGCATGCAGAATAAATCCTATTTATACTGAAGAGGTTAGTGCATACTGCCTATGATAACACAACTGCCTGTCAATCATAACTCAGGCAACCTTAGTGAAAATAGGACATCATGTATCCTCCTGGCAGCCATTTCCTGTCACCTGAGCATCCACTGCAATAACCTTGTGCATCCGAGTGTAGTTGTTGACATAGGACACCTGCTGGAATAAAGTCCACCAAGGGGCTTGGTCTGGGATCCATGTGTTTGTTTGGGAGGAGATGATACCAACCATTGGTGCCAAGTGAGCTCATGTCACTTGTCTGACAAAAAGAGCTTATGCAGCACAACCCAGATAAATATAGTCCAACCTTACATCACAACAGCAGGCCAGGCTCAACTCTGGAAAAAAAATGGTATTAAAACACATGTTGGCCATGTGACTTCATTAGAGAGAACTACAATCAGCACTACAATAGGTGCATCCACATTTGCAGTCTTGAACACGAGTTTGCTCAGTATATATATATATTTTTCCATTCATGAATAGGTGGAGTCAAAAAAAAAAAAAAAAAAAAAATATATATATAATACTAATCGTTCTAATTCCTTGAGAATCAGGAAGTCCACAGCTTAACTATAACAATAAAGAACAATATCACTGGAATCATGGTTTGTTCAAGTCCTCCTGGGAAGTTCGTATTTATGAGTTGGGAAGTGGTGTTTACGACGTAAATCAAGTCACTTATGCCAATTAAAATTTTCTTAATTACCGACAAGAAAATGAAGAACAAAGAATGTGCATCAGGTGTGTTTTGCTTTGTTTTTAATCAATGAAGTTACTATAAACTTTATCCTTACTAAGGGTGTCACGATTCTCCAAATCCCCGATTCGATTACATTTTCGATTCTAAAGTCACGGTTCGATTCGATTCTCGATTTGTTTGATTGTAAAAGAAATTGCATCACAATAAGTGTATTGTGATTGTCACTAACATTTTAGTAACTAAACTGAATTTTATTAGGATTAGTGACAACATGTTACAATGTTTACATGGTACAATTTCTGGTAAGCTACACTTTTTTTTATTATTTCAATTCAATTCAATTATTGTGATTTGATTTAATATTGACTCATTTGGATAAATATTAGGTAGGCTACACAAGATAGGTGTTAATTTGTCTAAAAAAAATTAATAAAAATAAACTCACCTAATGCTGTAAACATACAGAGAGCCCTATGTTAGTAGGCTATTATTTAAGGTTAAAAATAATTAAATATAATGCGTTTTTTATTATAATAACAACTTTATTTAAAGATAAAGCCTAAGTAAAAAATATAATATGTAATATAGAACACATATTTAGCAAAATACTCTCTATAGCTATTTTTTCTTTCCAACTAACGTTACGTGCTATAGCTTATTTTATGGTCACATGGCTTTCCTGAGGTAAATGTGACATGTTCTCCAGCTATGTTATTGACCTCTTCACGCTGACGAAAAACACTGATTGATTGATATTATGTATGAGGAATATACATTTCGGTAAGTTGTACAGTATCTTTCAACAGTGTTCGTGTTTTTTTTACTATTAGCTAGTAGATGATCGGTTCACGTGCGCTAGGGATCTGTCACGTAACATTTACAAGCGCCAAAGCGGTATTTATTGTTTGAATTTCGTAATAAAATTGACAGAATCTGAGAGCTGAGATTTTTTTATATCATAAAGTAACCTGCTCTTGTCTGGCGGTCTCCGTGTCCTCTTTGCTTCGCGATTTTTCTCTGTGTGAGAGCGTGTGAAAAGTGTCAATTGCGTGTGTCTCACGGTGAATGCGTGAGAGTTGGCAGCTCTAGCAGCACTTCAACACGTGTGGTTTTTTTTTTCGCTTGGCAAGCCGAGCTGACGTGACATGGGGGCGTGACAGCATCGACGATTCCATTTTTTGATTCGATAATCGAGATTGAGCATTAATTTCGATCGATTTCGATTTAAAATCGAAATCGTGACACCCTTAATCCTTACGTAATATTTTGTTATATTACAATGCTACTATATTTTGCGCAGGCAATTATTATTTTGTTGCAAATAAAAAAGCCTGACAATGTCAAGCTGTTAAAATACCTATTCTGTACTGTGGTATTCCACCATGTTTCTCACTGACACGGCCCCAACTCGTAAATATAGGGATTTAAAGAAAATCCTGAGTTTCCCACTCATATTTACAACTTTGTGGTAGCGTTAATGTACCTACAATTCATAAATATGATCTTTCCAATCCAACATGACTTTGCACTATCACTTTCAGAATAATTTTCCCCTCCAGCCGCCTTTAAAGTGCTTGAGCATTTCTATAATATAGTTCCATAGTTATCTTAAAAGCTCTAGGTGTGAACAGACCTTTAAATCAACTTGCAAATCGCTTACTTCTACAACATTCAAATTTTGTGCTGTTCAGGAAAAAGTATAAAAAATGTGTTACAGTGCTTTTTGAGACAAAAATAAACTGCGCTCAAGTATGAATTTCATTACAAAGCTAAAAGAAACCATAAAAAATGGAAAACAGAACAACAGAAAAGCAGTCAACAAGTCTCAACACATACTGGGTCTTTCAATAGCATGATGAACCTTGTGAAGCTTGAGAGAACTAGAGCTGTAATTTAAGGTGGCTCCTTTGAAAATAAATAAATAAACAGAATAACTTCTAGTTTAGATTTTAAGTATATTCCTATAGAAAGACAGTGTAATTTACCTTATTTTCTTTTGACCACTACTGAGTGTTATGACTATATTAGAAAGTGACAAATAATAATAATAAAGACTAAGCAAGCATGTACAAACTTGAATGATAGTGCAAAAGTTCTATGCATTAATCGAGCAGATTATTTCACATCTCCAATCACTTCAAGTAGAACACATTTCCTCAAGCTGAACGATTTGAGGTATCATTCATGTCCACTGCAAAAACGGTGCAAGATGAGTTAAGTGTCAAAGTTTAATATTCTCCAAAACCCTATAACCCAAAACCCTTTGGCTTAGCAAGCACAAAACAAACACCTTAACTCCATCACAGAGGGCTACTCACTTCTACCCCTTCCAAGCCAACAAAAGAAAAAAGCTGAAAACAAAATGACAAAACTGAAAATTCACATTTCACAGTCCTGCTTAACAGGAAGGTAAGGTCTAAAAGGTAAACCATTATGAGACCAAGAAATGAGCTTGTAATTTATTGGTAGAAAAAGGTCAAGGAAAATAATCGTAAAAGCCATGAAAACAAACTCCACTGACTTTCACCGTATAAATAAATCACTTTTAATCTTGCATAAGCTAAGTGTTTTGTACGTAACTTTTAATTACTTTTGTGCACACACGCACATCCTTCAAATTACTCTAGACTCCAGGAAGGGTACAGAGCAAACAACATGTCTCTGCTTATCTGTGTAATCAGCATATGCAGCAGATGAAATTCAAAGTCAAATTTCATACACTTGATTGTTCAGAGGAATAGTTTCACACTTAAAGGTTCAATGCCAGTAACGTATTGGCTGTGCAGAACCAACTCCTATCCAATCCACTCCAAAACAACACGAGAAAGGGGAGGGAAAGAGGCACATTCACAAACACACTCATTCCACTCGCACAAAGAAGAGGTCCAGGGCTGCAGCAGGTTTTAATGCTATTATGGAAGGCCAGAGAATTTGCACACATGGCACAGCGTCCAACACACACACCCTGCCCTGCTATTACAAAATCTTGGACTCTCTTTAACAGATGTCAATCAACAGTAATAAATAAATTTAATCTTTAGAAGGCTTTGTTGGGCAGCAATAACACACAAAAAAAAAAAAAAAACAAAAAAAAAAAAAAAAAAAACAACTTTCCTTAGAGGACCAAAGTTCTTGTGTCTGTGGTCTGCTAACAGACTACATTTAGAAATAGTTTTAGACCACAGTGGCCACACAAGTAATGCTACATGAACACAAGTTTCCAACAAATTGAAAAGAAGGGGGGAAAAAATAAAGAAGAAAGCAGCATCCTGTAAGTCTCGTTTCTGGAGAAAAATCCTCAGGGTCTTTGGGAAGACTGATGTGAATCAGCATTATCCCACCAAAATCCATCCTGACATCATCTCTTAGCTGTATCGGGATCAGTGTGTTTAAAGGGAGAGTGACAGGGTGTGACATGGTAAGCAGCTCGTTGGTGATGCACAGGGTGTCACGACAGCATAGTAAGAAGTCTTCAGTGCATCGGCCTCTAGACTCCCTCCTCCTCGTGCTGGTTGTCTCTATAGAGATCTCTGACCAGCAGCACTCGAGTCAGGAGCCTAGCCAGCACGCTATTCTCTAGAGGTGTCGAGCTGAACCACAGCGGACTGTCCGAGGAAGCAGAGACCTCTGGCTTCATGTAAAAAAAATCTGTCCTCTGTCTCACAGACTCTGGGCTGAGGGGAAAGAGAGGAGACCGGTCAAACAACAACAAAAACGGCAATCAGATTCCACACAGAACTAGAGATACAGCGATATTACAAATCTGGCTGATATAAAAATACAAAATATTTTCATGTTACGGGAGATAAACTGATATACATTTAAATAAAACCCTAATATCAATAGTTTTAATTTTTTTAAGAATCACAGTAAGAAAAAAAGGATATTCATTTTGAGATTTGCTTAAGATAACAGTGTAAAATTGAACTTAAATATAATCTCTTCTGCATATTTATATCTACACTACGGATCAAAGTTTTGGGGTTGGTAAGATTTATTTAAATGTTTTAGAAAAAAAGTCTCTTATTCACACCAAGGTTGTATTTATTTTATCACAAATACAGAATTTTGAAATATTACAATTTAAAATTTTTTTTTCTTTATTCCTGTGATGGCAAAGCTGAATTTTCAGCATCATTATACGAGTTTCAATGTCACATGATCCTTCAGAAATCACTCTAATATGCTGATTTGCAGCTCAAGAAACATTTCTTATAACTGTTGAAAACAGTTTTCCTGCTTCATATTTTTTTAAAACAATTTTTTTCAAGATTCTTAAATGAATACAATGAAGTTCAAAGCAACAACATTTATTTGAAATAGAAAATGGTCACTTTTGATCCTTGCTGAATAAGTCTTAATTCAGTTTTTGTTTTGTCTGGCCTATACATTTTTTCAAACAGTTTTACATTAATACCACACCAACAGGAATTCTGACTGCACAGCTGAATCACCCGCAGGGTCTCTTTACAGACTATGATGTGTCCTCATATTACAAGTGTCAACACCGTATTTCAGAATGTGAACAGCAAATGTTATAATCACTGGACACTGCTTAGTTCAAAACAACTTGAACTAGCTAATCATACTATTGGGTTGCTCTTTCCCACCGAAATAGAGCTGGTGCTCGGCCAAAGGATCTACACACCTCTTTTAGATGAAGTTTTCAATTGTATAACAAATAAACAGTTATGTGAGACTCACCACTTCGAAAGGTAAAGCTCATAGAGTCGGCACTCGTGTTTCTTAACAGGACAGTGAGCAGATCCTCCTGAACCACTGTCCACCTCAAAGTTCGAGTCACAGTCATCTTTGCGCCTCCTCTTACTTCCTGATTGCTCTATGGAAAAAAAGACATGTTTCATATATATAAAGTAACTTTACATTAGATTTTAAATGCATTTAATTTTGCTATGGTATAGTGCTTCAGAGGAACACACCGTGCTGCTCCTGTGAGATGGAGGGGATGCGTATACAGACGGTGGTCTCATGGCTGTGCGGTTTGGAACTGCTAGGGCCGTAGACGTTTCCAAACGAGAGGCGTAAGTGCTGTTCAGTGGTGCGAAGACCAAAGTATTTGGTGTTGAGATAGAGGAGGGATCTCAGTAGGACGGAGGGTGTCTGCTCCCCGAGCTGACCGCTGCTCCACAGATACTGCTCTTCCACACGACCCCACCGAGAACCTCAATACAAAACCACTCACACTTAACACTGGAACAACACTGATCATAACAGCTCATGCAAACTATGTTATTGTATTTCTAATCAGCAATAATATTACACAACATTCAAAATCAGGTTAAAGGAAAGACTCAATATACTGAGCGCTTCTTGTGTGTGAAATGTCCTCATAGTTGGATTGAGTCAACAGCACTTTTCAGAATGTGAACAGCAATAGTTATAATCATTGGACATTTCAAAATGACAGCCATATTAGAATGATATCTTCACACTTACCATCAGGAAGGACACTGGGTTGCCAGTCTTTGAGGAGCTTGTTCAGTTCTTCCCCAAACATGTGGTACTGTGGGTCACTAAAGAGGTCATCTGTCCTTCCCTTGTCCTGCAAATACTACAAAACACCCACAAAATGTGATAACAGAAACATGACAGCACATTGCAAGACAAATGCCTTTAATAAAAAATGATTAGGTCAGTTTCCAATGAGCAGTGTCATGTGTCCTCATAGCAAAAGCATCAACATCATGTTTCTGGATGTGAACAGCAAATGATATAATCACTGGACACCACTTAACCCAGGAGTGCTCAAGCCTAGACCTAGTTTCCTGCAGAGTTTAAATTCAAACTTAACATAACTTAACTACTAACTTGATCACAGTCTCTTTATTTCTCCTTTTCAACTGATGGGAACTTTTGATTTTGAACTAGGAGTAGGACTTGTAATTTTATACAGGATTGTCTCATCACAAGATGGCTTTGAAGTTTGGGGGTCTCCACAGAAATTCACTTAAAAAAAAAGGTCCACTTTTGTGTGTGTTTGTGACATAACCATGGATGTGTTATGTCACCCCTTCATGTTTGTTTGCTTTATGCATAGTAAATGACCTTTTATTGACATTATTTCACAAAGCAATTTTGATAGTCTTCCATTGATTTCTATGGGTGATTTTTGAAGATGGCAATTATCTGCTTATCGATATCAGACCATTTTAATATTGGGGAATCCTTACTTTGATCTAAAGACAAGAAGGTGTGAAACAAATGAATAAAAGTATAACCAAATTCAAGCATAATGACACTGGTATATCTGCAAATAAAATTGCAAAGGCTACAGTTGGAATTTTTATTTATTTAATTTATTTATTATTAATTAATTGTACACCCCTACTCTGGAGAAAAACCTGCATCTATATATTTTTATTTATGTATATTATTAATTTCCACAAGCACATTGTAACGTTCATTTATATCAAATGTACAGGTTTACTGAAAATTTGATCCACTGCCCTTTTTAAAAAGAGGCTCTGTTGTCTAATGCATCTAACACCACACCTGATTCAACTCACCAGCTCATTAATAGAGACTGCAAGACTTGAATTGGGTGTTTGAGAAGCACTGGTCTAATGATCCTCTTTTACAGCTTTAATGCAACTAGCATGTGCAAGACTCAGGATGTGAACAGTCTCACCTTCTGGATGCTGAGACAGAGGTAAAGGAGGCTGTCTGGAGTATAGCGCTCCCCGTTGGGACGACACACCTCTTTGACGAAGCAAGATAAAGACTGATTCAGCTCTGCTGGGCTCAGGGACAGGAGACTGCCTTTTAAACTAACTGCCCATGAGAAACAAAAAATAATTACCTTAAAAAACATCAGTACAGCATAAAGACACATTTTAAGATTATTCTGAGGACTTTGTAAGACACTTGTTTACACGAACATGGCAAGAGTGTGATTCTACAATCAATTCATATGTATCGAAAAAAGTGCCCTCATAACTCAAAAGTGATCAACAAAATGGTTTCAGAATGTGAACAGCAGTGAAGTTATAATCATTGAGCACATTTAAACCAAACAAAAGTTTATGAAAATTTCCCTGGGACCAACTTGCATTACAATCTACAAATTAAGCATCAAACTGAATGAACTAAGAACAGATCAATCATGACGAATACCTTCTTTCTGGCTCTCCTTTCCTTTGGATTGACTGGACGGTGAGGCTTCAGATGTTGCCCATCTCCTCCATGCGTTTAAGCCGTATCTGGAGCTCAAGGGGAAAGAGGTTTCTGCTGCTGAGGACTCTACTATTGGTGACGAGGATAAAGACTCTTCCTCTACTGCCCGTCTCTTCTGACCCTGTAGCAAAAGTAGGTCAGAAACATTAACACACACAGAGTTATTGTTCACAATCGGCCCCTGTGACTATGAGCCTCATATAAAACTTCAGCAATCACGATACATCAGCATGTGAACAGCAAATGGTTTTCTAATCACAGGACAGCACTGGATGTGATGTTATTGGGCTGGATGCGTTCATTACCCTCCTCCTGGTTCTGGGCCGAGGCGTCTTCTCTTTCTCCTCAGCCAGGACTGGAGGCAACGAGAAGAGCATGTCTGTATCTAGACGCTCAACCAGGACGGTTTCTGTCGCTGGAACAGACCAGAGCAACATGTCTTAACTACATACAATTTTGCAATTTGGAAACAGTGAAAACATATTCAGAGAGATTAACAGAAGAAAATACTTCAAGGTAGACATCACGATGGGTAAAGAGGGAAATGCTGACCCTTCAAACATTAAAAATATAATACAATCGTGTTAATTTGGTGGTACAGTACCAAGGGGCAGGTCCTTCTCCAGGTCCAAATCTGGTTCATACTTGTCGTCTTCCTCCTCCTCCTCTTCTGAGCTACCACTGCCATTTTCATGTTTTATACTTTCCATCTTCACTTCACTTCTACTGCTCTTTTCACATTTGATGCCTACAAAAAAAAAAAGTTTTTTTTTGGTTGATTCTACACAATTGGTTCAAGAAGACACAATAGACATGCAGTGTCATTTTAACAAGAAACACAGGTGCAGTGTGAATGGAGAGAAAAGAAAAGGTTTATAAAGAAGTAGGGTTGCACCGAAATTTCAGCCAGCGAAAACTATCGGGCGAAAATGACATTTTCGTTTTTTAGCCAGAAGGCAGAAAACATGAGCCAAAAATATATGCCGTCATTGTTCAGGTTTCACTCTCGCACAGCACATTTGTAACTTTGCGAGTGGCACCACTTCCAAAGATGCACAACTTCGAAGCGACTCTGTCAAGCAGGTAAGTCTGTACTGGCACCAAGTTTGCTCTGCTCTGTGTGCGCTCTCTGCTCAGTTGCTCATGGTCCAAGCAAATGCTCCACTCATGTACCGCTCACGCTCACCAGTCTGCTCAAATAACATGCTGACATGAAATCTCTGTAGTAGACTTCTTTCTGTTTGCAATAGCCCTATACTGTGCTGTAATAGCCGTGCTGGGCAACGCTGGTAAAATGACGCTACAATCTCGTTCACTGTTCGGCTCCCCGCTATCTGCTCACATGCTCTGATAATAATAGCTTTGTAGGACTATACCTTATTTTGATAACTGGTCAAAAAATAAATCTGTTAAATCTGATTCTGTTGCATAGAACTAAATGAAGAATATATTGTTATTTAATATTGTTTTAATTAGGGACGTCAATTTTCACAAATTCCCATGATCGATTGTCATTTAAATTAACAATCAATGAATTGATTAATCGTTAGCCTTAATACTGCAATGTGTGTTTACTGCAGTGGCATATGTCAAACAGCACGACGGGGTCTGCAAATGCTGCTCAAAACGCCATGTTCCTCACCAAATGAATGAGAAGGGTTTTAATCTAAATAAAGGGCATGCGTGCATGTCAGAATGTGTACGCTCTTCCTGGAACAACGAGCTGAAAACGGCAACTAAACCCAATGAATTAATATGACATGTTATTTAATATGACAGTCCCAATCATAGTTATTATTAGTTGTGAATTGCTGTTTGAGCCGCACGCGCTGAATGAACAACGGTAAACTGGGCATTATTTAACTCAAAGAAATGCATCCTAAATGAGATAAATCAGATATATACAAAATAAACATAATATTACAAATTATATCTGCACAAAATGACGCGAATGCACAAGTGAACTTGAACTAAGTTACGTGCCATTCAGATTTCAGAATGACTCATGTTGTGGACGCGCTCTTCCTGGAGCATCGCGATGAAACACGGTTACTTGTATTGGTGTGTTGACTAAATGTATTTATTCGGCCCAGAATTATGATTTCGGTACATCCCTATAAAGAAGGGATTGTGGGATTGCTACTGGAGCAGAAGTGGTGAGGTTGTCAAAAAGCCGAGAAATGAGAATCTGTGTGAGGCAGGCTTGTGCACAATTCAGAATTGAATTGAGAATGACTCCTTAATTCCAATTAAATTCTTGAATTTGAATTGAATTTGAATTGATGTCAAAAACAGGATCTAGAATTACAATTCGAATTTGAATTAAAGGAAGCAGAATTGCAATTCAATAAAAATTCAAAGAAATTCATATACATATTTGTATATTTAGATATGATTGCATTATAATATGTGGGGTGGCAGTGGCTCAGTGGTTCATGTAGGTTGTCTACAAACCGAAAGGTTGGTGGTTCAATCCCCGGTTCCACTTGACCAAGTGTCGAGGTTTTCCATGAGCAAGACACCTAACCCCAGACGAGCTGGTTGGCGCCTTGCATGGCTGACGCCGTTGGTGTATGAATGAATGAATGTGAGGCTATGGCGCTTTGGCGGCCATAGGTCTGTGAAAGCGCTATATAAATGCAGTCCATTTACCATTTAGTCACAGAACAAATAATTAAGTTTGATTTATTGTAATTGTAATTTTTTGGAACATGATGGAACATGACTCCATTTCCCAGAATGCTTTACTTTAACCAAGTATTTAAAATGGTTGCTAAACAATTTGAGGTGGACATTTGTTTGAAAGCACAATTTGATGGCCAACACTTACAACTTCACTCTGCACCTGTTGAGAGAATCTTTAGTGTTGCAGGAAAGATATTCAGACCAGAACTGTGCAGACTCAATGAAAAGGAGTTGAGGAGCTATTGAGAATTAGATGCAACAGTGTTGCTCAGTAATTTTTTGCATTGGAATAAATGATAACTTCATTTACAACAACTTTGTGTTTGTGTGATTACTTTGAAATGAAAATTACATTGGAACAAAACTAATTAAACAACACTGAGGGGGTAATTTATTTCAAGAATTTGATCAATATATATTTTAGAACAAAATGTACGCAGGGTTGAGGAGTAAATAGTTATGTGAAATGAAATTTCTGTTATTAAATTAAAAAATTAAAGTAATTGTATTTAGTTGTATTACTGAGGTAAAATGTTTAATTCAACTAGTTACTAATCAACTTAAAACGAAATTGCTTTGCTTTGATAAAGTTATCCAAATAAAGTAATCCAAACCACATTTATAATGGGTAACTAATAACAGTAAGCAATAACATTTACAAAGTAACCTTCCTAACACTGAATGCATGCGAGACTCAACACATTCTTTCTGTTGTGTGACTGTGTGGAATTTCTTTGAATTGCCATGAATTTAATTCCACTTCCTGTCATTCCAATTCAAATTCAATTCAATGTCCTGTGGGGCGGAGTAAATTCAATTCAAATTCCAATTCATGAATTGAATGGAGGCCAATTCTGAAATTCTGAATTTTGCACAAGCCTGGTGTGAGGTAAAGGCAGTGACTTGCGTAATCTTGCTCCCATCTGTCAAAGGTGGATGGCTCCTAACAGGTACATACTTGAGCATTTTGGTTTCTCATCTTCTTCATGTGCAATCACTTCAGCCATCGCTATTAGATCAGCTTCAAGGGGGTCAGAGGGAACTTTGGCTTTGAGCTCATTGATGGTCTTCACAATCTGCTCAGCGTTCTGCAGCGTGGTTGGTAGAAACACTGGCACAGGCACCTGAAAGCACCAGAACGAGCCAGAGATCAATAAGGGTCATCTCCATGTAGTAAGGAATGTTGATAAGATATATTTTAGACCATTCTTACATTTTAATAAAATAGATTAAAAAAAAAAAATAAAAAAAAAAAAATAAAAAAAAAAAGTTTTATATATACAGTACCAGTCAAAAGTTTGGAAACGTTACTATTTTTAATGTTTTTGAAAGAAGTCTCTTATGCTCATCAAGCCTGCAGTTAAAAAATAAATAAATAAAAAAACATTAATATTATGAAATATTATTACAATTTAAAATAATGGTTCTCTTTTTTAATATACTTTAAAATGTAATTTATTTTTGTGATGCAAAGCTGAATTTTCATCAGCAAGTACTCCAGTCTTTGGTGTCTTATGATCCTTCAGAAATCATTCTAATATGCTGATTTATGATCAATGTTGGAAACAGTTGTGCTGCTTAATATTTTTTTTATAACCTGAGATACTTTTTTCAGGATTATTTGATGAATAAAAAGTTAAAAAGAACTGTATTTATTTAGAATAGAAATCTTTTGTAACAATATACACTACCGTTCAAAAGTTTGGGAACAATAACTTTTTTTTTTAAGAAATTAGTACTTTAATTCAACAAGGATGCGTTAAATTGATAAAAGGTGATGGTAACGATTTATATTGTTAGAAATGTTTTTATTTTGAATAAATGCTGTTTTTATGAATAAATGCTGTTAACGTTTTACTCAATGAATCCTGAAAAAAGTATTCCAAAAAATATATATATTAAACAGCACAACTGTTTCCATCATTGATAATAACTGAGTATCAAATCATCATATTAGAATGATTTCTGAAGGATCATAAGACACCAAAGACTGGAGTACTTGCTGATGAAAATTCAGCTTTGCATCACAAAAATAAATTACATTTTAAAGTATATTAAAAAAGAGAACCATTATTTTAAATTGTAATAATATTTCATAATATTACTGTTTTTTTATTTATTTATTTATTTTTTAACTGCACGCTTGATGAGCATAAGAGACTTCTTTCAAAAACATTAAAAATAGTAATGTTTCCAAACTTTTGACTGGTACTGTATATATATATATATATATTTATATTGTGTTGTATTTATATTATGTTTGATCAAAATAAGTCTATTTACAATGAATCTAAAACAATGTCTTCGTGGGTTTTGGTTCTTTTGCTGTTGTAACTGAAATAATTTTGAGAAGGATACGGATCTGTAATGCGAACAAAAACTGCTTGAAACGTTTTACTTTAGCTGTGCGTTTACTGGAAAATAATTGCTTAAAATGTTAATCAACCAATAAAAGAATTAAGCATTGAACAGCCCATAGTATAAATATTATTATATACGTACTGCAATTGAAAACAATATGCTGCTTTAATTCTGTGAGGACACACTTACCGGTACAGGTATTGCAATAGGAGTGGGCGTGGCCTGAGCATAGAGGTTCATGGGTATTGGGATGTAAACGGGAACAGGGATTGGAACAGGAACATACTCCTTTCCTGAGCCCTCAAGGCCTGCCTCATCTGAGGGGAAGCAGAGACAGAAGCTCATAACCCTTGTTCTTTTCCAAAAAGTTTGTGCATTTGTATCATCACAGAACAGAAGTTGCTCACCTGTCTGCAGCGGTTTGCTCTGCATGTGGGGTTTGCAGTAGGTGGCCTTGGTCATGGTGAGGGGCTTACAGAGCACAGCTTTATTCTTCACATCCTTCAGGACCCCTCCCCCCGCATACGATACAGGCCCCTGAGTAAACGACTGCAAGAGTCACAATCAGAACGGACTAGTGAATCGAAACGACTACTCTATGTGCCAATCTGTAGTTTCTTGTGTTTAAGAATGATTCAGTCAAAACTGACAGCACCCTCACCATCTTAGACGCTTGGGTTGGTCCTCCAAACCCTGTAAATGGACCAAAGGATTTCTTTTTTAACACGACAGCATGATTTAAATGACCATATTTCCAGATGTGGGGTTTTATATTGTACCTAAAGCTGTGTTTTCCGGGCCTTTCTGTGTGGCCATGTCGGGCTCGTTCTGCTGGCAGTAGAAGCGCAGGAGACACTGCTGGTCACAGAAATGCTTCATCTCTGCACGCCACTGCACAGACTCTGTCAGGTTCCCCTGTACCTTACAGCAGTCGCAGCGCGCCGCCTAGTGGACACAACACAGAAATACATATTTCAAATTACTGCAGCACAGATTTGGGTCAAAGATTCTAACCTGTAATTTCCAACAGAAATTATTTAAAGTATGAAAGATCTCTGATATCAACAGTTTACATAAATATGTAATACCTCATAATAGTCCTACATTTACGGAGTGCATTTTAATCTGGAAGCCTTTTTTTTTTTTACGTCAGTTCAATGCAATATGTCAGTCCTGTACAAACCCGTGTTCAGAGAACAAGCAGAATTATCAGGGCTTGGTCACATGATCTTAAAGCCAGGAATGATAAAACCAGTGTACCTTATAGTACCAGTCGTCGAAATTTTTAGCACACGTCTCACTGCAGAAGTCCCTGCTGACTCCGTCTATCTGTTTGGTGACAGATTTCTTACACATCTGGGTGCAATGGTTGCAAGTGACACACTTCAGACCCAGACGCCTGGTGAAATCCTGCTTGAACAGTAACTTACAGCCTGCAGAAGGAATAAAAATACATCCTGATATAGCACACCTGTCATTATGAATACATTTAGTAAATAGTTTAAAATACATCAAATGCATTAGAACACTGTCCTCATATCCTAAAGATAAAATCACAGCATGTCATGATGTGAACAGCAGTAGATTTAATCACAGGACAATGTGCTGTTAAACGCGCCCAGATGTTTGACTGTAAACAGAATAATGACCTTCACTACAGAAGGGCCTCTTCACCCCCGAGAACTTCACAGTCTCATGCAGAGTCTTCTCTTCCTGACAGTACTCGCAGAATGTCACTATGCAGTGGAGCTTCTTGTAGTCATCACAACAGGCCTTACTGCAAAACTGATGGACTTTATCCTGCAAAGATCAGATATTCAGGCAAATAGTTTGGCCAAAAATCTAAACTATGCCATTATTTTCTTGCCCTCATGTCATTCCAAACTTGTATGTTGAACAACAAAGTAAAAATTGTATGTTATTGGTTTTGATTTGGAGCATTTACTGTGGGCTTTTTTGTCATTTCAGATTTCACAACCCTCTACAGACACTGAGCTCGAATCGCCTTTTGATAGTACATTTTTATTTTACTCACCAGACTTTTCAAATGGAATGCAAGAACAATGCAAATGACAAAATTCAACAAATATATAAAAATATACATTTCAAAGACTATTAAAAGTCAAGTAAACAGTCTAATAACTGTTTAAGAAAAAAAAAAAAAAAAAAAACTACAAGCAATAGCACAAATAAACAATAGAACAAAGATTAAATAAGCAGTGCTATTCAGATTTTACAGGTAGATCTAACAGTAGTTAAATTCATATTAGTTAGATTAGTTACAGAAATTGAATAAAGTAGCCTAATCAAATGTAAAATAACACCACATAGTCATTAAATAAAGGTGAATCCTTATTAAAGTTATTCAGTCAAGAGCATTGAGTGATTTTTTTGCAGTGAGTCTGTTGTTTGATTAACATTAAAAACAGACAGCAGGAATATTAGGCTGCTGTCACTTTAAGACCAATGCACGGATCCAATAAATTGATACTGTACACATGCTTTTTCTCTCAACTGTTTACGTTCACTGAAGACATAACCAACAATGTTTACTAGGATACTCGACAAAATGGACATTTTGACAATTTTGTGTGAAATTGTTAGTTTAAGAGCTAGAATACGTGAAAGAGCTTAATTTAGTATTCACATACTGTCAGACGCGGCTTTCTCTCTTACATCTTCTTGCGCTTGAATGTTTAAATTGGCAAGGCTTAAAAATGCATGCAAATAATAAACATTGATGACAACGCTGCACTGGTCCAATCGGGACAGTGACAGTTCTGTCATCGAGCCCTGCATGTGCTCGCTCTTTCTCTTATGTTAAGTGCGCGTGTGAGAGAAAGTGACAGAGGGCGCTCTCAGCCAAGCGGCGGTGCACATAGCTCAGTGATATTATATCTGCGCTAAACTTATTTATTTTTCCATTCACTCAATTCCAGGTGACTGTAATTGTACCATTTTCTAGCCATAGGCTAAAGATATTTTTAGTTGCCTTGAGTGAAATTTGGTCGCATGTGCAAGTGATTTACTCGCATTGTAGAGGGTTACATCCCTAGACTGTGGTTTGTACCTTAGAAATAAAATAAACAAAATAAAATATAAATATCAACAATAATAAAATAAATAATAAAAACAGAAAGTACATAATAACAGCAGTAAGAAAAAGAACTCTGCTCCGTAAAAAAATACCTGCATATGGGTTTGGAACAATGTGAATAATGGCAGAATATTAATTTTGAGGAGAAGAATTCCTTTAAAAGATTTAAATCTAACAAAATAATAGGCTAATTGAAAATGTTCTCACCTCCCACTCCAGAATCTCTGGCTTCAGGTTGAAGGAACCACGACAGTAATTGCATTTCAGCTGAATGTTCTCTGAAGCTGAAGCAGGAAGTTGCCCATTGGCTGATGTTTGGATGGTGGCATTCTGCAGGGGGCATTTGGATAACAAAGCCACCAGTAGAACATCACAATTGTGTACTTAGAAATTGACATTCATAACATTTAATGAGGCATGTACTAGCTTGAGTTCTTCTACTCCGTGTTCTACAGAAATGCTAGATATAAAAAGCTAAAATGGCATCTGAAGTACCTGGAACTTGGTGACACATTGTGAACTGCAGAAGCTCAAAACCTTCCCTTCAGGCAGAGTTGCCTGATAGTGAGGTAATGCATTTCTCTTACAGAAGTGGCATGAGGGCTCAGAATCTACAAATACAAACAAGATCAAACATGAGCTGACATTTATATCAGTTCTTCCGACCTCAAATCTCTGACTCCGAATTTGTAGAAATCAAATTGCCTGGTGAGCATAAATGTGGTAAAAAATATATGGCCATTATATGTACTTCAGAACAAAAAACTAGGACAACATTTCGCAAATTCGGCACATGCTATGAAATCCACATCAAACTTAGGTATTAGGGGAACACAAATGTAGGCCGTTCAGCACTCACTGAGTGAGTCGCAATATCAGCTCTAGGTTTTGATTATCTACTCACTCTGTGCAGCAGCTGTGAATTTACTCTTGGTCATACAGGCTGTGGTGCAGTAAGACTCCATGGCTCCATTTGACCCGATACACTGAGTGGCATCAAATGATCTGCACATCACCTTACAGCCACTACACTGCACTATCTTCCCATGAGTCTGTGGAAAGAGAATAATTGAGAGTTATCACTAAAAACAAAGCCTAAATAGCAAAATGGCTTGGTGTGATTATCAAATTACAAAGGCTCAGATTTATTTAAATATTACGGCTGGGAGAAAAATTGATTCATCTAGCTATCGCAATTGTTTTTTTTACGATCCTAATTTATTTATTTTTATTCCAGAATCGATATTAATTCAAATTCAATTGCTTTATTTTTGTCCTTGCTTATAGATGAGGTTGACAGAAGTTAGCCCCTTTCGTTCCAACAGAGGATGAAATGTGTCGTTATCTATGAGTATTGAGTGACGTAGTATCCCAAGTGACGTGAGACTGAAAGCACTGAAAAGCCCTCGCGATTCAAACACCCATGCGATTTTTCAATTCGTCTGTCTATTAAACTTTGACAAAATCATATCGCAACATTCAACATGCCGCTGAGAGAGTTGTCATGAAACAGCTTCACAAACAGCCTTTTCAACCTCATAGTATCATTATTTCTGTGATGCAATAGTTAAAGTACTTGGATAAAAGTTTAAAGTTCAAATATGAACACTGATGTCTACGATAGCGATCAAAATCAGCTTTTGATAGAAACTTGGTGCTTAAAATAATGCATTTATCGATTACATTGTTTCGCCACTGAGTGGCGACAAGTGACTGTTAAAAAATGTATTTGTTATTGAATCATTTATTCAAGAGAATGTAGTCTTGTATGATGCTTCTGAAATAAAAGTCAGAAAGATGTGATGATTTGTTTTTGTAAATATGACTCATCTTATGTACAGTCTGTATAAGTGTATGTATGGAAGTAAAATAATGTCAAATGTTTTTGAAACAAAAAGCCTGTTGAATTGCACTACTTGAAAAAAAATAGGCATTGCATTAACCATGCTTGCATTTTAATGCATTGTATTTTTAGGGCTTGCATTTTTATGGGCTGAAATTCAACATGGTTGAATATTTAAGCTGTGAATATTTCAATTAAAAACATTTCAAACACATATTCATTATTAAAAATTCAATAATCCATATTCACCTTTCATATTTCACTTCCAAAATATTCAAACTGTTTAAAAATGCAACCTATAATATTCAACAGGCAATTTTCGGTCCATTTTATTTCGCTTTGCAAAATTCACTTCCACAAATTCAGTGGTTCGACAGTAAATTCAACGGAACTGCAGGAAAAGCAATAGACTACCGAGATACTCTCCATCTGCTGTTAGTCGACCTCACCAGCAGGTGGTGCAAAAGCGCTTGTTGTGACGAAGACCAGCAACAGTTAGAGCAAGCCATTCATTCATAAAACTCATTTAACAGGAATGCAAGTGTATTTGTGATTATTATGACGGCGGTTTTATGTTAAATTCAGTGTCTTCACGGTTACTTTTCCTGTGTAGCCTACAAGCATCTTTCTCTACCGTGAACAAGATTATAATGTTATTCCCCGATGCGGATATAGATCCAATATTACATTTTTGAGGTTGACATATTTCTCTTGGTTGTTTAGTTGCCTTAACTTTATATTGTGGCGATGTGCTGCATGCAAGCTATAGGGTTTCCCTCAATACTTAAGGATTCCCCAGCTGGACATATAAAACGCTTAATGTATAGCTTAATGGACTAATTACAGTGATATAAAAGACCAAACTCGCAGGCAAGCAGATTGACTCAGAATAAAGCGCAAAGTTTAATGCTGAGCGTTTCCCCAGTGATAGACTGGCATTGACGTTGGACATTCGCACATTTAGGGACCGTCTCTAAAGTGTATACTACTATGTTATACACGTTTCTAACTTCAATAGCATTTGAATAGAACGACTTACAGTCATAAAACCAACTGTAAAGTGTTCATGTAGTGTCAGGCATAATGCGCACCCTTTGGATTTTTGATATTTATTCAAATAAATTAAAGTTTGCTATTGAAGTTAGAAACGTGTATGCCAATGTTTTATGCAACTTTTGAGACGGTCCCTAAATGTGCGAATGTCCAATGTTAAGCCAATTTTACATTTATTAGGCTACATTTAGTCATTTATTTAGCAGACGCTTTTATCCAAAGCGATTTACAGTTAAACTAACAATAGGAGGACAACAATATGCAAGTGCTATGACTCTTCCCAGTTTAAGCTAATGCAATACACGTAGGCATAGCCTATTATATATATATAGGCCTATAGGCTATATATATATATTATATATATATATATATATATATATATATATATATATATATATATATATATATATATATATATATATATATATATATATATATATATATATATATATATATATATATATATGTACTGTAGAGAGAGAGAGAGAGAAAAGAGAAGAGAAAGTGTTAGTATTGATCAAGTGTTGATTTTGTATATCACGAAACGCTCAGCATGAAACTTTGCACGTTACGTTCATATTCTTAGTCCATCTAGCCTATATAGTAGCCTACAGCCTACATCCCCAATAAGGTGCAAGTTTGGTCTTTTATATCTCTGTATTAGTCCATAAACTACGTTAAGCGTTTTGTCCCGACAGAAGGGGAATCCTCGAGTGTGAGGTATATTGAGGGAAACCGATTATAATCCTGTTCATGTAGAGAAAGCTGATGACATGCTACACAGGGAAAGTAACAATGAAGTTATTGAATGAAACATAAACACAGCTTTTGTGTCTTTATCATCTTTTCCGCATATATACTGACACATAATCATTTTCATTTTATGAATGAATGGCTTGCTCTAACTGTTGCTCTGTCTTCGTCAACAACACGCGCTTTTGCACCTCCTGCTGGTGAGGTTGACTAACAGCAGATGGAGAGTATCTCGGTAGTCTATTGCTTTTCCTGCAGTTCCGTTAAATTTACTGTCGAATTTGAACCACTGAATTTGTGGAAGCGAATTTTGCAAAGCGAAATAAAATGGACGAAAATTGCCTGTTGAATATTATAGGTTGTATTTTTAAACAGTTTGAATATTTTGAAGTGAAATATGAAAGGTGAATATGGGTTATTGAATTTTTAATAATGAAAATGTGTTTGAAATGTTTTTAATTGAAATATTCACAGCTTAAATATTCAACTATGTTGAATTTCAGCCCATAAAAATGCAAGCCCTAAAAATACAATGCATTAAAATGCAAGCATGGTTAATGCAATGCCTATTTTTTTTCAAGTAGTGCAATTCAACAGGCTTTTTATTTCAAAAACATTTGACATTATTTTACTTCCATATGTATGATTTAACTTTTACCGATGGTCTAGTGTTAAAAATTTTTTTTTTGCAATATCGAATTGCAATACTTGTAGAATCACAATTCAAAAAAGAAATAAATAAGCGCAATACATATTGTATTGGCATTCGGCACCCAAGTATCGTGATAGCATCGAATCGGGAGATAGGTGTATCATCCGAGCCCTATTAAAGCTGCCGTCGGCAACATTTTTTTGATCAAATTCAGTGAAATTGACACTATAATCCGACAGAACAACATAAATAAGGTGGTTTTAGAAAAAAACCCGAGCTTCTAACTCCACCTGGAGCGTGTTATTTGTTTTGCAAAAATCCACCGCTCCCGTCTCATAGGGTCCAATCAGCGCAGGGGGGTGTGAGATCTGACTGTCAATCACAGTATCACATAGATCCCCCCTCCCTCGCGCAGACGCGCACATTACAATATCACATGCACACAACATGCCTGAAGTTCGCCAGAAGATTGCACGAAGCGTGACGGCGGAGAGAAAATCTACTAATAAGCTTCCAATTCCTCGGTTATTGCTATCTATGGATAGATTGGCCAGGGCAGCCTACCTCCGAGTCCATGGTGTTGATCGATGCTGAAGAGACGGACGCATTCACAGAAAATCAGGTACACATGCACTGACGATGGGCGGGTGCTCGTTGGTAGTGGGGGAGGGGCATGAGAGTTGTAAACATTCAAAATTTTGGCTAAGTCCACTCAATCTGCCAGACTTGCCGACTGCAGCTTTAAATATGCGTTGTGTGTTTCAGAGTGAAGCACAGCCGGTGTTCTTTTACATGCGTGCAGCACAATCAGGTGTTTTTAGTAGGGCTGGGCGATATGGCTGAAAACTGTATCACGATATAAGTGTTTCATATCGGTCGATATCGATAATTATTGATATTTTTTATGACATATTTAAAATAAGGACCAGTCCAGGAGACAAATACATTACATTTAAAGATTTTTTATTTTAAACTTTCTGATTATAATCCCATCAGTTATAAAGGCAGAAATGTCAACACGACCATGGAAAACACTCACTCAAATAATTTGTCTAAAATCTGAATGAACACTTAACAATTATCTCTTAACATTAAGGTGCAAAATTAAAGAATACGTAAGAAATGCTTTATAAAGGGGTGGGCGATATGGCAAACATAATATTAAGATTTTTTTCAGGAAAATCACGATTAATGATTTTATCACGATTCTTTTTTATGTTGGTTTTACTATTTTGTGGCTGTTTTTAAAATATGGACATTAGTTTGGTTGTAATGCTCAAAGCCTTAGGTAACAAAATGTAAAACAAAAAAGAATGGCAGACAGGGGCGAAGATAAAAAAGTTCTCATTATGTTCTTTGTTATTAAATATTAAGATCAAAGATACACATTACACGTACACACAACCTAATATACAGATTTAATAAACAGTGCTTTATGTTTTCAGCTACAGCAGGTGTATTTAACAGTAGCATTGAAGAAAGTAATTAAATGAACAAATATGAAAATAAAACAAAACAGACTTCACTGTATAATTTATACATTGATACTTATTAAAGCTACTATTAAAGTTATCAGTCAAGAGCAGTGAATGATTTTCTCTTTGCATTTTGTTGTTTTATTAACATTAAAGGGATAGCTCTGTTTACTGTTTGGATCCACATTCTTCAAAATATTAATATTTGAAAATATAAGAAGGAAATTAATACAGGTTTGGAACAACATTAGAGTGCGTAAATAATGAGCGAATTTTTATTTTTGGGTGAACTATCCCTTTAAGGACAAGCGGCAGCGTGTTTACTATTACTATACTGTCTCTTTAAGAGCTGCGCGCGACGCGTCTAATATACACGCATTTGACAAGCAGATTTTCTCTCAATTTTCTCAAGTTTGCTTTCACTTTAGACATATCCGACTAGTTTATGTAAACCTTGTGTGTATATAACAGTATTAGCACAATAAGACTCGAAATACAGTCCAGTATCCACAGGCGCTGGTAGACAGAGTGCATGTGAGCTTCACGTGTACGCGCTGAGAAACGCACACGTTAAAACAGCTCATAAGCACGCGAATAACAGAGAAACTGACGATGGTCTTGCATAATTTGCAGACGACATGGTCTGACTACGGTCAGACTTGAAGTCAGGCGAGCTGACTTTTCCTGTTTTATCAACAATCGCTGTATCACTACACGCCGGTTCTGTTACTGAAGAATCCAACACGAGACAACAATATTGCGCAACCATACTGACTGGCTGTTGCGTGTCACCCCCTACGTTGCAAGGTTACCAGATAGTTGAGTGCCTTAATTTGTTCATGCAACCAAATTTGCTTTCGCAACCTCTGGTTTCTTCCGACGAAGAAGAAAAAAAAAATTATCGAACGTTTTATCGAACGCATTTTTTATTGATATTGATTACGTGTCTATCGCGATACATATCGTTATCGTTTTATCGCCCAGCCCTAGTTTTTAGTGTGTTAGAGTGGCTTGGTTCACAGCACATGCTGCTCCACACAAATTCATCTCTGCATCTGCTGAGTTTGAGTCACTTCTATCATGCATTTGAGAATAAATTAGATAATGAAGACTTCTGGACAGCCATAAATGTTAGTATTGTAATTTTACAGTTGCACAACTTGCACTGTAAAATAAATTATACTTATATTGTTATTTTTCTTAAATAATTGATTTTATTTTACAGTGAAATATTATAATAGTAATATTTCATATTTTTATATTTTTGTTTAGTAATAATAATACTAATTATTATTATTAAAAACAAGCATAGCAAAGTTTTTTTTTTTTAATCACAATTTTAAATCAGAAACAAATGTGCAATAAGATTTTCACAGAACTGTGGGATGTGGACCTTACAGTTTGACTTTGTAGTGTTTCTTGATTTAAATGTCAATCAAAGACTGAGCTGAAAGGACTGAGTGAACTTTTCAGGACTTTAAAACATCAAACTAAAACACTGACCTGTTTATAGTCCCTGATACAATTTTGACAGCAAAAGCGTTTCTGCTGACCATCGATGAGTAAAAAGTGGTTAGCTGTGGTACGATTTGGCAGGTAGTTCCCGCACTGTTCGCAGCAGTTCATAATGAGCCCGTTAGCCATTCGGTAGCGATTAAAGCACGCGTCACTGCAGATCTTGTGGGTCACGTTCTTGAAGCTCACCTCATGTCGAATCTGGAGAAGATACAAAAACATACATCAAAATGATGCATTGTATTTAATGATCATTCAACAGTAAGATTAATGTTATAAATCAACAAATAGACTACTGAATTGGTGTAATGGTCTTTTCTTGTCCCCAAGGTGATCGCTATGGATACACCACAAAATACAGTCAAGGATAGCAGTAACCATGGCTACAAGGCTGGAGGCTTGATAGTGCTCTAAAATTATATTCTACAATGCACAACAGTAAAAGGTGGGTGAAAATTACAGTACTTGGGTTTTCCATTCAGTTGCAATGAACCTGTATTATACACACAATGAATATGTGAGATAATTCTGACCATCCTTCCAAATTGGCAGCACTTTCAAAGGCAGTATTCCAGCGCTCTATTGCGAATGAAAATTATTTGGCCGCACAAGTTTAAATAGTCAAAATTCAAAAATTTCTGTACATAATACCATCAGAATAAAAACTCCCTAAAGCACATTGCATCACTTGCAGTGTACACAACCTTGCTGAATGTAATGGGAATAATCTAGCTCTAATGCGTCACACTATTCATCATTAATTAATAAATCTATGCCGATATCTATTATCTAAGCCTTTACCATAGTATGATTCATTAATTCACCAGCATCACCCAGTTCACGATGGCTGCCTTTCAGCCATTATCACTGCTGCTTTTATTAGTTAGGCCTACTGAGTGAACATCATGTAACAAAAACTAAATTAACGAACAAAGCGTTTTTAACTAGGATAAGGATTTGTAAATTACAGAATAGAGATATATTTATGACAAACTCTTTACGATTGTGGCTATGAAATGGAAGTAGCGTCAGACCTTTTCATCTGCTTTGTGACGTACATCCGAGAATAAAAAATGCAGGGCAGGATTCTAGGAGTCAGTTGTTGACTGGATTTAGAGATGTGGGCATTGCACTCAAAAAAGAGGCAGATGAACGTGAGCTTGTAAGAGCGGGGTTTAAGCAAGAGTCATGTGAAGTCATATGTCACCGGAAGGCCCAGTTATAACATTTTAATTAAACACGGTCAAAACAATTATAAAAATTGAAACATATGTACGGACGAATTGTTCACAAAATCTATAACAATGCGTTTAGAAAATCGTTAGAATGAATTTATTTCATGCCCATTCATGACCATTATTTCATAAGACTTAACATATACATTTAAATAGTTTGATTCTAGAGTTTGATTCATATATTTCGCTTGAAAGATGTGGGGGTCAGTACGATTTTATGTTTTTGAAAGAAGACTGAAGATTTTAAATTCATAAAATGAATTTGATTATCAATGCTGAAAATGGTCATGCTCCTTAACATTTTTGTGGAAGCATTATTCAATCCAAATCAAATGTATAGCAGAATGTAAATGGTCTGACCTCAGTGAGCTTTCCACAAACGGTGCACTTTGTTTTGAGCTGGTTCTTCTGAGGATTCTGTTTGTTTTCATAAGCTGCCAGGCAGCCTGTGCTACAGAACTCCTGAAATGATTCACTGGAGTCCACCTGGGCCACTATGGTGCCTCCTTTCATATTGGTAATGTCTCTGATTTGGAGAAAAAGAAGCACAAAAGAGAGAATGACACACTAAACAAAAAACAATCAAACCAATGTACTTCTATAAAAAGCAAGAGTGGTTAAGTGTCGTTTTAATCTACGGTTAACACTTTCAGAAATAAGTTCACTCTCTGAAACTCATTTTAAAAAAGTCGTACTTCTTGCACATGGTGCAGCTCTTCTTGGGAGTGGGCTTATGGGAGAAGGCAGACAGGCAAGTTGTCGAGCAGAACAGGTGGGACGATCCTTTGCGCTGGTACGCAGTCTGGCCTTTCTTCAAAGGCTTCTTACAGTTGGCGCATGTGACTTTCATGGTGCGCTGCGGCTGCTGGGATCCTGAGGAGGACTGGCAGGGAGGTTTGGGCAGAGGAGCTGCAGGAGACGGTGAGTCCACTCCAGGCTGCTTCTGGTTACGGGGAAAAGAGGCCGACTGGGAGATCCATGAATCTGAAGGAGAACAAAAAAGATTCAGCCTCATATACATCATGACAGTCCCTATTTAGAAATCTGCAAACCTTCTGGTTTTTGAATACTGGTAACAAACAAAAAAAAAAATACTACCTTCAACTACTGTAAAATATGCACATGAATGGATCAAGTGATCAAAGTTTATTAAAGGAGAACTCATTTTTTTTGTAAACTTGGAGTGCTGTCAGTACAGAGAACAACAACAAAAATTGGTGTTGCTTACACCGTGTTATCCTCTTTTTAAAATTTGCACCCTGTTGACTTCAATCTGACTGCAGTAGATGTGAAAGATCTTAATAAAAATGATAATTCAGCCAGCGCTCATACCTGTATTTACATCCTGTTTTCGGTCGAAGTCCACAGTAGTCGATTGTCGAGTTCATGCGCGTGATAACCTATGCGTGTGAACTCGACAATCGACTACTGTGGACTTCGACCGAAAACAGGAAATAAATACAGGTATGTGCGCTGGCTGAATAAACATCATTTTCATTAATATCTTTCACATCTACTGCAGTCAGATTCACCCGTGATCACTCTGAAGGAATCACTCACATTAGCTGTGCACTTGTAATGACACATCAAGGATGTTAAGAGGCTAAAAGCAGGTTTAAAACTTGCCCCATTGAAGTCAACAGGGTGCAAATTTTAAAAAGAGGATAACACGGTGTAGGCAACACCAATTTTTGTTGTTGTTCTCTGTATTGACAGCAATGTTAAAATTGACCGGAGTTCTCCTTTAAGATCAATAGAGCACCTCTTAAAAGTCCTTATTCACCTGATATATTTTCTAAATTCATGTTACAAATTCTCTGTGCAAGCATTTCATTTTTTTTTTTAATGTTCTGACCTCGTAATATTTAATCAAATCATTATTCGACCATCCGGTGAAAACAACAGACTTTCTGGTGACATATGCCAGACTTCTACAATCATATAGTCCTCTTAAACTCCACCCCTGCAAGCTCAGGTTAATCTACATAAACTTTTGAGAGCAACACTCACATCTCAAAATCCAATCAAATATCAATGCATTGAACCACACAACATTTTTTGTTTTTTTGACAATCCGCTTCGCTCAAATAAAGAAGAAATGACCTGTCGCTACTTCCATTTCATTGCAACAAATATAGCCTATATATAAATATCTGTCAGTGTGCCATCTTTCCTAGTGGTATAAACATCTTTGCACAACATGCATTACGGCTAATGGCGCATTGCCTTTGGAAATTGAAACCTCTAATACAGATATGGTATTGTTTTGTTAGTACTAGAGAAACAAGTCAATGCAAGCCTAATGTACATCATGTTCTGTGTAAAGGATGACACAGCAGTTACATGTGGATGAATTACCAGATCTCTGGTGTGTCCCCGTTTCTCCATTCTGCACGGGCTGGATTGCAGCGCTAATGCGTCCTGGGTTGAATGTGGGTGACGGTCTGCCGGCTGTACCCTGGTTCTGCTGGGCCTCTGGGTTCAAGCTGAATGCACTGCTGATCTGCAGCCCATTCTCGGCCCCCTCCAAATCCTCCAACCGGCCTGCCACTGGACCGCCCTCGCCTTTCAGCGACGTCACATTCGTGATCATGAGGTTTATATCCTCTATGCCGGTTGCTGTTGACGTTGCCATTGCAACCGCAGAAGAGTCCATTCCCAGTGTGGTAACGCTAGCGATTTTGATTTCAGAGTCAGGCTCTGTGCTGCTCAGGGCATCCTTAGCCTCAGAGGGTGGCGAGGAGGAAGAGGCGGCACCCTTGAGCTCAGAATCCTCCTCATCGTCGATAACGATTGGCTCACTCTGGCTTTTGGCTGTGGTTGATGCGGTTGTGCCGGCGGTAGCTGCAGAGGAGGGAGGATTGGGCGCCTTGGATGAAGCTGTTGCCGTGGTAGCCGACTCTGCACAGTCATTGGCAGCAGCAAGGGTCTCGACAGGTGTGGGGCTGGGGGGCTGTACTCTCCCCTGAGACTGAGCAGGAGGCCCCTCTACCAATACTACATCATCATCATTGTCTTCTGAGGCCTTGGGCAGGTCTGGTGCTGTCTGTGACTCTACTGCAGATGGAGTCTGCTCTGCTCTGGGAGTTTTCACATGACCCTCCTCTTCCTCCTCCTCCTCCCCCTCCCCTGTGACTGTACATGCCTCCTCAACATCTGCCCTGGCTTCCAAATCTCCATCCATTGCTTAGGCAACCACCTGTAGACACAAACACAATGAGCTGAACAATTACCCGAGGAAGCAAAAAAGCCACGTGAATATTATGAGTATAAAATGAGCTTGTTGATCAATAAACCTTGAATTGCAGAAAGATAAATTGACTAACAAAATAAGACCAATCTGACTACAACCTGTCAAAATTGAACAAATTAGATCAGTATAATGTTAATAATAACAGATGTCAATGTGATTAAGAATTTACCAAGGGATTAAAAAAAATCTAATTACAACAAGGGGTTTTTTGGTAAAAAAAAAAAAAAAAAAAAAAAAACTGTTAACAACTTAAATTATGAAATGCAAGAAATTGAAAATGATTTGAAGTCACCAAGTGATATCATTATCAAGAAACAGTCATCACTAAGCAACCACAATTATTCACAAGCAAAAGGCTAATAAATGTGGAGAAACTCTTGCATCATCAACATGTGACCCATTTAGACTTATTACAGGGGCTCAACACACACCATTTACCTATAATGTGTTTTCTATCACAATGAAGTCATGTGATGTGTTAAAGTACAGTTAAAAAAACAATGACATCAAATCTTTTTGCTCTTTCTGTAAAATCTCTCTTAATAAAAAATTTAGACTGCAACAGTTTAGCCTCAAAACCACGTGCAACAAAAATCAGTGTAATACAACTTTACAATGGATGGATTGTCATAGCAGACACAGATTTCCAAAAGGCAAAGACTTTGGTTGAACTTCAATACATCTGGACTGCAATGCAGAGCTTGGAGTCTGTCTTGGTCCATTCCTAGGCTTTGACACCGAATGCTCCATTTCAGCTGAGATCTTATGTTGATGCAACACCGGCACAGACTCCGTGTGAAGGCAACGCCAAACAGCAAATACAAAAACACTGCTCAAATAGATGTGACACAAACATGTTAACATTTTGAATCTGTGGGCTTTCCTTGCAGGGTGATGATGCCATGATCAGGATGCTGGAGAGAGGAAAGTACATGCAGCGTTACTGATCCACCTCTCAGACGTGATATAATCACATGCATATGCGCCATGCGCGTGCCAAGTCTGCATTCTGAGCAACAACGCAAATGTTTTCCGAAGGTCCCCACTAAAATGCATCGCAGTTTCATTGCCCCATAAAGCTGCACTTCTCGAGCACCACTAGTGTCAATTAGCAACATAATGAAGTCATTTGGGGGCAATTCCTACCATTCACCCCTGGGCCGTGCCCTTGACTCCGGACCCTTCGTATCCACACGCACACGCACACACCCGACCGCGATCCGCGCGCTGTCAAGGCAACCGGATGACGACGTCAACACGCGGTGCTTCAAAGGCTTACATTATTTTCTGGAAACTCAAGGGCCAACTGGTCTGCAAACTTGCTACGCGAGACCCCCAAGGCGGGAGGAGCCTCCCAATCTACCCCAACTGCCCCTCTTCACACAAAATCCCCGGCCCATGTGTCGACTCCCACCCCTGGCCTCTCTGGCGCAGGCAGCCATTGGATTAGCGGCGAACTGGAGGGAGGAGAGCCTCCGAGACTGCGCCATTGTTATTGTAGCGAAACAAATTACTCACAAGTAGTTATCGGAGAATAATACCCGCGACAAAATTGGAGGGAAACTGAAAGCAAACATCATGTATCCGAATATATGCATAACGGCACTCTAAAAGGTTTAATGCTATGACTCTTGCTATGAACACACTTCTAACACATCAATTTAGAAAATACGTCTGCTTTTGACTATACTTATAATCCCCTTTGGGAGTTCTACGAGGATTAATATTTCTTGGCGATATTAGACTTGAGTGAAGGTTTAATTGAAGTTACCCGTTTACCCCTGGCAATCAAAAGGCAATACATGTGGTGCCCTGCGGGGGCGCTGCACAGTTAAGAAACATCAACTATAACGCCAATAGGTGACAAGCCACACATATTTTACTCAATATTCCAAGATTGAAATTTAACTAGGGTCTAAAAAGCACATCTACCAATTAGCTACTAAAACAAGAGCTATTTACAAATTGGCGAATCATCTTGCCCCCTTCAGTCAGCGGGTAGCACTGCTTCATGTCCGCCATTAGAGAGCGAGCGAAACAATGCGCGAGAGCATAGGCAATAGCACCCTGCCACGGCGGAGGGGGGAAATCTCAGGCGGGGTAAAATTGCACGTTAAATTACCCTCGCGTACAAACACAGGTGACCCCGATAGTTTCCTTGGCTCGAGCTCCGCGGCGGACATAGTTGTAAAAACTTTGGCCAATTACGCACAGTTCAGCATCAAAACGCCAGAGAAATTCTTACCGGAGTAGAGCTGGAGATGATAGAGCGCCACTTTTGTGCCTTGACATAAATCCTGGCGCGCATGCGTGAAAACGTAGCGACGTTCCAGGCGCGTGGGAGGAGAATACTGCCAGCGCGAGCTCTTCGCGCTACTCTCACTGGATCGTGCGCGCGCTGGTTATGGGAAGTCCGATTTTTTTAAGGGAATCGGTTCTTTTGAACAGTTCCTTTCTAAAAACACGATTCCGTGATTCTTTTACGCCATGACGTAATAACGCCACCACGTGGTCCTTGACGTCCCAGCGACAGCGTAGAACATTAAATGTTCCTAAAGGTTCCATTAGTATGCACCTTATGCTATTGGTAATCTCTCGAAATGCTATAATCATCTCACTCAATTTTTCTTGGCTCAGTATGAATCAGACATTTTCAGAAGAGACGGTTCTCGGTTCAATGAGTCAGTGAGTTGTTGACTCGAAAACACCTCTGACCGAATCATGAACGAACCTTTCAGATCTCTTGTATACAATGGTTCAACTGATTCATTGAGGAGAATCGACTCAAAAGGATTATTCGTTTACGAAACAGACACGTGTGGTAGTTTGAGATTAGCAGGAACATACAGTTCGTCATGTTTAAGTTTTAAATTGGACAGTCCAGTGAAGTCATGCAAGATTTGTAAATCATTGTTTCGGTCGATTTCATTCTAATGGGGTTTAAATGAACGCTTTAACGAATATGTATGTAGTCTAATATCTATTGTGTAATTGAAAAACAAAAAATATGCAGCAACAGTTAACGAAAATGCTACTTAAGTGTTGCTGAATGCCACTTAATTTCTTCAGTTTATTAAGCGTTAATTTCTTGCAACACTTCTCAAAGCAGAACAATAAAAAGTCAATAGCTGTACTTATAAACACTGGAGCGTTAACTGAGGGGTAAGCAAGTACACTTGGGTGAAAATATGGCGACGGAACTGCATTACGCAAGAGTCAAAGTTACATTTTAGGAATCCTTTCTGTAATAAATAAATCCTTTCACGAAACATATGACTATTTTTCTGACTTAAATTACTTAATAAAACAAGTGACCCCTTTAAAGACCTCCTTGCCCAACACATGTGGACACTAATGGGATCGAAAGAGGAAGCGAATCGAGTGACCCAGTTTGTCGTTGTGAACTTGTGAAACAATTGACTGTGACTCAGTACTATTTGTCAAAATGCAAAACATATAGAAATACCTATGTGCTTTACAGCCGACCCAATACTAGGGCTAGGGTGCAGACATTTATTTTGACAAAACAGTACAGAGAGACCTACTATTTTACAGTAATGTCTGTAAGGGATGATAGGCAGCAGTTAAACATTAACAAACATTTGTATGACAGTTTATCAATTCTGTTGATTTGGTCACAAAAGTCGCCAATGTTCTGTTTTGGCTTTTTAAAGACACAGTTTTAGACTGGCCAATAAATATACCCAGATTGCTACAACAAAAATAGTGTTAAAGGCTTTCATATTATTCTGCATGTGACAAAGATAGATAGTACACCGATGCATGTATACAAAATTATACGTTAAACAGAATAACCCTGCTTGTCTTAAGAGATGTTTGTTATATTTCCCATAATATTGTCATACATGGACCTTTTTACCTGTTGACTGTTAATCCAATGTTTGATGTCATTAGATATCTAATGAACCAAAGGACTGTACCATAAAGTAGTGGTCAAGAGAGAAGTGTATCACATTGATTCTCTCACAGAGTGAATTGCAGTTTCTATAGGTGTGTTCGACTAGAAGCGGCACAGCGCAGACTGATCAGTGTATGGCATCAAAGTACCGTGAGAGAGATTCGAAAGCATTTGAAGCCATCAGCTCTCGCTGTACTTACTACTCAGATGTCATACACGGATCGGTCTGCACTTTATATACAGTCTATGGGTTTGCACAGCGCCGCTTCAAGTCGAACACACCTAATATCTTTCAAGGCATATGATTGGCTGTTAGCAAGTGATGTCACACTTTCATGTGCACACACTCCATAGTTAGCTGACAGGTAAAGTTTAAGGTACCAACAAAGCCTGATTGGATTTATTTGGTATTGTCAGCTCAAAACTAATCCCGTGACCCTGAGTTTGTCTACAAGCATGGTACAGACCTCTGGACTTATTCCCATGTGTCTTTTTCTTGCTGCTCTTATAGACTATAGTAAAGACATTTCTGTCACAACCATCTCTAGTGTGTATGTTGGCAAAGGGCCACCTTTTCCATCTGAACACGTTCTAACATGCATTTGTTCTGAAATAGTCTTCCTTGTTAAAATTAATGTGTATATTAAACTACAGGGATGAAAATCTAATGCTGTACCAGTTAAGAGAACTGTTTACTTCTTTAGAAATGTTAAGGTTGCTATATTGAAGAGGAGTGAAGACAAAATATTGATTGTTATGGAAATATATGTACAGTTTATTTATTGTAGTCAAAAGAGGAAGTGAATCAATGAGCAGTCTTTCACTTACTAATAGTACAATGACAGGACAAAGAGAGGTAGGCCATGAACAACAGAATTAAAGAACTCTTCACTGCACATCTAAAACTCTTCAGGATGAGCCCAGCTGTAAATTCCCAATCTGACTTTTAGTTCAGTCATAAATGATTTCATGAAAACTACACTCACATGACTTTTATGATCAGTATGAAAAGATGACCTGAGCTCCTGTGCTGCCATTTTAACAGTTATATAACTAAAGTCAAATGCAAAATCTAATAAGAAATTAAACTGAGCTGATGAACAACCGGCCTGACAACACATAGGTGCACACATAAAAAGGGTCAAGTTCCCTACTAATCAGCATTAAAAGAACATTTTCCACTAATCACTCCAACTTGGATGATTACAACCTGTGTGGATCCTCCTCTCAATACAAACACAAATTAGCCCTTAAAATACCTCTCAAACCAAACATATACATTCATACATTTCTTCAACTATAATGGCTTCATTTTTGTCCAATTTAGGATGCACACCATTAGTTCATGCTTTTTAAAAACCGTCACATTCTCAGGAAACAAAAAGCACCCACTCTGGTGTTCAAAGTCACACTTGGGTCCAGTCTTTTCTCAGTCCCATTAGCACAAAGAAACGAGAACTGCTTGCTCATTCCTTCATACACTCAGCCAAAGCAATGCAGACGGCAACACATCAGACGAGTGCGTGGTCGGGTTAAACACACAGAACATAAAACAGTGGGTGAATCTGGAGTGATAAATTATTCTATTTAAAATAAAAAATAATAAAAGGAACACTTTACAAACAAGATTTACAAATGACAAGATACAAGCCCAATGTGTCACACTTCATGCTGACCTCAGTTGCTATTCAAAAAACATATCTCCGGAAACTCGTTAAAACACTTAATCAAGCGCGAATTTAAGGTCACACTGAGATTTGTGGCTGTTGTTATTGACCTGTTAGTACTTCAGTCTTTCCCAAAATAAAACAAAACCGTTTCTAAACTGTGTCCTGCTCAGCATGTGTCAGGTGTAGGAAAAGTCTTAGTTCTTGGAGAGGCCGAGCTCCTGAAGTGACATTTGACCTGGAAGGGAGGACTGTGGCATCACTGTAGCTGGACTCTGTATGCACAAATGAGGAGTTTAACCTGTGGAAAAAGAGAAACACATTCCCTGATTAATACATTTAAATAAATCATCATATAATCAAATTATTGCTCAGAATTCCCACTTTTCCATGATAAGGATTTTTAAAAATCAAGTCAACAAATCATTCAGAGTGAGATAGAATTATTCTATGAAAAACCAAAAGCTATTATTATTATTATATCACCAAAACAACATTAAAGTTGCAATGTTGCGGAAGTAGACAAAGACCTTTTCTTCCATGTTGTGATTGTGGAGAAAATTTGATGAAGAATGAAAGGTTCTTTAAAAGAGTGGTAATGGAAGTGTTTTAGTAGTTTTGCTTAATTGTTATTTTATGGTCTCAAAATAATATGCTTCTCACACACTCGCATATAAATGCTACACACATTATTTAAAAAGCCTAGACTTCAGAAATTAATATGAAAATACTGTCAGCAGCAAGTCAGGCCAGTGTGAGTGTAATCAATAAGAATGTAGAATGCTGTTGAGCACATGCATGTCTCAACTTGAGTATTTTGAACATAATCTGCAAGGTATGATTGCATGTGTATTTTTCTGGTCGTTGAGTTGCTCTGCTGTGTCTGAAGTGACTCTCGGCCGGCCGCTAATGAACCTTTTTACTGCAAAGAGTAACTTGGGAGTGGTGTCTTAATGCTGAGCAGATAAGGAAGCACTAATGTATCTAGCACACACTTTGGAAGTGGTAATGCATTGATAGTGGCTTCTTGGACGGGGCGCCGTCCTCCAGGTGGTTATGGTCCACCATACAGTAGGTAAGAATTACAAGGCAAAAGTGTGCACAGAGGAATCGTTTCCAATAATATTATTACTATGCATTTAAAAAAAAAAAACAGATAGGATCGACTTAAACATTCCCTGATATTTCCAAAGAACCATGGGAACCAAGTTAGCTACAAGTTTGATTAGTTTACATATCCCAAATATTCACTTGCTTTGGTGCATGTTCGGGCATTAATATAGCAGTATCTAAACTCTCATATAAATACTAATGTGTAACAGTCCCAATTACCTTAGCTGTTGGGGACTCTGCCAGACGAATGAACAGTTTGTTGGCTCCTTGAACAGGACTGAAAGAGTATATGAAATGGCTGTCCTGCAGGGGGGATCAGCATGCAGATTGTGAGAGACAGCAGACATTCAACAGAACAAAGACATGATACATTTGCACAAGGATCATTCGCGACATCAGTGTCTTACCAAGAAGATGGGTAGCTGAAACTTGTCATTCAGGACGACAGCATGGACACTACAGGGCCCGCAAAGTCTAGCTGTGATCTCATTAAGGAAGTTTGCGTGAAAGATGAAAAGCAGTATGCCAGATCCTGAGACAGAAAACACAATAACACCACACTTATTTGGTAAATAAAATGGCAATTACTGAGACCAGAAGAATTTTAAGCAAGCATCTCACCTTCTCCGGGTGAGTGTTGAGGGGGTTTGTAGTTGAACTCCAGTGAAAAGTCTGGTCCCTCACACAATCTGTGGCAAGCCAGAGGAAATACAGGTTCCAGCAGGGCCAGCCGCGTTTCAAAATAAGCTCTGATTGTCTCTTCCGCCACTGTTGATAACCTGTGAGATACATTTCACACATGCGTCTTTAAATTCAAAAATACACACACGGCAGTGTTTGAAATAATGCAGATATAAAACACTCACGTTTGCATGTGGTCTTTGATGAGATCATGTACCATCTCATTTTTGCTAACTTTGGCACAGTACAAGGCAGTGGTCTTATGTTTAGACAGGATGTTGCAGTCAGCCCCATATTCCAGCAGGAGGCGAACCACATCTGCATTGCCCCTCTTACAAGCCTTAGAAGGAAAAAGACAACAATCAGGATTTAGTACATAACAAAAGTTATTACTTAAGTGCAAAATATCTAATAGTTAAAGCACAACTTAAATAGTAAACTTAAAAAAAAAAAAAAAAAAAAACAGTACAAGTGTATGATTTTTTTATTTATTTAGGAAATTAATACTTATATTAAGGATAGGATACATTAAATTAATCAAAATGGTCAGTAATGGCATTTACATTGTTACCAAAAAAAAAGTTCTGTTGAACTTTCTATTCATTATAAAAAAGGGCAGTTATGGGTGCCTAATCGTACACAATGATTATAGAATTTGTCTAATTTTAAAAATATTTTTATTTCTGGGATTAAAGAGTAGATAAAAAAATCTAAATAGGCATTAAATGACTGTAGTATTATGACTCTCACACACAGATACAAACACAAACAAACAAAATCACTGTGTGTGAAACTACCTAATGAAACCTTCGGAGGGGACTGAAGGGTTAATCAATCAACAGATTTAAAAAAAATGAAATGAGTTCCAAATGACAATTATTTTTGAGCTACACACTTCAGGGCTTCAAAGCTCTGACAGTGGATGGTAAATGAATGAATGAATGAATGAGGCATTTATATAGCATTTTTATATGTACTACTGCACACCCAAAGTGCTTTACAATCATATCAGGGGATCTCTCCTCAACCACCACCAGTGTGCAACATCTACTTGGATGATGCGACGACAGCCACAGTACAATGGCGCCAGTGTGTGCTCACCACACACCAGATATAGGTGGAGAGGAGAGAGAGTGATAGAGCCAATTCAGTGGATGGGGATTATTAGGAGGCCATGATTGGCAAGGGCCAATGGGTGGAGACACCCCTACTGTTTACGAGAAGTGCCATGGGATTTTTAATGACCACAGAGAGTCAGGACCTCGGTTTTCCATCTTATCCGAAGGAAGGTGCTTGTTACAGTGTGTCTCCGTCACTATACAGGGGTGTTAGGACCCACACAGACCACAGGGTGAGCACCCCCTGCTGGCCTCACTAACACCTCTTCCAGCAGCAAACTAGTTTTCCCAGGAGGTCTCTCCCATCCAGGCACTAACCAGGCTCAACCCTGCTTAGCTTCAGTGAGCAATTGTCCTTAGGCTACAGGGTGATATGGCTGCTGGCTAAAGGGTAAAGATGCAAAGATGAAAAGAATAGGACGATCATTTCTAAAAGGAACTCTCTGTCCTCCTCCAATGTTTCTGAACATTTCCCTCTCTCTCTTTTCTCAGAATTGTCTCTCATCCCTAACAGTCACGTGTACAGAGCACACATCCTTTCTAGTCTTTGTTAGCTGTGGCTTGAATGGTTTCTGTGCAGATTTAAACAGTGTCATTGGATGTTTTTAAAAAATAAACACGCACATTTAGCCAACATATGAATGAGTGAATTATCACCTCAGTGATTACATGCACTTTCAATAATTCAATGCAAATTTGTCAACGATCCCTTACTGAATCAACACACTTTAACTGTTCATTATTTTTTCAAATGTTATGTCAGGATTTTGTTATGTCATACCCTTAAACACTAAAGACCAATATCATACCTTCCAATTACTTCTTTATAAAGAACGTCCAAAGATACGCTTGAACCGTTCTCCTGGCCATTTTGAACAAGGGGCGAAAAAATGTCGATTTATAAAAATATTGAGTTCTGATTAGTCAATCGCTGTTTTATTTCCATAAGTTTTACACAATACACTAATTTAATGGGAATGGAAATGTGGAGGGGGGAGGGGGAGGGATATCACAACCCTGAATATCACAACCTTCTCACCTTCATGAGAGCCGTTTCTCCACCTAGAGTTTGGGCATTTACAGATGCTCCTGCCTCCAGAAGAATGGCCACTGTCGTCAAGAAGTTCTGCACCAAACAGGATGAGTTATAAAAGAAACAGTTGAGGGCTTCAAATTGAATGCTTAACTATACTAAAACAAATATAACAATACAATTCAAAATATGCTAATACTCTTGTATTTAGTGGTTGAAGTGAAACAGCCATTGTGAGTGTTCCTGAATTGAGCAGTGTTGTTCTTCACCTTTTCAGCAGCATGCATCAGGGCAGTGGTGCCATTCTTCTGTCGGGCATTGACCTTCACTCCTTTCTTAATAAGCAGCCTGAGGACATCATCCTGACCACCCGCAGCAGCCAGCAGTGTTAAGGACATGCCGCTAGAGTCCTGCAGGTGGCAGCACATAAACAAAAAATGAAAAAAATGTTCACATAATATCATCTCAAATACTTTTCTGGACCCAAAAAGCATCTTTCTTCACTGATTCATTTCAATTACATTGCGTTCTAACAGATGAACGTGAATGTTAACAAAACTCTCTGCAGATATTATAGACAAGTATGTTAATTTGAGTGAAAACGCCTGTTCCTGCTCAGTGATATCAACCCAGGGACTGAATGATGAACTGTTACACGACCCAGTTTCTCTGACGAGTCATTATAACAGATTTCAAGACAGAGTCAAGAGATGGAAGAGAGAAAGAGAAACAAGTAGCATACCTCCTGATCCAGATTGTAGTCCTCTTTGGAATTAAGTGCACGTTTTACTGCCAGGTAATTCCCATTTTTCACTGCTTCTCGCAGCTCAGCTAAGAGTTAGACAGTAAATAAAGAGCAAAAAAGAAAAATAGAGGAAAAACTTGTGACTCAAAACTGAATGTTACAATAAATGAAAGACGGTGCTATTGTTTTTTTGTGTATATCACTCACCGGGAGTTAAGGCTAGCGGAGAGAGATTCTCATCCTCTCCATTCAAGTGTTTCTGAAAGTCCTCCAGTGTCATCCAGTCCAGCTTGAGTTCAAGCCCAAGATTAAGAGATGGCAGTCCCCTGTCTGTTACACAGAGACACATGGTTACTAGTGTCCAGGGGTGATCTGGGACTCAAAAACAGCTTGGGATCCCCACTATCTTAGCAATCACATGCATAGCCTATAATACATATATAATCAGCAAGTGGGTATGGATCACACAATGTGTTGTTCCGCTCAAAAATAGCAAAATGAAGTCCAAATTAGGGCTGCACGATTTGGGGAATTGTTTTTTAATTGCCATTTCTCTGATCAAAAATTGTGATTTAAAAACAAAACAAAACAAAAAGCAGCACCTGGTTTAATGTGCTTCTTTGCAGAGTTATATTATATTATATTATATATTAAATATGTTATACTATACATCAATTTCACTATAAAATATCAAGAAATATTACTAATACTTCATTATAAAATAAAAAAGGATTTAAGAAAAATACTAAATTTATTTACAGTGCAAGTTTAAGTTTACAATAATAAATGTATAGCCTTCTTCATTTTCAAACATTAAACCATCAAGCTTTTACTTTGCCTTATCAGATGCACGTTATAAGCGACCCAAACTCAACAGATGCAGAGATGAGTTTGTGTGGATCATTTACACAAACCAAGCCACTCTGAGACATTGAAAACACCGGATCATGAGCTGCACTCATGTAAAAGAACACATCGGCGCACCTCACTTCGAAGCCCAGGATTTGATAATCGCACATATTGCCCTAGTGCAAATGAACAGACATGTTTTTAAAAGTTGAACCTCTTTTAACTTTACATTGACAAGTACAAACCAGGAGTTTTGTCCGAGCGCTCCATGGTCTCCTGAGAGTCCTGATTGTCATTGCAGGCGGTGAAGACCCGTGTTTCACTTCTCCTCCTCTTGTCCTTCCATCTGGAGTCTTCTGTAGAGTCAGGAGATGCTATTGACTCCGTCATGGACTTCCTTTCCAGCCGCTCTTGCCTGGCTTCTTCTGCCAGTCTCTGTGCCTCCTCCATGCGTGCTTTTCTCTCCCGTTGGGCTTCCTCGATTCTTTCTTTCTTCTTTCTCTCCTCTTCTTCAATCCTTTCTTTCCTCCTCCTCTCCTCTTCTTCCATCTTTTCTTTCCTCTTCCTTTGCTCTTCTTCTCTCTGCTCTCTTTGTAATTCCTCCTTAGATTTTGGAGCCGGCTCATCTGATTTATCACTTTTCTCCATCTCGGATGCTCCCTTCTCCTGTTTCTCGTCTACCTCCATGGAGACGGGACTCTGACCTGGTCGTGGCGCTGATAGGAGAAGAATGCATTCGTTAATATCAGGTGATCAAATAAAAAGCACAAGACCATTTGAAATTAAGTCAGCTAAAATTGTATTTTACCATCTTTTGCCTTCTCTGACTTATCTGAGTCAGGTTTCCGTGCAGGAGACTGCTTTGACAATTTTGTTTTCTTTTCATTTTTCCCTGTACCCTGTAGAACAAGTAAAAAAAAAAAAAAAACAGTAAAATTACAAACATAACACTAAATTCTTTACATTTTCTGAAAACTTTTCCAAGCATTCTTGGGGGTTTCCAGTAAGTAAAAGAAAAAATAATTAATAATTACACTACCGCTGAAAAGTTGAGTCAGGAAGATTTTTTAACAAGTAATTAATATTTCTAATTAGCAAGAATGCATTAAATTTATCAAACGTGAAAGTAAAAACTTTACAAGTAAAAACTTAACGTTACAGAGTTACAAAGGTTTTCTATTTAAATTAAATGCTGTTCTTTTGAACTTTATTCAATCATCAAAAAAATCGGTTACCACAAAAATAAGCAGCACAAATCCATTCAATATTAAAAATAATAAGATATGATGAGAAAGAGAGAGAGAGAGAGAGAGAGAGAGAACATTTTTGCCTTATGACAAAACTGCCAAATTAAGGAAAAAGGGAGAAAATGGGCTCCAGTAGAGCTTTATAGACATGTACCTTTGGAGTTGCATTCTTGTTCTGGTCTGCTTGTCTCCTTGGTACACGATCTTTTGCCTCACAGTTCAGCAGGAACTTCTCAAACAGGTTAGAGGCGCCACCCTTCTCACCACCTTCTTCTTTCGGCTCTTCCTCTTTGGGTTTGACTGGGGCTGTTGATGCTGTGGAGGATGAGGAGGAGGAAGATGCAGATGAGAGCCGCTGAGAAGGAAGGGCTGCTTCTTGCCCTTTGCTTTTGACCTTTGACTTGGGTGCAGACGTGGCTGCCCCTGTGTCACTGGAATCGTGCTCCTCCTCACTGCGAGAAGACTTGCTGGTGCTTTTGCTACTAGTAAGGTTCTTGAGTTTGTTTAAGCCACTTTCTTTGAGCACAGCCGTTGAAACCTCTAGTTTTCTAGGCTTCTTCTCTTGAATCAGGTCTTTGAAACCTTGCAGTTTCGGGCCAGACTTGGTCTTCTTCTGCTTAGCTTGTTTGAGGTCGCCTCCACTCTCACTTCGCACAGATTTGTCTGTGGATTTTGCTGTCGTGGTTTTGGAGGAATCATTCGTTTCTGTGTTTGTCGTATCATCCGTGTGGGACTCAGAGGGCACGTCGCTCTTATCATCCTCTTCGTCAGAGGAATCAATCTCTTTTTTTGACTTGATTTTCTTTTTCTTGTGGTCGTCTCCGCTTTCTTTCTTTTGTTTTCCTTCATCTCTAGGTTTATTAAGCTTCTTTTGTTTCTTAGGAGTAACCGGGGCATCGTCATCATCTGATTCAATGAGCCTCTTCTTTGTCTCTTTTTTAGGAGGTGCAGGGGAAGGATCCCTGCTCTCTTCCTCCTCCTCATCAGACTCAGGCGCAGGCAGAGGCTTGTCCTCCCGCCATTTATCCTTCTTTTTCTTCTTCTTTTCCTTCACAGGCATCTCATCGTCTGATACTTCCACTTTCTTCTTTTTCTTCTTCTTCTTCTTTATAGGTGATTCTTTAGGTTTTTCTTTATCGCTTTCACTCTCTGAGTCGGCATCGAACAGATCACTCTTTGTGGGCAGCTTCTAGGTACAAAAAAGCACAAATCAGTATTCACAAAGCAAGGAAACCAGATATTGCCTTGTCCATACAAGTTCTTAGAAAAATTACAATCATGTGAACACATCTTAAGAGTCGTACCATGCCAGTTTCTATCTTAGGCTTAATCTCGGCCAGGGCCTTCTTGTAGGCCAGCAGCACCTCCCTGCAGTCGTCCAAATGCGCCTCAGGCTCCCAGGTGTCATCGTCCGATGAATAGTTCTTCCATCGCACCCGATACAGCACCACTCCCTACAAAAATGTTAGAGGTCAAAGATCACGGCCTGTCATTAGGTTATCTACAAACTCCAAACAACAATATCAGTAATATTAATGAAAACATACAGGTTTATACACTCATTTAAGGGTAATGAAACCCGCTATTTCAGCACCGGTTAGTTCAGAAAGCTCTCGGATTTCATCAAAAATATCTTCATTTGTGTTCCGAAGATGAACGAAGGTCTTACGGGTTTGGAACGACAAGTGGGTGAGGAACTAACCCTTTAAGGCTAAAACCCATTAATGTTCAGCAGACACATCACAAGTGCCACAGGTTAGTTTCAAAGGGAAGTTGATTATCTGCCATGTTGCTAAGTAACAAACACAGCTGATTCCCTGCTCCTCTTATTTCCTGTGACTCTAGCTGGAGGATTAATAATAGCTGAAGATCAAAGCCAAATAATATGTTTTAATCCCAATCAACTGGTGGCCCAAAGTGGATGGGCTCTCTCTCTCTCTCCATCAACTGGTTTCACAACACTGACAAAGCAACTCAACATACTTTTGTGGCTGTTGTATGTAAACCCACATCTATCTGTGTCTTAAAACAAGTAGTAGGTTCACACATATTTAAGAGCCTTGGCTTAGATTAGAGTCTTAATTTCATGCACAACTGCCTTTGTGCAGGAACAAGCAGCAATGAGAAACGGTTAATAACTGTATTTATGTAAACAAGCAAGTTAAAGACATGATTGTCTGTGTGTCTGCCAAAGCGCAGTGGTCTAGGAAGCACAGGCTGTCAGTTGAGAGTGGTTATTATTGGCTGACGGCCAGACTGACTCGTGTTGCAGGCAGTATGAATGGACGCCACTTGAATAAAAGACCAACACACAGAGAAGCAGAAATACTTACTCAAAAAGCCTCATTATTATTACATAGCTTACATGCAGAGTAAGAAATGAACAAGGTCTCAAAACAAAAATGCCACAGGAAGTGATATTTAAAATGTAAAGGCAAAAAAAAAAAAAAAAAAAAAGTACTTTGTTCTATGTAATGGGATATTTGATATCGATCTATCTGTGCCCTATCTAGTTATGGGTTTAATGCCACTGCAGTCAAGATACTGACCGAAACTGGTATTCGCGGTTTCAGAGTTGACATTGTTAACGTATAATACCATTCAAAAGTTTGAAAGGTAAAATTTGTATCTATAAAACTGTTTGATGTTTTTGAAAGAAGTCTCTATTGCTCCCCAAGGCTGCATTTATTTGATAAAAAAAATAGTGGAAAAAAACAGTAATATTGTGAAATACTGTTTTCTATTTTAATATATTTTAAAATATCATTTATTCCTGTGATTGTAAAGCTGAACTTCCAGGATATTTTCTTCAGTGTCACATGATTCTTCAGAAATCATTCTAATATGCTGACTAGGGTTGGGAATCGAAAATCGATTCGAGATCAGAAATAGGATACTTGTTATGAAATTAAAATTTTGATTCTTCTTATCAATTCCTTTATGTGCATTTTAATATGACTTTAAACCATTCAAATAAGGATAGTCAATGATAGCCTTTGAGTTAAGACATCTTACGCATTATTTACAGATAGTTTTGAATTTAAATGTTGATTAGATTTGATACGCAAGTCAGTGCACAAGGAAAAAAACGACCAAAGAAACATGAGCCTCTCACATACACTTACTTCACACATTACAGATAGTGACAGCAGTAGAAGTGACTCCAGGTCAAAGGGCACTGAGCGGTACAAAATTGGATTTTACATGCTGTGTTATCTGTCCTCTAATCACTGACGTCCTCAAACTTTACCAAGGCTTTATTGATCTTAGCCAACAGGGTTTCATCTGCAACAGTGTTTTTCTGCCACTGTCCCTTTTCAAGTACACTTTTTTTCTGCTCACTCCACTCCATCATCTGTCTTTTCCTCTTCAAGTTATTTAAAACAAACCCCCTTAACCCTTGTCCTTTGAATACTAATGATATACAGTTCCACACACACACACTTGTGATATATCTTGATTTGGCAATGTTGAATGTAGCCTCACCAATAATAAACAAAACATAACCCCCCAAAAAATCATTCAGTCAGCATTTCACATATGATGAGGCAACCTAGCATCTTCAGACATGAAGGTGATGAATGTATGTAATGTGATATTTCTCTCTATGAGAACCCAAGGGAACAGGGAAATGCAGACTCCAACAGATCCCAACCACACCTTACATCTCCAAAACACCTTCGGGGCAAATCGATGTCTAAAACGGCTTCCCACAGTACAGTAACACTATTCAGTGTCTGTTGCTACATCTTAAAATAATCCAAACAACCGAATAAATACTACATTCTAATGAAATAAACGACTTCTAAAGAAAATGCTGAATCATTGTTATGCACTCCCGTAAGCTCATGCATCAAGGTCTACCAGGACACACGCGATTAATCTTTCACGCGTTAAGAGTTTGTAAGATATATTTGTTATTTATGCGTTTACACAGTGAATGTGGACATGCATCATTTATTTTGTCTGATCTTGAGGATGTACACAAGACTTAGTCCCTCTCTTTTCTATGCATTCATACAAAGAACAAAACGACCAATAATGTGCCGTTTCAGATATAATAGGATTCTGTAGACAACCGGTGCATAATAAACCCTTGGGTCACTGCTGTCAACATTGTTTTCCTCCGCATGAAACACCACTGGTCATGTTCGGCATTTATTTTGGGCGTAGGTAGGATCAGTCTGAGGTTTAAAGTAGTAATTTAGCTCAATTTTAAGCGGTTGTAATGTAAACAACAGCACAACGCCGTTGGAAGTCAATTTGTCTCGCGCCTCTGCTTTATGGCTCAAAGCGGGCGGCGAGCTGAGCTAACCGTTAGAAAGTTACAACGAGTGTATAACAGCCTCTCTGCGCTGCGGGAAGTTTGTGTTTGAAGGCGAACAGGCCGTAAAATTTCCCATTTGACTATTTATTTGGCGTTGTCCTACTAATTACACACATATCTGGAGTATTTATTTACTAAGGACAGTAATAGCTACATGCTAAGTTGCTAGCAAGATGTCATCCGACGCGCTGCTGCACACTTTCTCTCTGCACTGCGGGAAGTTTGTGTTTTAAGACCAGGCCATAAATTGTCCTTTTTGATTATTTCTTTGACATTATCCTACTTATTATACACGTATCTGTACTATTAAGGACCGTAAAGGCTACATGCTAAGTCGCTAGCAAGATGGCATCACAAGCGCTGCCACACACTCTCAGTCTCACCTCCTCCACTCGCGTGTCAATAATCCTCTCCACTTCGTATACATCTTCTTCATCCTGTTCGCTGTCTCCAGGCTCCGCTCTCTCGGCTCCGGAGGCCATTTATGCTTTAATCAAGCAAAATATTGACGCTGCGTGTCGTATAGCTGCTATAGATGTGCTAAATGCATAAAAGCCGCACGGCCGCCGAACTAGTGCATATACACAGCAGCGCACCGTCGCTGATAGTACTCGGTGTGGCCAGATCGCGCAAGAAAAAACACGCAATCTATCCTGGAAAAAAACCGTGTATATTAAGCGGACATGGCAACACGGGCAGTACTACAACAGAAGGAGGATCCGTGTGTGTAAACGGTGACAGATGATATGACTGAGGTTATCTTTTCCCATTGCTAAATATATCACAGGTGACAAAAGACAAATAGAAAAATTAGGTGAAGGGACTGTCGCTAAAATAGCTGATTTTTTGTTTTATTTTTCAACAAGATTGAAATAAGATTTTACAAATTTAAAATAAATTTCATTTATATTGTATATAATTTTATAATTATATTTCAATAATATGAAATTACATATTTATAAATAAAATAGCTATTTTTGCATCACTTTCAGTAGCATTAAATTGTTAAATGTTAAAATGTGTCAACACAATAGTTAGATAACTTGAACTAACAATGAACAGTACTTTTACAGCATTAACACATTTGACTTAATGTTAAAAATACATTTTAAAATGTTTTTTTTTTTTGTTTGTTTTTGAAGGTGGGAAGGTTAATAAATATGTAAGGTTACTATGTAAGGAAAGTCATGCATTTATTTCCTTGGGTTTTCATAAAATAATATCTATGAAATCTTAATGTGCGAAGTCTCTGTTTATTTGTGGGCATGTTCTTTCAAAATAGAATCTTGATTTTCATTTCATTCCTTATGCTAAGGTCTGCTCAATTACACAATATCACTAATGGATTGCTGTGGTGTGCAATTCATCATCATCATCATTTACATATGACCAACACTACTACAATCTACAGTAAAAAAACACTTTAATTACAAAAGTCCTGATTATGTTTTTCATTCTTACAGTTTAAACTTTACAAGAATTTCACATTGCCATAAATAGTCTGGCACATGACTTTATGCTGGCTATTGAAAAACAGCACCAAAAGTTTACATGACACATGTAAAAAAATTCTGACTTATTGCACAAAGAACTTCATAAAAAAAAAACAAGAATCACATCCACAGATCTTAAAGACTTTGTGCATGCACTGATTTTGACATAAGAAGTTATGGAAGGCTCATGTAAAAAAAAAAAAAAAAACAGGGTTTAATGAACATTGGATGGATGCGATTTTAATCCAGTAAAGAGTTTTCGTCATAATTACATATAGAAAATAAAAAAGATTTTTAATTATTTCTGATATAAAAATGTGGCACATTTTGGAAAAGCAGCATTTGATGAATTAGCCGACAATGGTTCCTTCTCAAAACTTTCAGTAAGATTAGCATTTGTAAAGAAGTGCTAAGAATTGAATGACCAAGGTTATTTCAATTGGACCTTCAAATCTTGATTGCATAAAAGAAAACATTTTTACATAACATGACATGACACTGTCTCCTTGTATATTATGACATTTAATGCTCAGGAGAATGAAGTAACATAGGCATGTTTGCTTCTAAATACCATTATGATAACATGATGCCACATGACAACCTATGGCAGACAATTTTTGGTCTGGGCCTAAAAATAGTCCTGGCCCAAAATAAAAAAACCTCGGTCACAGAGTGCAGAAACGGTAAAATCGTTTGCTAATTTGGCTTCATAACATTGTTTCCACGTGATTTGTGGATCTTGAGAATGTCTGTACATGATATTATGATAGATTAGCACTGATCCGGATCCACTGCAGCCCTTGCCTGGTGTACTGGACGATGTGAGCCATACTGCTATGCAGAGTCAAGGGTCCAGTCAGTGTGTTCAGATAGTTGAAAAATTCTGGTGCGTGCATGAGAAAGAATAATTGAATTTTGAAAGTAGTTAAATTATTACTGAAATTCTCATTTATCAACAATAAATAAATAAATCAAATAAATGTTTTGTTCTAAGCAATTAAAATGGGCCCCTATGAGAAGCGCACAGTTTTTCTAAAAAACTGCACCAAAACTCACCCTTATTTTCCTTGGCCAGGGTGTCGGCCACCTCCCAGTACTCATAACTGTACAGGACACAGTTGGTGATGTTGAGGTGATTTGCTGCCATCTGGTGGATACGATGGGGAATGCTGATGACACTGCTGGGTGAGCTGCCTGTGTGAGATCCCATTATATTGACAGAACAAATAGAGGCAGGAGGTACAGTTCCCCTGTAGAAGCACAAATACAGATGTACTGACACTCAAACACAACAAAAAGGTTTCTCACAGTGGCTGAGTATATGAATTACAGGCCCAGCTATAATTAACCCTTACTTTCCAGCATCGTTCCAAGGGGGTTTGTGAGGTCCTTTTGGAGAACTCTAATAAAAGCATAAACAGAAACAAGTATTGGTAAATCTTTCAACAGGACAACTTAGTTGTTTTAACAAACTAGATGCATGATAATTGATAACGGCCTACCTTGAAGTAGTCCAGCAGAACTTTAGAGTATTTCAGAGCGTGGTCCTTTTTAAGTCTGAACATTTGCCAATAAAGAAGAGCAAGACAGCGGAAACTACAACCCAGACACAAAATGTGTGTTTTGTCAACAGACTTATAGTTGCAATACAGATAGTTGCAGATCTTTGTAGTGTTGTATTTACCACAGTACAGCGAGCTGTTTGTCTTCCTGGCTGGCTCCAGGGCCTGCATGACTCTTAAGTCTCATAGCGTATCTAATCAGCACAGAGAACATGTCAAATCAATACAGAGCTTCTGACATACATAGGGCCTTTTCTTGCCCTTTCTATTTTGGCATCAATCTTATTAATGTCCATTGACATTAACAAATATGTTTGCATTTTTTGTGGCTTGTTGATCTGTCACAGCACTAAATCTCACCCACATCTGATGGAGGTTAAATACAGTCCAGTCACAAGGAGCTACTCCAGTTTTCCATTTATAGATAAAGTCATGTGATATTTGGCCTAGTCAAAATGCTTTCCATGCTTAATTAATGCAGAAGACAAAAATAACAATAGAGAGGGTGAAAGAGAAACACTTAAACACCTTATGAGCTCCACAGTTTCAGCATACATGGTGTAGGGGGACTTGGACTCCAGCGGCCCCTCTTCCATGGCTTTACCACACTCCATGAAAGACAAAGCAGCATCCACATAATTCACAGCTTTTCCTAACTTATCCACCTGCAAACAAGGATAGAGAGGCAAAAGGGTAAATGAAAGCAGTTGGATAAATCAGATACAGAGCCAGGGATTCTCAACCTTGTTTTGGTCTGTGAATGATTTTTATGTTTGAGACCCCTGCTATTTAGAAAAACACTTCCTAGACCCTGGGTTAACATCCTTATTTGCATATTTGCGATATCAGTGTCATTGAGAACATTTCACACTGTACACGTTTGGCACCGGAATGCAGGGTTAACACCGCAAAAGAAGAGCAAAAGGGTTTCATAACCCCAGGTAACCCCACTTCTAAAACAACGATAACCAGGGGTTATGTGCAGTGTGAAAAGCCCATAAGAGTATTGTTTAGTGGCAATATGCATGTTCACAATGCTGTCATACCATTGCATCTGCTCGATGTTTCAACCTCTTGGCCTCATGCATGTAGTACTCAGCATGATGAGAGCTAACATGAGGGGAAGAAAAGAAAGATTAGGGGAGAACTATGGGAAGCTTTTCACCTCATACGCTGCATTATTGTTAAATGAAACAGAAGCATAAACAGACATGAACTCACACATCACTGATAGGTACGGTTCCTCTGTAGTGAAGAGGAAGGTTTGGGGGAGGAACCCGAGATCCAGAGAGAGGCTGTAGGCGTCCTGACACCCCTACGCACTCCACCTCTACCTTGGGCTGTGTCTTCTGGACCTGTTGAGACAAAGGTCCTGTTTCACTAGTGTATAATACATTTTCAGATTAGAGTCCTTGATTCTGGGTTCTTAAAAACATTAGTTCTTCTAAAGAACTAAATAATGAAAAGTTATTTGTGGAACTTTAACATTTTCTACTTTGAAATCAAGCTGTGAGATTCTTTGTGGAACTTTGTGGAAAGAAAGAAAGAAAGAAAGAAAGAAAGAAAGAAAGAAAGAAAGAAAGAAAGAAAGAAAGAAAGAAAGAAAGAAAGAAAGAAAGAAAGAAAGAAAGAAAGAAAGAAAGAAAGAAAGAAAGAAAGAAAAAGAAAATGAAAAAGAAAAAGAAAGCTTTTGTCTGTTGTGTGAGTGTTATTTTAAGAACCTGTGTTTTCTGTGCTGTTGAATCATTTTTTTCTGGAGGTGTGTGGTACTTCTCTGCATGCTGAGCTTTCACAGAGGGCTTTGAGAGCTCTGGTATGTCAGATGGAGGAGACAATGGGGACACTGGCCTCTTGGAGTAAAAGTAATCGTCCTGACATCTGCATACACAGTAATAAAAAGGACGTCATCAAAAAAGCATGAGCCATACAGTAAAGATCAGATTACGCATACATGTCCCAGTTGGCAAGAATAACAGCAATGAATTGAACTTTTCCATATGTTTGTATTTAGGCTTTCCATGATGTCCTTCAATGTGTAATTGTTTGTTGATATCCCAGTATACTATTAATATGCAATAGCATATACAGGTATGTTCTAAATTTCTGAATCAACAAAACAACACTGGAAAAAAAATAACACTTTCAGCTCATTCAATTTTTACCAAAACTGTATCTGCAAGGACAAAGCACTGATGTATAAAAGGAAAAAAGGTCAAATAAAGTTATTAGGTCTAAATATACCCGTTTTGTTTGTTGTCAGCGCAGGTTTCCTCAGTCTCATTATGGACTGACGTTGGAAGTCTATCTGCACGAGAGTGATTTCTCTTATTTTCTCTTTGAGCATCTCCATTCTCAGCCTAAGGCATACGGCAAAACATGCACAATCTTACATGTATGCCAGAAGACACCTCTCATATTCAACAGAACATGAAATTAAAAATTGTTTGAATTATTCAAATGTAAATGTTTTTTTCTTCCTCACTTTTCTTTTGCTTCTGCCATCTCCAGGCAGTTGGTCAGAGTGGTGCAGTTGCTTCATCGATGTCTTTTCTTTTGCCTTTCCCGATGACAAAGATAAAGATGAGGACTGTCTCTCAGTAATCTCATCTGCACTAGGGACTCTACCCAGAAGCGAGAGGTCTATCCTCACAACAAGTTTTCTCAGGCCTCGATGTGGGACGGTGGGGGACTTCTCAGATCGCCCGAAAGGAACCAGTGTGTAGAGTTTGTGCCTGCCCCGGACTTGTGTATCTGTCTCAGGGGTGCTTAAGCTCGAGCCGTGGGGGTGAGCACCAGTGCCTGAACCCTGTTTGTCATGCCTCCTCTTTGAAACTGTTTTTTGGTTTGATGTTGAATCTGCATGGACTTTGGTAACGTTCCGGGGTGGACTGGACTCAGAGTCTGATTCAGAGGAAGATGATGAGGACGATGAGGAGGATGAGGACGAGGAAGATGATGGACGAGTGGGCTTGACGACAGGAGTAGGCGAAGGTGGAGATAGTGGAGGAGAAGGACTAGAGTCTATCACATGAGGATGTGAGGGAATGTCCTCGTTGCTCCACCTTCTCTTCTTCCTCCTCTGCTCCTCAAGGTTGAGTCCGTTGCATCCCTGTTGAGCGTGATGCTGCTGGCTGTTGGTGTGAGGTCTCTGCTTGGGCTGCACCGCCTTCCATTCAGCTTCCTGCTCCCTCCTCTTTCTCCGTTTCCTTTCTCTTTCCCCTTCCTCAGTTCTCCTATCTTCCTCGTCTTCCTCTTCCTCAGAACTCCGAACCCAGCGGCGCCTTATTACCTGCTCTTCCGCCAGTATTCTTTGTCTCTGCTCCTTGCCAGTCGGCACCAGGGTCACTCCCTGGGCCTTTCCTCGGCTGTCCACTTCCCTCTCTCTCTCTCTAGGCTTTGGCTCTTTTTGGGAGTGCCCGGTTCTGGGCACCGGGGTGTCTCCTAGTTTGACCCTGGGCTTTGGGCTGGAACGCGGTTGGGTAGTCTGTTTAGATCTGGATTGCTTGGTATCTGGGAAAGATTTAGTCTTAGAGCTGTGACTAGATTGATTGTTGACTTCGATTTGGGACGAGTCCCTGGACTTTGATGAAGGACCACGGTCTAAGTTCTTTAAAGTATTGAAATAAGATGAATGGCCCGATTTGGAGGTTGAACTGTGGTTTGACGCTCCTGTAGGTTCATTGTTTCTGTGATTATGTTCAATACTATGGTCAGTTGTAGATGAGTGCCTGGCTTGTGGTTTTGGGCTAACACGTGGTCTTTGCTTCAATGAATGCTTTGTAATTGGGTTTGAAGGTGAGTTAAACCTTTGCTTGCTTGTGGATTCAGAGTTTTTGGATTCAGGCTTGTGTGTGAGATCTTTGTGTGACTTTTCTGTTAAGCTGTGTTTGGAATGATGGGGTTGTTGGGGAGGACCAGGTCTAGAGTCTTTGGATCGAGAGTCTTTGGATCTAAATTCCTTTCTCTGGTTGGAGCTATGGTCCGGTGGCACCCATGGCCTGACTTTGGGACGATGTGCTGGATTGGAGGCTGTTGGATGTGCAATATGCCTGGGACTTTCCTGTTGAGGTGACTGTACCTGAGGATATGCACCTTGGATAGGTACTGTGGTGGATGAGAAATTTAGACTGGGGCTTCTGGGAGGGTGCGGAAATAAAGGGCTTGGACTTCGACTCCCTCGGAGGCTGTCTCCTGGACTTGGGCACACACTTGGCACTGGGCTTGGCACAAGGCTAATTCCTGGACTGGGGCATGGACTGTATTCTGGGCTGGGACGAGGACTGTTTCTGGGGCTGTAGTCAAATTTTGGACTTGGGACCGGACTTTCACAAGGACTATAATCCCGTCTTGACTCAGAGTCTCTACCCCAGTATCTTCCAGGTGATGGTCCTCGGCCACTGTCAGATTTTGCACTATGTCGCTGTCCTCCTCCTGGGTCGTGGTCAGTTGACTGGTGCTTTTTAGGAACTTTCTCAAGCCACCTGTCCAGTTGCCACTGTGTGGATGGTGGACTCTCCGTCTGGACAGAGAAAGGACATGAGTTCAAGAAATAAATATCACGACATGATAAAAAATAATTTGTATTGTAAATATTTCTCTAAATATGAATTTGATCAAATAATGTGACAATATAAGTAGAGTGACCTAGATTACAAAACATGCTTGACAAGATTATGATTATTAGTGAATCCACTCTTTACCATAAACTCTTGACCACTGAGGTTGACAACACTATAAACGGAAATATATTCCAGAACCTCTTTAACAATGAGAAATTGATATATGTGACTGACAACAGTGAACATTTCATTCATATTAATAGTGGTGATGCGTAATCAATCTTAGCAATTATAGACTAATCTAAAGGATATTACAAAACTTCTAGCTAATGAACATCTCCACTGCTGACTATACTGGTGTAAAGTAAACACGATATGTGTGCAGAAGATTGCATAAACCCATATCTGAAACCCATTTCTATTTAATCAACAATGTGATTGTGAGAGCATGAGGAGAGAAAATAAAAAATGGCAATCGGAAATGATTAGCCTAAATGAATAAGAAACAGGAGAAAAGAGTAGTTATGTAAACAAGCCGGTGTGTCAGTGGGAGAGAGAGAAAAAGAAAAACAGGGGGTGAGAGGGTGAGCGAGAGAGAGAAAGAGGGCAGAAACACTGTGGAGATTCCTTAAACACTTACAAACCCTTTCTTTCAAATTCACACCATATTCACACCATAACAATGCCTGTTCAGTTCACTGCTTTAAAGTATTACAATCCAGAAGGCTGAAGAAAAAAGCTGCTTTAAAATATAAATACTTTATGACAATAGAATCACACTATAGAGTAATAAAGTGAGTTAACTATTGACTTTACAAAACATTTGAACTAATGCCACAAAACTAAGCAAATACTCACTTGATAGCACACTTAAGCTCCAGGGCAGACTGTGCTTTCCCTGCTTGCCTCCAGTAGCTGACCAGAGTTAATTTAAACTTTTACTCCTCCACTCAAACATTCCCCCTTCCCCTCTCTCTCTCTTTCCAGCAAAGACACTGCATCTCTTGTGCCCTTTTCCCACTGCCCCTCCCCTCAACCCCCCTCTACCTGGAACCGTGTGGCGTTTCCAAGCCGTCCTCCTCAGAGACACTACATGACTACACGTAGATGAAAAACACATGGTGTTCCCTCCTCCCTTCTCCACAGGTTCCAAATAGATGGCATGTTCAGTAATAGAGCCAGCTGTGTCACACAGACACCTTCATTCATATGGTGGTGTAGCCCTATGCTACTGGAGGTTTTAATCCCTCTTTCTGACGAACAAAATTAAGACCACAGAATAAAAATTTTCAAATGTAGCTGTTATAAGCTTAGGATTTTTCCCCCTGTGCTGTTTTAAAGGGAAAGTTCACCCAAAAATAAATATTCTGACATTAATTACTCACCCTCATATTGTTGCAAACTTTATTTCTTCTGTGGAACAGAAAAGAAGATTTTTTTTTTTTAATATGTTTTTTGTTTGTTTGTTTTCCCACACAATGAAAGTCAGTGGGGTCCATTGTTGTTTTGTACAGTCATACAGGTTTGGAACGCCATGAGGGTGTGTAAATCATGACAGAATATTCTTTTCTTTTTTGGGGTAAACTATCCCTTTAAGTTCTGCTTTATGTGATTAAATCAAGGGTGACGTGTAAAACTTCATATCTAGTTAGTCATCTGGGGCGCCACATGTTGACATGACACCCAGATCCTAAAGTCTCAGTGGCCGCCCCTCTACATTCCTCTCTCCAACCCCCACCCTCCCTTTCTACCTCATCTGCTAAAAACAACTACTGGAAAACTGAGGGAGTGAGGCAATGAAAAATAGTAGATTGTATGGCAAAAAATTTGTTAGTGTACCTCTGTGCTGCAGTTTAGGGTCCGCTGTTGGGTCGGTGTCCTGCACCGGCCGTGCGTTCCTGGGCTCGGGCTACGTGATCGCTGGCTGCTGCTTTCCCACTCGCTGGAGGGGTTTGATCCTGAAGACCCTGAGCTAGAATGTCTCACCCTTCCAACATGTGTGTGTGTGTGGTGCTGCTGCTGGCCTGACAAGCTGTCAGTCAAATACATGCACACAATGGATGGGGATTGAGAAGAGCACACACACTTATTAGGCCACACACTCAGATGCATTTACATGTACAACAAGCTTGAAAATCAAGTTCAGTGAAATTCCAAAATCCCAACAAGTATGCAGACTAAACCCTGACAAAATGCTTGGCCTACAAGTGGGTGTGTGTATTTGGGGGTTGAACATATTGAAAGGCCAAAAGAAACAGAGGCTGGTCTATCATTCAGCTGTCACATTCCACATATTCTGACCTCTTCAATATGTAATACACACATACTGACACATACAGAGACAAACACTGGCACATAATGAGTCTTGGTACAGCTACAAACATATAAAGCAGACAAAATATCACAAGCACACACTTACCGGTCATTATCGGCCCAGGAAGTTGTTTGCTCACTTCCCTGTTTAACAGTTAAGAATAAATGAGAGAGCTTTTTAGCTTGCAATCTTCAAATTCATGGTCACTACTAGAATCTTGACCAAAGCAAAAGCCACAGTCCTGCAGTAATGCCAGAAAGGTCAAGAGTCTGGTGTATTTTATGACTCAGACTGTTATGACTCATAAACCTGTAGTCCTGTGTAGAGATGGAGCTGGTGTTGTAGGGTAAATGACTGAGTCAACTACTGAACTCGCTACATGTTCAGTTCCGGCGAACCATGTCAAGTTCAGTAGCACAGATATGGAGCAGTGGCATTTTTATCAAGGAGGCAAGAAGGCATTGCTTCCTAACAATTTGTGTAGCAAGAGGTCATAATTTGTTTAAAATAACTCCTATGGGGGTTATGCGCAACAAACTTCCGTATTCTGTAAGCATCGCTTCTGGTTCAGGTCCTTTGTATGTGCTCAGTTAAATATAAAGCTTATGCATATGCAGATAGACATCGAAAAGCTTTTTATTTTTCTTCTTCTCACTAGCATTCGGATATTAAAATTGAACAAAGTGCCAACAATTAAAATAACTAACGAGGTTAGCTGATTTCCTTAAAAGTCCATATATATAGCTGTTCGTCCATACTGCTGTTAACACTTTCTCCAACAAGCGGATGTGACGATCCCTGTTTTCCTGTTGCTCATGTGACATTCGACATAAAGCCTATTGGAGTGAATGTGAGGGAGGAGCAGCTATAAAGTGTAGCACTGCATTCAACATTGATAATAAGAAGTGCTTCTTGAGCAGCAAATCAGCATATCAGAATGACATCTGAAGGATCATGTGACACTGAAGACTGGAGTAATGATGCAGACAATTCAGCATGGCCATCACAGGAATATTTTACATTTTAAAATGTATTAAAATAGAAAAGAGTTATTTTAAATTGTAATAATATTTCACAATATTAGTTTTCTATTGTTTTCGTTTTTTGGATCAAACAAATGTAGCCTTACTGAGAAAGCATGAGAGTTCTTTCAAAATCATTGAGAAAATCAATAAGAAATCTTTTATAATAAATAGTAGTATGTTAATATAAACATAAAAACGTATTATAGAATTAGTCATATACTTTTAACTTGGAGACATAAAAGAGGACTTTGCGAGAGCAATGCAAACACAGGTGACTGTGTGTGAATGCATTTCATAATGAATGAACAAATGAGCTAGACTGTGTTCAAAGCTAACAGTTACCACAAGCAGTGTAAGAATTATTGCTAATAATAGATGCTATCTGCTTTTTAAGCCGATTCCTTGAACAATCTTAATAGGCGCCCTACCTCGTCCTTGTCATCTTCGTCACTGCTGAGCTTCAGGTCATCAGCGAGCATGCTGGGACGGCAAAGGGAGAGTCGAACATGAGAGAATGTCACACTCACTTGACAGAGAGACTTATTCATTCTGCCAATCTGTAGAGCATCTGTGTGTGTACTAAATGTGTGAGTTTGCCTTGAACAGTTTAACCATATGAGATTGTATCACATTACAAGTTTTAAAGAAAGTAGTCATAAAAACTGCACTCTAATGTTGAACAGTGATATTATTTGATGGAAGTTTGCTGCTTCAGGGCTCTCTCCGACTGTGTTAACCTGCTCTGTAATTAGATACTAACTCACTAAAGTTTATGAGGTCAGTGAAGTTGGTATGGTGGTTAAAGACAGCAGAGATATAACACTGGCCTAACACTCCACATGAGGTTGGTTTTAAACAGCAGTTGGTCCAAAGTAGTTAAATTCCAGGAAGCCCAAAACATTTCTTACACGCTAATATGTACAGACATTCAACACTGAATTTGGTAAAGTCAATGGTTTATTATGTAATAAAGTTCAAAGGCAGAAGCAGTTCAGGCACAACCTGGTGCTTGGTTACCTAGGACAAATCGGGTGCTGTGCGCTGCACTTACGATTTATGAGGGGCCACGAGTGGACGTGAGGGCATCCTCATAGAGACACCATCCCTCACTGAGAGAGCCACAGGGAGAGAAATACATCAGCGTTATGGAGCAGAACGTAAAAACACTACTATATTAGTACATGTACAGCTCTGAACCATGTATATATGAAGCATGTATGAACATGAAGCAAACATCTTATTGCACACATTCACATTAGGAATGCACAATATATTGGTACCATATCGGTTTGGTATTAATCGATATTGAATAAATATTTGTCAATATTGGACATTTAACTTTGAATGTACATTATTATTTAAAATTTTGGGTAAGTAAGATTTAAAAAAAATATGAAGTTAATACTTTTATTCAGCAAGGACACGTTAAATTGATCAAAAGTGACATTTATAAAGTTACAAATGATTTGTATTTCAAATAAATGCTGTTCTCTTCGAACTTTATACTTATCAAACAATCCTGACATTTTTTTTTTATCATGGTTTCCACAAACACATTAAGCAGAACAACTGTTTTCAACATTGATAATAATAAGAAATGTTTCTTGAGCAGCAAATCAGCATATTAGAATGATTTCTGAAGGATCATGTGACACTGAAGACTGGAGTAATGATGCTGAAAATTCAGCTTTGCCATCACAGGAATCAATTACATTTTAAAATTAAAATAGAAAAGAGTCATTTTAAATTGTAATAATATTTTCCAATATTACTGTTTTTTTCTTCATCAAACAAATGTAGCCTTGGTGAGCATAAGAGACTAATTTCAAAATTATTTTAAAGACATACAAAATCCTACCGACCCCAAATATAAAAATATAAAATTTCCCCAATATTGACATTGTCTAATGCTCATAAAAAGTTAATCTTCAAAACACTAATAATTTACCATTGTTAAATGTAATCTTTAGTAAATCTCAAAATAAACATACATTTTTCATATTGTACTTTACAGTGTTGTGATGCCTAAATTCACTTGTAGCATTCAAAATGATTGACTTTAGTTTTTAGGATTTTTTCTTTTTTTTTTACACAAAATAGTAAATAACATTTAACAGTTATCGGTTAGCTGTTAACATGAAAACAGCTTATCGGTATAAATCCAAATTTTAATATTTAAGTGCATCCCTAATACCAATAAAAAAAGACACATCAGTGTAGCATGTTTACCATGTCTGTGTCGTGAATTGGGCAGTTTTCCCTCCTGAGACAGATAAACAGAAAAAATGAATCAGTCAAATCAACACATATACAAACAGCATCTTGTCAAAAAACAGAGGGGTGAATTCACTAAACAGTTACTAAACTCAAACAAACATTCGCCAAACCCTGTACCTTATTCAATATTCGAATTCCAGTTTAACCAGGTGTTGTTATGTTCAGGTGCACTTTTGGCATTTTAAACAAGTCGACTCTGGGTTGTAGTGGTGAAGAGAAGCTGTACAGTCCCTAGAACTGGCATGCATTGTGCTTGGAGTATTGTTAGCTGATTTGCATAATTTCTTTAGTGACTCTGGTGCTAAAACAACACGGATTTATGAGTTTATGAGTGTGTGCAAATAAACAATGGAAGTGTAATACCCTGCAGGGAGAGAAAGGAGGAGAGAAAAAGAGATAAACCTACAGAGACAGAGCAGAGGTTGTGCCTTTGGTGAATTGATCACACTTGCCTGCAGTCTGTAATAAACCCTGTGCGTACCTTTGAGTGCGAGTACAGCAAATGCTGGTTGCTCCCTTCCCCTGCGGGCTGCTGGTAAGGCCAGGACTGGGTCATGTCCTATGGAGAGATGAGAGGACAGAGGCTAAAGGTCAAAATGACTTAAAAGTTTGGAAAATTAGCATTTAAAGTTAGGTTCAGGATTATTATATCTAACTGCCTGAAATGTCCTCAGATGATGGCCTCCTGAAATGTGTCTATATCTACTGACTAAGAAGTTTTTGGCCAATAAAGGCCATTATATCAAAGGGGATTTCCAGTGGCTGTGATGGTGTTGATGCATTTTGCATCTTTAGGAACTCTTAAAAATTCAGCCACTTACTCCGGTTACTTCCAAATCGGTATGATTTTCTCTCTTCGGTGGAACACAAAAGAAGATATTGTCCATACAATGAAAGTCAATGGTCACCAAAACTGATTGGTTACTAACATTCTTCAAAATATCTTCTTTTCTGTTCCACAGATGAAAGAAAGTCATACAGGGTTGGAACAAAATTAGGGAGAGTAAATGATGACAGAATTTCCATAGATATAATGTTATCATAAAATACCTTCTATTTTCCCCCCAGAATGCATTAAATAAAATAAAATAAAAAAATCAAATATATCAAAAAACATAAAATAAAGAAACGAATCAAAAAGTGAAACTAATCGAACATCACTCATTAAGATTTCTGCTGAAGCTCTTCACTTTTTCCAGAAGTAAGCCTAAGGTTTCATTTCGATCCTTTCTTACTAAAGAGTCATTGTTAATTCAGTGAATGACCTAACACTGGAGAGTTCATGACCTTCTGATGAAGAACCTGTGGGTTTGTGGAAGTTTTTGGCAATTCTCATAATGTGTGTGTTTAAATCAATTACTCAGTAAAAAGTTTATTGTGTAATCTGTGCCTGTGGTTGTTTTGGTTAGAGTGGGTGTGGGGTTGTGTGTGTGTGTGTGTGTGTGTGTGTGTGTGTGTGTGTGTGTGTGTGTGTGTGTGTGTGTGTGTGTGTGTGTGTGTGTGTGTGTAGGTGCAGAACAGGAAGCAGTCTGTGAAAAAGGCCATGAGTTTTCTACTCTGTACAGCATCTGATTGGTTACAAGCTGAAATGTAATGCTCATGGACTGATGTTCATTTATCTGAGTGTAAAACATTCAGTCAGAACTGTGTCATTAAAGTTGCACAATCTTTTTATTTTTCCTGTTTTTGAATAAATTATACATGGCTGACTGCTAAAAGAAAAATTGATAAATTATTGTTTTTTTGCAAGGTTCTGCATAGATCCAACATGACTGCCATTTTAGCCAGTGAAACATACACACAAATAATACACAGTGTTTACACTTTTTGGGGAAAATCAACCTAATAATGGCATACTTAAAGCTAGGGTGTGCAGTTTTGTAGTGGCATAAGATTCCACACTCCCTTCAGAGTGTCTCCAAATCCACGCCTCCTTCAAAACACATGAACGCACACAACCAGAGTCTGCAAAGCGAGATATGACGTTAAATTACCTCATGTCTCAAAGCACAGAATATTACAATAATAATGAACATAAACAACTTATTTACGGTCACTGTTAGAACTCAAAGCGGTTTTGTAAAAGTGTGGAATTCGAAATTACAACTTGTACTGAATTTTCTGAAATCGCCTATTTGTACCACCTTATTGCCGCAGATTCATTTCGGCATTAATTATGTTGCCATAGAAATGCATTAATCAGAGTTTGAGGACGTGACCAGCTCTAGGTAGAACAGCAGACGGGCCCCACTGACTTCCATATGGTCCATCAACTGTTTGGTTAACAACAATTTTTCAAAATATCTTCTTTTGTATTCAGCAGAAGAAAGAAACTCATACATGTTTGGAACAACTTGAGGGTGAGTAAATGATTTTTGGGTGAAGTGTCCATTTAAGAGTTAATAAATGGGTCAAGTGCAGCACATTTCAAGTCACAACAAACAACAGTGGCCTTTCACTTTCAAACTATTAGGATAAACTCCACAAGGTCTTCAACACAGACTGCTAAACTACTTTTAGTAGAACTGTAGAATATCAACATATGTGACCCTGGATCACAAAACCAGTCACATGTCGCACGGGTATATTTGTGGCAATAGCCAACAAATTATCGATTTTTAATTTCTGCCAAAAATCATTAGGATATTAAGTAAAGATCATGTTCCATGAAGATATTTTGTAAATTTCCTACCGTAAATATATGAAACAATTATTTTTGTGAGTGAATGCAGCACAATTGCGAACATAAATGGACAACTTTAAAGGCGATGTTCTCAATGTTTCCATTTTTTTTTGCACCTTCAGATTCCAGATGTTCAAATAGTTGTATCTCGGCCAAATATTGTCCTATCCTAACAAACCATACATCAACGGAAAGCTTATTTACTCAAAAAAAATCTCAAAAACAATTGACCCATGTGACTGTTTTTTTTTTGGTCCAGGGTCACATATTGAAAGTCTTCTAATGAACGAGGATATTTTTAGAAAACATACATTATACACATCAATAGTTCTTCCTAGCCTGTAGCAATATTTCAAAAACACACTCCTCCCTCCAGAGCATAACTCTTCCACCTTTCCACTCTTTCACCTGCTTCATTATCTCTCTCGCCACCATCAGTCACTAAGGACTCATCTCTCTCCTCCAACAACAAGGCTTCCCAGGTGAACCTGAAACTGCTTCTCTCTCTCTACGCATGTCTATTTAGATGCTTTAAAACAACCAGAACCAGTATAGGCTACAACACATTGTAATAAAACAACTTACTTTTCACATTGATTTTTTCCTTCATTAAAAATATTACGCATAAATGAATAGCCTAGCCCTTTTTAGAGATATTTAAAAGAATAAAATTAATTGGATTAAAGTTTGATTAGAAATCAGTAAAAGTTGTTTTTACATGGAGCTGGGATGCTGGGAGTTTTCAGGAACTCCCACATTATTGGCCATTTTCTGTTGTGGAATATTTAATCACAGCAGACTGTGAATTTTACATTTTTACAGCAGAAACAGTAAACTGACAACAGGCTTAGGCACATACACACTCATGCTTGCAAAGACAACTGTTGTGCTCTTTCTAAAAATACCCATGACCACAACACCAGCCCTGGGAAGACTTGCACATCTATACATGTGCTTGTTCACCTACACATAATTCAGACTAATGTTAACAGACCGACATGAGAAATGCAGCACTGTCTGCACTGTACTGACTACTGAGATAATTCCACACATTAAGTTCAGCACAATGCACATACAAGGCTATTGCTTATCAAAACATTGACACTAAATGCCCTCATTTACATTTACTAAAATTTCAACCCATGCAAAACTGAGGGAAAGGGTGAAGTGGACACACAAACAGCAATAGACTTAATAAATGATCATGAGACATCAATAAGAAAACATGCATGTAGTACATATGCCCTTTGATTTCAAAGTGCATACTCTTTCTCTCAATGGAAACCTGGTAAACAAACAAATAAAGCATGATATATAAGGAACATAAGATTACTTGAATATAATTTTATTTTATTGTGATTTCTTGATCTTAATATACAGAACTGTATTTTTTTCATCACAATCAGAACCACTGACTTGAACCACAGATCTGAATCTGTACGATCTGCACAAGTATTTTCCCTCCAAAAAACAAAACAAACAAAAACTGCTGCATTTCACAGCTGTCATTTTAAGGTAAGTTGTCTGTTCTCAGCAGATGCATGAATTATTGTTCAGTTGGATAGCACCTAAATTACTTGTACCTAGAAATATTATAGTAATTCAGTAGTACTCTTACTAATTCAGTAAATGATCAAGCAGTGTCATTTAGTATGCCAACCCAGAGCTAAACTGCAAAAATAAATTGTAGACAGACAATTCAGATGAAATACACTCAACTTTAATGCTTACCAAGAGAAATATTAAATGCCACCAATCCTTTTTTTTTAGAGATCACCATATGATCTTCCCATGCCAATGTACAGTTTAAGTGTCAGGGTGAGTGTGTCTCTTGTAGTATTTTTACAGATAAGAAACACTATGGTGCTTTTAACCAAATACTTAAGTGCAGTTATGCATAAGCATATTGTGATTCCAAGGGCAATTTGTCCCCAGTCTGGATTAGAGCTGCTGGGATTATTTCATTTGAATATTCCATTAGCATTTAAGGATGTATTTTGAATGGAAGTGACACTGGGATTTGCAGTAGAACCAATGTGTTGGAAGAAAAACCAGTAGCTCAAATAAAATAAAAACAAGTTAGGCATAATGTGAAAGCTGATGTATGTATCTGAAGGGTTTTATCCTGGAGGGGTTTATTTTGTGTAAATGACTATGGAAATGACTATGGAAATGTTATCATATTTGTTACATGAAATATTGATTTGAAATTATGCCGTTACAGATTTTACCGGCTGTTATATAAAACATTTTAATAAAGATTTTTTGCGATTGACCAATCAGAATCAAGCATTCCAGAAAAATTTGTAATAAGTAATGAATAATTGACGAAGGGCCATTGAAATATTAGAAAAATAATGCACACCGAGGTGGTAATGCCGTTACACCTCGGGTGTGCATTAGGCTATATTTCAATAATTCAACAGCCCAGAGTCAATTATTCCACTTATACTACGGTTACCACATCTAAAAACAATTGTTCAGATGTTGTATTTTAAGACATTTGTCAGGTTTTTGTCCTTAAAATGCTCTTGGGTGTAGGATTTAAGCATATAATCCCAAACCTCCGTTGCTAATTCCAAAACATAATTTTAGAGGAGACCTGAGCCACTGATAGCAGTCTAATGAAGTTATTAATGCAGTTACTGAGAGAGAGAGAGAGAGAGAGAGAGAGAGAGAGAGAGAGAGAGAGAGAGAGAGAGAGAGAGAGAGAGAGAGAGAGAGAGAGAGAGAGAGAGAGTGAGAGTGTGTCTCTCAACAGTGTTCAGCAGCAGCGTCTCTACTAATAGCGAAACTGTAAGTTTGTCTGCTTCAAGAACAGAGCCGTTATAACATTGCTAGTGAGAAATGTCATGTCTTTTAAGTTCTTAAACTATTTTACTGATAAAATCATCAGAGCAGCGCTGACAACACGTTTCTGTGCGAGTTTGTATCCGTACTGTATGTGCATGTGTTTAAGTGCGAGAGAGCGCCGGGATAGAGTATGTGCTGTCCATACATAATAAAATGTAATTTTCTGGCACAAAAAATAGAAATAATTTGTCATTTCTATCCTATTGTTTACTATATTTATTTGCTTGGTCAGTGTCATTGTGGGTTTTGGCTCTTTTGCTGTTATAGGCTGTAAACCTTTGAAATAAATGAAATCATTTGACGAAGTGAACTGAACTACTTTAGTGTGTGTTTCCCTAAAAATAATTGCACACCTTAGAACGTTCATCAACCAATCAGATTCAAGCATGCAACAGCCCTGTAGTAGTATGAATTATTGTGAATGGTGTACTTTATGACATTCCAATATAGTTAATGTGCAAGAATTAAATTAAAAGCATTTTATACTGTTGCTTATATTTATAGAAAAATGTCCCAGATATCTATAAGAAAAGAATGCTCCATATCTGTGATTAATATAATTAATATAATATAATTAATCTGAATAAATGCTGCACAGTTGACATCTGCATATATCTGCAGGCGACTGCCATTGTGGTTGCCTGCACACATGCACTTGTCTGAACTGAAGTGTTCCCAAAAGCTCTCAGTGTAGGGGCTGACTCACACACAGCTGTAGGAAATTGTTATGTATATTTTGATGATCCCTTACTTTTTTGCTTTATTACAAGCCTCCTCCACAGCACCTGTTTCATTACTCTCAGAATGACTGAGAATGAGTCATCTGTGGAGCCTGTGTGTTTGCATGAGTGCAGCAGTGAATGAGTGTCGGCTACGTGTGTGTGAGAGAGAAATTCCCAAAGTTTAGCAGCTTAACTGAGTGTATTTAACCTTACTCACTTAGTAGGCTACTGGTCTTCTTTGCGCCCTCGGCTGCTCAGACTGATCTTCGACTCTCTTCTCCCAGGTTGTTTGTGTTTTAATTACTATTATTCTCACATTTGCGTCAATAAATATTAGTACAAACGAGTTCTAGTCAGAGAGAAGACAAAATCCCCTTGATGCCACCGGGTCTCTGTGGAGTCCAAACTGAGATGCTAAGGCGAAGAGATAAACATGATGTAACAACAGGAGAGGCAGGTGATGATTGCCTTGATAGAGTGAAGAAGCTCTCCAGAGTGACAGAAGAGGAAGTAGTTTTTTAAATTTTGAATTTGAATGTTTCGTACCATCTAATCAACGCTGAGCTCGCCACACAGCAAAACCGAAAACACCAAGATGCGCTCAAAGGTATTCACACCGGAAAACAGTTCAACTGACAAAACCATAGAGCATCACATTTCAGAAGTTCTGTACAGTGTAGGCTGCACAGAGACATGACAGCGCACGATTCTAACTAAGTTACGGATTTTTCAAATGTTTATTGTTCCTTATTGAGCACTATACCTACATATATTAAAACATTTCGACGGCCACAAAAGTTAGTCAGGTCGCCTATTTTACCTAACGTTAAAAAGCAGCTCGCGATGACAAATCGTGTCCACCTGAGGAGGTAACCATAGTAACAGTACGCTGCTCGTGTAGCCTACATAACTTTACTTTTCGCGAGGAGCATCGGGCGAAACATTGACAAACATAAACACAGCCATATATTCACATATCACAGATACAACACAACAAGCTGGGCTTTGTTTAAAAAGTTTAAAGATAGTTGACATTTGGCGAAAAAAAAAAAAGGTTGCGCGAGACTGCATCATATTTTCTACAGATTAATAATAATAATAATAATAATAACCACATTAAATATATAAGATAACACCACCAAAAAGTCTAAATCAAATTGGCTAGTTATGTTTTTGTTTCTACCTGAAAAACAAAAGAACTAAAAGCATAGTTTAATTTGACACTAACCTGGGATGCGTGCTGAAGCATGAAACAAACACTTGCAAGTTTTCCCTTACTTCCATAAATGGTAGGCATGTTGAGGTCGATTGTTTAATTGTCCATTTTGGCAGCTCCAGAAGCGCAGCACTGCGCACCGCACGAGCGTCAACAGGTCACGCATCAGAGGCACGGTCGGTTGTGTGGAAGCACGCGATGGGCGGAGGCTGATGTACAGACGTTGAACTCGGCGTTCTCACCTAAACATCGCGTCAGAGCGCTATGACGGCGATCAACGAAGGAAGATGCTCGTTCAGACACTCCTGCGTAAGCAAGAAGGGAGGAGGGAAACAGTCACCGAGAAGCTGAAGCATAAAATTCCTCTGGGAATACAAATAAAACAAGCAAAAATCATTTCTATCTATCTATCTATCTATCTATCTATCTATCTATCTATCTATCTATCTATCTATCTATCTATCTATCTATCTATCTATCTATCTATCTATCTATCTATCTATCTATCTATCTATCTATCTATCTATCTATCTATCTATCTATCTATCTATCTATCTATCTATCTATCTATGACAACAAAAGCTATGCTGCATGTAATTGTAAGGGAGTAGGGAGACTGATGATTTTCACAATGCAAACACTTAAAATTAGCTTATATCTCTTAAGATGATGGAGGTTGGATCGTGATACATACCCACATAACAGGATTAGGCATGAAATGATTTCCCCTGAATCTCCAGATGTGTGCTGATAGATATAATAACCTTGTGTTGCTCACCACCATACTCTTCACACTCCCAGATCTAGTTGTACATCTCAACCCCCCACATTGCTTCATACCTTTCACTAAAATGAAAGAATAAAAAAAAAAAAATGCAAACACAGCCGAACAGAATATGAATGCATCAGGAGACAATTTATGGTGATGCTTAGGTAGACACACTTTCCCTGTATCATGTGAAACAAACAGGAGACTAAGAATCCCCAAATTACCCTTACACCTTCTAGGCATCCTGATTTGTTGTATTCCAAAAAAAATTATGTATTGTTTTTTTTTTTTGTCAGACATCTTCTATATATATATATATATATATATATATATATATATATATATATAGAAGATGTCTGACAAAATAAAAACAAAAACCGAATACATAATTTTTTTAATATAAAAATATATATATATATATATATATAAATATATATAAATAATAATAAAAAAATGGCTGCTATAATTAAACCTATAATAAATAAAAAAAATTATAAGAAAATATGAGTGGTGCTTGTCTGCAAAGATCACCGGCACCGCCACAATGCCATGGGGTTGTTAGGTGCATGTGATTTCTGCCTTACTGCAATATATTGTTTATATGTATGAGATAAAGATAGCTTCATTGTACGTTTATGGAATAAATTCCATTCATCCATGTTATCATCCATTAGATAAATAAGTCAGATTGCTAAAAGTATAACTTGCCAATCAAGCTGCATGGTTTGAGTTGGTTTGCAACTTTTCTTGCATAAAACAGTGTTTGTCTTTGGCATGGTTGTGACAGAAATGCCCCAGATGCTGCGGATCCTTCTTGCACAGTCGTGGTTTCATTACTCAAACAGAGCGCTCTTCTTATGACCTCTCAGTCATTAGACCAAATCACCCTCATGAAGAGAGAGAGAGAGCCACACCTGGAGGAAGAAAATAATCAAAAATAGATTGAAACTGAGAAAAAGCAAGCAGTGTGTGAGAGAGAGGCAGTCTAGAGAAATAAACCAATAAATCTGAGTATTATAGCATGCAGTATTAAAAACACAAATCACACATAACATGCAAAATTGAACTAAAATGAATCAGTGAAGCCTTTTTTTTTAAATCTAAAGCACTTCAGAAACATATGACAAAAGGACATGCTTGTGTTTGAGAGTTTAAAGACTCAATGTGTGTTAGAATATTTTATGAATTAGTTATTATTGCTCCTACACAAAAGAGAGCAGTTGAGCGAGACATGTTATGTTAAATTGTAGCAATAAACAATTACAGCCTTTTCTTTGTGTATTTTATACACTGAACTGTATTAAATGTACCATTGAGATGGGTAATAACATAGACTGCTCTCATTAGCTTATTACTTTACAAGGCTATTAGCGCAGATGGTGTAAGATGGTGACATTAAGGTATTTTACAAACACACACACTGATTTTATTTTTACTTTAAATAGGCAAAGGAAAACAAAAAGGACAAGACAACCAGAGTGAGTAACTACTTCAATGTAAAAATGAATCAATATGTTTAAAGAAATGAAAAAGTGGAGAGGGTCCACCTGCGTGCTCTGGGAGGAAATCATAGCTGGGGCATCCTTGGTTACTGCTACTTGAGATGGTGGGTCTGGGGGATTGTGGGTAGTCCCATGGCAGGCCTGTTAAGACATGATGTTTTGCCCTTCCAGCCACAGAGGGGTTTCTTCTCTTCTCCTCTGACTCTCGAGATGAGCACTAAACCTCTACCGGTATCCATGGTGACCCACTGGGAACTCAGATTCCTCAAGGTAGCTCACCAGATGATTCAGGAGGGAGCAGGAGTGAGTGGTAAACTGGAAAGGAAAAGTGGTGGTTTATGCTATCAATCCAATATAACTAGTGAACTTTTTGCAGAGATGTGATGTTTAAGTTCCACCCACATGCTGACAGATTATACTTTGTTACTCTGACTGCGCCAGTTTACTGTTACGCATTACTCAGAGCTTGTTCATTAATAATTTGGAACTAAAGGTCGCATCCAGCAGACGCACTGAGTTGGTCATGGTTTGTACAAAAGTATCAGGCAGCACAACTGTTTCAACATTGATAATATTAGGAAATGTTTCCTGAGCAGCAAATTAAAGCATATTAAAATGATTTCATAAAAATCATGTGACATGAAAATTCAGAAAAAATGTGAAATTGAAAATTCAGCCTTGCCATTAAATGATATATATATATAATATATATATATATATATATATATATATATATATATATATATATATATATATATATTAAATAGAAAAAATATTTTATTTTGTAATACTATTTCACACTATTACTGTTTTAACTGTAGCCTATTTTTAATCAAATAAATGCAGCCTCTAAGCATAAGACTTTTTTCAAAAACAATTAAAGAAATCTTAACAAACCCAAACATTATTCTGAAAGTGATAAATAGATAACTGACTAATAATAAACAACTTATTTCTAACTTCCTGCCTACCCTGCTAAAAAAAAAAAAAAAAAAAAGACTGGTCTCCCAGTCTGATCAGGCTGGTCTGATGCTGTTTAAATATCTTTGGGAACTTTTCAGCTGGTTAGGCTGGGAGAACAGCTAGGTCTAAACCAGCTGAGATCGTAAAACCATTTTAGGCTGGTTTATGATGTTTTTCAGCGGCCCAGTTTCAAATGTTCAAAGGACGCCACCCTGCGGATCACATAAGAAATGCACTAGTCTGATAAAACAGTAGCATATAACCTGTCTAATAATGGGAGGGCAGCAGATTGCATATTTAACATATCATATATGTATGTATATATATATATATATATATATATATATATATATATATATATATATATATATATATATATATATATATATATATATATAGGCTGGGTTAAATGTTCATGCTTTTACCCTCCCACAGTGTATAGAACTATTTTACAATATCCTTTAATTTAAACTCTCCCCTCTCTCTAATCTCGCCTAACAGGTCTCCTAACAAATGCCCATAAAATCTCTCTGTTATGACACATTTGTCATGCAAAGAGCAGGTGAATGCAGTCCACATGCAAAGCAGGATGCGAAGCAGACTGGTCACAAACGGCTGTCTGTGCTGTGATGTCATCTGCCGGAAGATGCAGGTTTTGTGCGCTGACTGTATTCCAGTGAAAGGCGTTTGACAGCTTGTCGTAATAAAGGAAATGGGAGCGAAGCGATAGCATTACTCATCTCCATGGAGCGCCATAATGCGCCATCCCACAAATAAAACGTTTTAGAGAAAATGGTTCCCAGTTCAACGACTGGTTGATAATAGACAGCCTATTTTTCCCCCCATTACAATCATAATACTAAGAGCATCGACCTCGCTGGCGTGGCCATGAATCCGGCGGAACAAACGGTTACTTGGCTCATTACGCTCGGGGTTTTGGAATCACCAAAAAAGACCATTTCGGACCCCGATGGATTTCTGCAGTCTTCGCTAAAGGATGGGGTTGTCCTGTGCAGGCTGCTGGAGCGGCTGCGTCCAGGCACTACTGATAAAGTAAGCGCGCATCCTTCCCTTTGGCGCACCGTGTTTCAGTGTTCATTTTACCCGTAATCTTCACTCTACACACGCGTGGATATGTGTTATCGCACAAGTGGCCAATATAGTGTATATTTTGTTGGTCAAAACAGATGTTTAATCCTCAATATGAATGTAAACGCATACAGCAGGTCGGTTGTGGCGTTCAGCGCGCGCTAGTGCTGCTGTTGCTCCAGGCAACAACATTGGCAGTCGTCGATTTTATTGTGAGATATATAATAAACTAAACGTTTGCTTTTGACTGTCATATTTCACAGGAAACCAGTAAAACATAGATTTTAACCGACTGTGTGTAAGAGCACAGTTTGTATAGGCTACGTTATGGAAACCTGAGGATAAGCGCGTGCAAATCGCATTACATGGCTGTGTATGAACAGCATTAATCTATTAGGTATTATCAAGGTTAGCTATGAATCCCTGTTTATATTGCTTACATGGGAAATTGGCCTCCATAGACATTGACAAAAAGCAGTACATTTAAAGAAACAGTGTTCTTTTTTTATTCCCATAAGCAGAGCCGGATTAACGCAAAGGCAAACTAGGCACGTGCCTAGGGCCCGATTGGCGGGATGGGGCCCAGACAGAGGGACAAAAAAAATAAAAAAAATTAAATGTCCTATCTACAATTTATTTCAAAATGTAGCCTATTAATCAACTAAAAATAGTGACAATGTTTATCTTAACCATAGACTGTTACATTACGTCACATTAACGCCAGCCCATGACTGTATAGAGGCGCCAGCCAGTTTAGTCCGAGGGGACGTCAGAGGCGATCAGAGGCGGTCAACGAACGCATCCATCAGGTGCTGCGAGTGCGAAGCAAAAGCAGAAATAGGCACGCAAAGAAGCACAGCTCGTAATGCAGGTCATCGATTTTGGTGTGATTGCAATGTATTTTAAATATAAACTTGTGGGATACTGTAGATCAGCGTCATTTCTGGAAAAATCATTCACCGCTTTGTGAATTTAAAAGAGCGCGCGAGCGTCATTAACGTGCCCAGACGCGACGCTTTGAATTTGCGCGTACAATCAATGAATAACATCGCGTCCAAAGCTAACTAGTAAAAAAGCTACAAAAGTAAAAGACAAGACGTTTGTATTCAAAGTTAAAAAACCAACACACTGCAACATTTTTAAATGTTTCAAATAAAGGATCTCATATCTATGGGTCTATCTTCTATATGCTGATGCTGATGATTAGATAATACCCTGACATCATAGCCTATACGAATATCAGTTTAGATTTTTTTTTCCTGCTCAGTAGCGATCGTGTCTTTCTCTTCCACTTGATTTGTGTATAGCATATTTAAGGTAGCAATGCAATACATAATAACATATTACTGATATTAATAATATGACAATATCTGCAGTCAATATTGATTAAATGGGAGGGAAAAATCCTGCCCATAACGCAGAAAAATTATAAAAGCACGTTCATGTTCATCTACTGAAGTGGTATTCTGGAACTGTGAATAAACTGAATAAAACAGCAAAATAACAACAAGAACAATAACATCTTCATTAAACAAAAAAGAGATTAGCTTAGATAAAGTTTGATAGGCTACCAGTAACAAGTCTGGACCCATTACTATTTTTAATGTTTTTGAAAGAAGTTTATTATTATGCTACAAGCCTGCATTTATTTGATCAAAAATACAGAAAAAAACAGGAATATTCAGCAAGGATGTGTTAAATTTATAAAAGTGATATTGAAGACTTTTTTAAAACAACTTTTTAATAATCAAAGAATCATGAAAAAAAGTATCACATGTTATAAAATAAATATTAAGCACCATTTCTAACATTTGATAATAAATCAGAATATTATAAAGTTTTCTGAAGGATCACGTGACTCTAAATTTAGCTTTGCATCACAGAAATATATTTTAAAGTATAGCCTAGTAAAATAGAAAACCATTATTTTAAATTGTAATAATATTTCACTATATTATTTTTCTGTATTTTTGAACAAATAAATCCAGGCTTGATGAGCATAAGAGACTTCTTTCAAAAACATTACAAATAATTTGTCCAAACTTATGTACTGTGTAAGTAAAAATATACTAAATTTAAAATTAAATGTTTTATAAATAAAAAGGTTAGGAATCATATTTGTTTCAAGTGTGTTTTATTGGGGGTGGGGGGGCCTCCAACATGAATTTTGCCTAGGGCCTCCAAATGTCTAGATCCGGCCCTGCCCATAAGCATCTGCTTCTTTCCAATGCAATTCGGAAAATCACACCAAATGGCCTTCATTCAACTATAGTTCAACACACGTTTTTTTCCTTATCTCAACTAAATTGCACAAAAGTAAAAAGAATGCAATAACATTAAATCACACAATAAATTAAAAACAGTTCAGAGTGAAAACAAAATATTCCACTGAATAAAATGCCTGAGGGCAAATGCAAATCTATAGTGATCTAATATGCCAGTAGGGCCTCTCAGCAGGTACAGAATTCAAATGTATTCTTTTTTTATAATTAAAGTCAGGTAGTCAGCACATAAGCACTCAAGTATAATGATATCCAGCGTGTTTTGTAAAGCAGTTCATCATAAATAATGCATGGAGTCTGTCCTTCTTGGTTTGGTATACAGAGGGGGGTGCGTTTTAAGAATTCAGTCATATTCAGGGTCAGCTCTGACAATGACTAACAGTCTATGACAGCAATAACCTCTTTTGAAGCTCCATCTGGTTTGCTTACCAAATTTCACATTCTGACTGTGAGCATAACAATAGGATGTTTACAGCAGGTGTATTTCCCGGCAAGAGGGCTATGTGGAAATAAAAAAAAATACAATAAAAAAAAATCTAAAGTTTGCATATTTAAAGTGGAAAAAGAAATATTAGTGCACTTGACCCTTTTCTAGATGGTGTGGGCAGCAGCTTCATGTTTGTGTCGGGACTGTCCATGTGACCAGTCAGAGTGCAACAGAACTGTTAAATGCAACTGCCATTTAATGCAAAAAAAAAATATATATATTTAAATATTACTTGTGTTATTCATGTCACTGCCTTAATTATCATCAGTACATAATGATCCAAATATCTATCGCAGTATTTGTGACAATCAAAATATGAAACTGATCAATAATTAAAATGATCTTAGACAATCGGTTCTTCTGGTCAATTCTCTGTGCAATAATGAGAACAAGACAAAACTCTTTCAGGGCAGATTTGTCTCAAAATCAGACTCGGACTGCAATGATCAATTACTGCCATTTCTAGATTTGTTACCCCATTTTGTAGCTCTACAAGAACAGAAACCATTTTAAAGAACACCTGAAGGTATTCAAAGGCATCCTGATAAGGCATCCTGACAATTCACTACAAAACGTAAATATATCCTAGCTTCAGCTGTTAGGCTCCCTGACTTAAAAGGAAGTATCCATTTCTTATAGTACCGTCTTAGGTATCCTTTGCAGCTCTTAATAGGATGACACTGCAAAGAAGGAAAGATTTATTGACATTGCAATTTGATTTGCTGATACGAACATTTGTGAACATCTTTCAGCAAATCAACTTGCAATCTTGACAGTTTCCTTAACAATAACTTAAAGCTCTTACTGTTGCTCCTTGCTGTCTAGGCCCTGTTAACACCTGGTATTAAGATGCGTTTTGGTCGATCGGTCACCCGTTTACACCTAGTGTTGTACTTTTTGTCCACTTTCAACCACTTCTGTCCTGATTTCTTTGATGGGAGGGTCTATGGGCTGGTAAATGTATGGGTTTTTTCACTATAACTTATGATGTGCCGAAGGATTGCATCATGTTCTGCTGACAATGTTGCGGAACATGTCGCCATATGTTGTGGCACCTCCAGTAGTGACTGGCAGATGAGTTGAGCAGTTATACTGTTGTAATTGTGGCACAAAATCTTAAATAAATAGCCAAATTAAGCGTTTTAAAAAAAATAAACGAAACATATTAAAAAATCTGTAATATTTTTCAAACATGCAGTCAGTTTGTGGCACACCTGTATTTGAGTACAAGATAACCCAAAACTTACGACAGTTGAGGAAGATCCACAGGTGGCGTATTTAGTAGGCTATTTGTTTGTGATTTATACTGTAGCAAAAACAAAAACAAGTAATCTGACACTGATCTAAATAAATATATATAGGCCTATAATTTAATATGTGCTTAGTGGTTATATGATCTATGGCTTTAATATTCCACAATGAATTTTATGGATATGGAAGATAGATTTTATGGATATGGAAGATTCCATAACCTTATGGAAGAAATAATGTTGAATGTTTGCTGTAGGCACATTATAATAGACATCCAGTTTAATATAGTATCTACAGACCTACATTACTCTGCATTGTGAATGTGAAGAGCCAGTGTCAAGGTCCAGCAAACTTCTGAATGGTTGATGCCAGTGTTCATAATACATTTTGGAATGGTATCACTTTATAATGGTTTGTTGTATTTTCTCTAAAGCTAGTTTACAATTACATGAAATAGGCCTAACTGATTGGTAAGTGTCAGGTTGTGGTGGCACATACCCCTGCTGGTTTGGTACCACTTTAATTAGAACTACATTTGATTTTAACACATTTTTTTTTAGTTGTGGCCACCAATCTAAATATAGTTTATAAATCCAAATGACACAACTTAACTGTCAATCATATGCAAATAGAACAATTATTGTTATTTTGTGTTATTATGTGAGTTATCAAAACAACTGTGTATTTACAGTGCAATATGTATTTAAATACATTGTACATATTATAAAAAAAATAAACAATGTCAGTGGCTATCCACTGGCACATGCCAATGATAACCGGATATGCCACCGGCTTCTGTGCGTAAGATGCCATGCCATGCCAATGTTAATACCGCCTCTATTGGCCTGAACAAAAGTACAGGTTTAGAACGACATAAGGGTGAGTAAAGGATCATTTTTATTTTTGGGAGAGCTAACTATTTTCAAATTATTTGATGAAATGTGTTTAACTGTAAGTCTAACTGTAAATTCACATGTAATTGTTAAAAAAAAACTACAATTTGTTATAAAGAAATACATTTGTTATTTGCATTCTCCATTTAGGGAAACAAAATAAAACAGAAAGAAAGGGCCCTAAAAGAGGGTTGAGACACTACAGGCTTAAACTAAAGATATTGCACAGCATTCTTTTGTAAATATGGATGGGTTTCATGGGTTATTATTTCACATAAGGATGGGTGGGTTGGCATACGCTTCCCATGAAAACATTGAACAAGGATTGCTTCCACTCCCTGTGTCCCAATCTGATAATTTTGCACTGTAAAAATGAAAAGAAACAGATTGCCTGACTGGTGGAACCCTCTGGAGAACCTCTGGGCATAAGGTCTCCAGGGAACTTACAAAATGGAGCCTACTGTAGAAAGAACTCGAAAAACAGCTACCCCACGGTACACAATAGCCTATATTCAAGCTATTTTCAAAAGGGGGTACCTAACTGTTCTCAAGGAGGTTTCAACAACATAGTGCCAATCAGTGCAAAAATGGTATTTCTAATATTTTATTTATTTAAATATTTTTACATTTACAGAACATATTGACTCTTTTGCAGCTACAACACTTTGACAACGTGTGCTTTCTTGCTGCAGTATACAACAAATCCCATGACTGACATTAATTCTGGGGTTTCGTCGATTTTGAATTTGACTAAGAGCCCCTTTTCCCTTCAAATAAAACACTTAGCAGCGAATACTACGCCAGAACCAACCATTTGATGTTGTAAGAATGTTTTGATTTACATTATTCTCCTTTACCTCTCAAAATACCTGATCTGAATGACGGATCGGTTTTGATTTCCCCCGCCAGATCAGGGGACAGGGGTGTGTGTGTTGGTCCCATTGTGTTCGTTCGTTCGGCGTCCATCTGAAAACGTCACTTCCTCCTCCTGCTGTCCACTTCCACGGTGCTGTTTAACTCGCGATGTATATGTAGTTGTAGTCAGTCAGTCAGTCAGTTAGCCTGTGGACTCTCATGCAGGATACCTGAGCCAGTCCTTCACTCCCAAAGCGTTCACACTTTGCAACCGCTCTTCCCGTTTTCCTCAGATCTTCCAAGATCCCAAGAACGACAGCGAGTGCTTGAGCAACATCACGGAGTTTCTGAAGGGCTGCGCGGTGTTTCGCGTCGAGGTAAGTTGGTGTATTTATGGTATTTTGAGTCTCGACTGTACTGTATGTTGCTGCATTGGCGCCACAATGAAAACAATCAACAAAAGAGACGTGCAGTATACAGAGGAGACGCAACTCTGGACCGGTGTGAATGAGAGCATGCCCCCCTGCACATCGATTCATTGCCGTAGTCTGATGGGACAAAAGCTTTGTAATGTTATGAAAATGTCTCTAGGGTTTATTTGGGGGTTATTGTACGCATTGTCAACAAAATATCTAGATTTTTCGGGTGATGTTGTGCATTACAGCATCGATATTGTGCGCTGTGTCAGATATGAATGGCGTTGCTTTGTCCATTCATGTACAGTTTGTCTGTTTCAATTGAGTCTGCATGGATTTGAGTTATTGGTATAGATTCTTTGATTGAAGCTTTGTTTTCTGCTTAGTTAAGTTTAACAGAAGTGCCTTTCATAATGTGTTTAATAAACTTTTTAACGCCAAGTACCCCCAATATGACAAAAATGAATGTATACAGACATTTTTTGGATATTCAATTCATTTAAATGATTTGGTTTTATTTGTTAATGCTATTGTAGTCTAAAACTAACTATAATATTTAGTATTGATTGTATTATAATATAAATTAAAATATATTATCTGAAATAGTCTTTTTTCTAAAGTTTTTTTTTTCTGTCCACTATTAGGCCTAGACCGTTTATGACTTGATTAGTTAAAAATAGTTATTAACATGCCAGTTTTGACACAAATATGCACAGAAAGACATACAAAGGGCTTGTAGGATTTTGATCTATGCGCATTTATTAAGGAACAGATGGTTCAGGGCAATGCTAATGTATTGTCAAGTGTATCTAGATGTGGTGAGGTTGAGGCCCACGTCACATATGGAGCTCTTGGTAGACGCATAATGTCAAAAGCATTATCTAAACATGTACTGACAATATCTTATAACCTTTTCTCAAGTTCAGTGGGTATCATTGCTCCATCTTTGTGGTTAATGTTGTGTCTGTCTTCTGCACCATGATCTAGTTATGAAAATGTCAAATGTTCTGCCAGTGATTGTTAATGAATTCATCTCAGGGTTTGTTTGCATAGATATAGGCTATACTTTCAGTTCTGGCTTTGCTATATACACTCGTAAAAAATATTGCCATCCATTGTTTCATGAAGAACCTTTAACATCCATGGAATCTTTCCATTTCAAAAAAGGTTCTTTATAGTGGAAATGTGTTCCTTAGATTAATAAAATGTTCTTCATACAATAACATTTTTTTAAGTTTAGCTCCAAATGTAAAAACTCACCTGCTTGTAGCTTTCTAATCCTGAAGACATTGAATGTACATTATGTGGCTTTAGGTCAATCTTTATTTTTAATCACCTTGTGCCTAATTGAGTTTTCTCATATTGAGTGTTCTTGCTTTTGTGTTTGCTGTTACACCTCTGTCAAAGTAATATGCTCTTCTCTGACCTGTTAAAAGGTGTCCGGTTGACCTTGCAATGCCCAAGGCTCTATTGGGGATCAACCCTGTCATCACAGCAAGCAAATTTTGGAACAGAAATAAGCTGTTATAGTAAACACTTATTTTTAGGATTTTGTGTGAAACATTACAGCTGTGAGCACTTGTCACAGAAATTGCAAGGACATGTTATTGTCATTATGCCTAAGGAGTGTCTGCCACTCCAACCCCATGATTTGTGTGAACATTCCCGGATGACAACCCTCATCCCATGATTTACACCACATACGTTATATGATACAACTATAGGCCTGATTGAAAGAAGGCTTTTTTAATCTTCTGAGAGTTTGATTTGCACTTTTTTGTATTAATTTAGGACTATTTTGATCTCACGGGATGAAAGCTTGATTTGTTGTTTAGGGGATTTTCACTAATCTACTCAGTGTCCAGTTTACTCTGAACAGCCTCTTCTGAAGCTGCTTCACCATGAAGCATTGCGTGAGCCCATTCAGCTGTGATGATGTGATCTCAAGCTTAACTACATGATGACATTTTCAGATGTGCAGTCTGACTATAATTTATTTTCTTAAGACTCCATCATGCAATTCCCATTGTTTTTTTTATATTTGATTTCACTCTATATGGAATCACACCACATTAGGGCCAAAATCGTATTGTTTTCGCTGGAATTATATTTATGTATAGCCAAATACATCATTCTAATCTAGTTACTTAAGTACTTTAAATATGAAAGATTTTAATTAATTTGATTTATTAATTTGTATTTGTTTGTTTTGCAATATGATCGAAGCAAACCAAAAGATATGATAAAGTGTGACAAAGTCAGGCATCACCTAATGAAACTCTTGAAACACTTATATTTTAAATATGACAGAGTAAGTCATGTTTTAAAAACACAGTGGCTCTTATTGTGTTACTACTTTTCAAAAGTTTGGGGTCGGTAAGGTTTTTTTGAAAGTCTCTTAAGCTCACCAAGGCTGTAGATATTTTCAAAATATTTTCTGTTTTAATAAGCTATATTTTAAAATGTAATTTATTCCTGTAATGGCAAAGCTGAATTTACAGCATTATTACTGCAGTCTTCAGTGTCACACGATCCTCCAGAAATCACTCTAATATGCTGATTTGCTGCTAAAGCAAGCGTTTTTTATTATCATAGTTTTTTGGAAACCATGATGCATTTATTTCAGGATTTCAAAAGAACAGCGTTTATTTGAAATATAAATCTTTTGTAACATTATAAATGTCACTTTTGATACATTTATTGCATCCTTGCTTAATAAAATTATTAGTTTCTCTCTTTTTTTTTTTTTTTTTCATCTTACTGTCCCCAAACTTGCATCGTAAACTTGTTACTGAAACTGCTTTTTAAGTGTGGTTCAGGTGTGATTTGCTCTTTGATTTAATTCTGAAATTACATTTTCCATGGAATTATAGGAGAACATAAAATAATTTACATAAAACCGATTATGGATATTCTTATAGCTGTAGAAGTAGGGCATTATTTCCCAAATAGATATGTTCCTATGTGATGTATAAAGCATTAAAGGAGCAGCATTGCTTTGAAAGCCAATGCGCTCAAGATGATGCATTGTCCACTTACACACACACACACACACACACACACACACACACACACACACACACACACACACTCACACTCACACTCACACTCACACTCACACTCACACTCACACACACACACACACACACACACACACACACACACACACACACACACACACACACACACACACACACACACACACACACACACACACACACACACACACACACACACTTGTTTTTTCTTCTCTCAGGGCATAAACTGTATCAGAGCGGAAAGTAAAGCGGAAGCTGATATTTTGCTCCCACTGAAGTTCACATGCACACAGCCACTGTCCATTCACAGAAGTACACATAACTGTCAATCAAACAGTTCTAATACTGCAAGAGAGCAACACAGGACAGACCATCTAGAGCTGAACAAATCAGATTTCTCACTTCATAAGCAAAGAGACATCAGTGACCCCTAGCTAACCACACCACCTGCTCAGAGGAACGAACGGCACACATAACAAATGACTGATGAATGTCTGCATAGATGCTGAATGTGGACTATTTGATTGTACGTCTATCTGATACTATATTTGATATAGTACACACAAAAGCCCTTTACGCTAAAAATTAAGAAATTCATACAAATAAGTTACATCTAAAGGGAATCTGTATACTCAGGAAATAAATTAAAAAAATATTTTAAAATAAAAGCAATTATTTTAAGTGCATGATTTATACTGGGAAAATGCATGTATTTGAACCTGTCCTCAGCATGTCACAATGTAAAACTGCCAAACAAAGTGTTTAAAAAAAGTTACAAATTCAAAAATATACATTTTAAATTGAAATGCAGAGATCTGTAATATATCAAACAATACAAAAAGTAAATCTTAAATTAATTGTTTCCATTAAAAAATGCTTTAATTGTCTTAAAGTTGTGTCTTCACTTTGCATCAACTCTGAATAAATCAGGCAATGTCAGCAGCATCATTGTGGATCCCTCAGTACGGACACATAGTCCTGGAAGTTTTTATTTTTTTTCCATATTTTATAAAAAAACAATGTTGAAGTCTCTGTGGTCTCCGTCTGACGTAGTTAACTTGTAAGCTGGAGTTGACAAGAGCTCACAAAACTCTTTAGTGATATGATATATTTTTTGCATATTATTCAAAATTTGTCTAATGTTGTTTCATGATTTTATTTACATATAGCCTATATTTGGCCTGATTCACAGGCCTTTATATACATAACATGTTTACATCTACTGTCACCATGAAGTTAAGATTCTTACTTTTTTTAATGGAATATTGCAGCTTTTATTATGAATAGTTTATTCATGCACAATATATACTTTTATTTATTTATTTATTTATTTGTTTGTTTTTACAACCTGTCACTCCCATAAGATCACAGCAAAAGCAAACCCTGATGTAATGAACTAGCGCAAACATGCCACTGTTGCAGGTCGGCACAAATAAAATGTATGTAATTGATGCGGTTTAAAGACAGGCTACAGATCCTTTGGATTCAAGTTGGGAACCTTTCTGTTGCTGCTACAGTGTAGTACATAATAATGCTTACCATTACACGGACTCAACCTAACATACGCATTGTGAGCTACTGGAGATCAAGAATGAGACAATCATTTACTCACCCTCATGTTGTTTCAAACCCATAAGACTTTCGTTCATCTTTCGAAACACAAATGAAGATATTTAAATGAAATCTGAGAGATTTCTGTCTCTTCATTGACAGTTCATGCAACTGCTTTTTTTATGATCAATCACTTCAAATGTAAAGAGATCATAAAGAGATCGTTAATCTAATCCATATGAATTGAGCGGTTTAGTCCAAACATTCATCAACGCACACATCAGTTGTGGTAAACAGAAGCTCAAGCATACATGCTTGACATGCGACAACCAATGAGGTTCATTCTCGTGTGTTATGAAGCACGTTTGAGCTTCCATAAGAACCAATGAGGTTTGTAAAAGCCTAAATTCAATCTGTTCATCATATAAAGCAATCCAGTCTCTTCAGAAAATTTGGACTAAACCACTCAAATCATATGGATTAGTTTTGAAATCTCTTTATGAACTTTTTAAAACAACAAAAGTGGTAGTTGCGTGACTGTCAGTGGAGGGACAGAAATCTCTCAGATTTCATTTAAAATATCTTCATTTGTGTTTTGAAGATGAATGAATGTCTTACGGTTTGGAATGACATGAGGGTGAGTAGGCTAAATGATGACAGAATTAAAAAATTTAGGTGAACTATCCCTTTAATGTGCTTGAAATAGGCTAGAGTCCTATATGGTTCTTTCACTCTTTTAACTGACTTGTAGGTGGTCTAGATTAATGGTGTTATATAATGTTTTTCTCTCTATAGCCATTTGAGGCTGGTGACCTGCTTCAGGGCCACAACTTCAGCAGAGTCCTCACTACACTGGTTGCCCTCAATAAAGTGACTGCAGGTAAGTCTAGTATCTAGAACTATCCCATTTAGATTTTCACAATATGAATTAATTAATTTTTTAAAACATTATTCTTTTAAAGGAACACTATTTAACTTTTGGCCCACTAGTGGTTAAAAAATAAAACCGCATGCATTTTGCAGAAGAACATTGTTTGGTTGTGCTTTGGCTCTGCATGACTGTGCGGATGAATATGGTTATCCTACTGCTCATAAAACATTCTCTACTAGGCTTAAGAGATATAACCAGTTTAGATGGAAAGGATCTCAAGCTGACTAGCTGAAGACGTTACTGTGGCTATACACGGTACTTCCTGGAAAATAAATTCCAGCACAGTGCTACAACAACAAATCCCAAAAGTAGAGAGTTATTAACAGTTTAAAATGTGTTCAAAGTTCCGAATGTGCTCCTTTAATAATGTGTGACACTGTTACAGATGTTCCCAGTGGTTGTTATTCTCTTCTGTGTTCTCTGTGTTGGTGTAGATATTGGCATTGGCAGCGACTCTGTATGTACGCGTCACTCTTCCGCCCACCGGATCAAATCCTTCGAATCACTGGCCTCCCAGTCTTCACTGGGACGATCTTCTAAATTGCTCCATAACCAGTTCCGCAGCCTTGTGAGTAACTTTGGGGTGAGACCTCTCAACCAACCTCATCAGATCACAATGGAAATATATGTGCAAAACATCTGCACAACTGTTCCAAAGTTTGGGGTCAGTGATTTTTTTTTTTATGTTTTTTTTTTAAAGAAGTCTCTTAAGGTCCATTCACACTGAGCGCGACGTGATAAAGCTAAGCTAATCACAGACAAACGGAGCTTTCATACTTAATGCAAAACATTTTTCCTCATGTATGTATCTTGTAGGTTTTCCCATTTTCCATGGCTTTAACCTCATCTGCTGCACAACATACAACAGTAAATTAAGATAAATAAAGTTTGGTACTACACAGAAACCATCATCGAGTGCGTGTAATAACTTCAGACTGCGATCTAAAGTGTATTTTGGTTAAGTTATGAGCAGATGTGCATTATTTGTAGTGTTTTATAATAAACTGAACTGCTTAGCATTTCTCATGTAAGCATTTGTCATTCTTTATGGTTATAAAATATAATACCCCGAGCCTCATGAAAAACACATACAGAACATATATTGTTCTAATCATGTATTTATTTGGCTTCATGTTTCATCTGTAAAAACATTTCTCTCAGTTGTTTATGTGTGGAACTGTGCAGAACTCAGAACGAGGAAATGAACATGACGTCGCCGTTCGGTAGGGCAGGAGTTATGATCAGATAATATGATTTATATGACAGCACTAGAGCAAATAGCTCTCTGACACACAACAGACACGCACGGAAGAAAACAGCGCTCTGTACGCTGTTTCAAGTTCTTCAGTTCACATAATTCAGTGGAAAATTAATAGAAATAATATTCTGTATAAAGAACATGTAATAATAAATCTGTTCTCAGACACCAGTGATAACACTCAACATCCATTCTCTTCTCTCTTCCGGAATACTTTACTTTACTTTTCGGTTTTCAAAACAGCGCCACCAATCTCACACTTTTGTGTAACAGCAGCGGCTCTGGTAAGCTCAAATCTAATTAGGCGGCTTGTTCCATCGCAGGGGGATGGGGAAAAAATCGATACACTGGTGAAAAAAGAAACTGTCGCACTGCGATTGATCGCAACCAGTGTGAATAGCTCCATAGGGATCTATTGTTTCGATGTAAGAGTGTCATCGCGACGTACATTCACGTTGCTTAATCACTTTCGGTGTGAAAGGCCCTTATGCGCTCAAAGGCTGCGTTTATTTGATAAAAAAATACAGTAAAACAGTAATATTGTGAAATATTATTACAATTTAAGATAACTGTTTTCCATTGTAATATATATTTTATAAATGTAATTTATTCCTGTGATGGCAAAGCTGAACCAATTACTCCAGTCTTTAGTGTTTCATGATCCTTCAGAAATCATTCAGTGCTCAAACATTTCTTCTTATTATCAATGTTGAAAACAATTGTGCTGCAATATATTTTGGTGAAAACTGATAAATTTTTTCAGAGTTCTTTGATAAATGGAAAGTTCAAAAGGACAGCTTATTTGAAATAGAAATCTTTCACTTTTGATCAATTTAATGCATTCTCGCTGAATAAAAATATTAATTTCTTTAAAAAAAAATCTTACTGACACCAAACTTTTGATCAGTAGTGTATAAAACTTCTTTTCATGTGAAGAGCTGTTATGTTGCCATATTTTTAGATAAGTTACAAAGGCAAAGATGTCTTTCTTTTGATGTTTGTAACTTAACTTATTGGTTTTAGAAGCAATGTCTTGTGAAAACATATTAATTAATGTAAATGAGTCAGTTTTGATTTTCTGACTCGTGAGGCTGTATGTAAACATAAGTACTCTCTCTCTTATAGGACATGACGGAGAACAGTAGCGCTCAGTTAGTGGTTAAAGCTCGCTTCAATTTCCAGCAGACCAATGAGGATGAGCTTTCTTTCAGCAAGGGTGACATCATCAATGTTACTCGCACAGAAGAAGGGGGCTGGTGGGAAGGATCCTTCAACGGCAAGACAGGCTGGTTTCCAAGCAATTACGTCAGAGAGATCAAAGGGTCAGGTATGTGTCAGTTTGCTGTAGACCCATTATAAATATCTAAACACGGTCTTCTCTTTATCCACAGTGCACATTTATTAAAACAATCTATGTGGCCTTACAGACAAACCAGTGTCCCCTAAATCTGGAACTCTTAAAAGCCCCCCCAAAGGTTTTGATACCACAGCCATCAGTAAAACCTACTACAACCTGGTAAGCACATTTTAATCAAATATCCTTTTGAAGTGTCACCAGGTTCATTTGCTTAATTTTGAAGGTTTTGTGCATAAACAGTAATCAGACTCAGTTGATTTGTGAATGAGCGCCGGTGATTAGTAATCATTGTGTTAGAAATATCTTGTCTAAAAATAGCTGCTGTTTGTTTGTCTTCAGGTGCTACAGAACATTTTAGAAACCGAAACAGAGTATTCAAAGGAGCTCCAGAACCTTTTGACCAATTACCTGAGACCTCTACAGATGACAGAAAAGTAAAACGCTTGCTATCCTCCGAAAAACACACAAACACAAGAGTAAAATACTCAATTTACCTTTAAAATTAACATTATTCTATTTTCTCTGACTAGGGCAGCCAATTTTATGCCTGGTTTCACAGATGAGGCTTAGATTTAGCCATACGTAGCACATATTTAAATTAGGACATTTGAGTAGGTTTTATAAACATGCCTTAGAAAAAAAAAACATTACTGATGTGCATTTTGAGTTAAAACAATGGTACTGATGTTGGCGCCGATAGCCTCGTGGGCAAGTGCGCCGACATGTAGCACCGTTGTGCTTCGGGCGACCTGAGTTCGAGTCCCGGCTTGTGGACCTCTCCCGATCCCGTCCCCCCTCTCTCTCCCACCTCACTTCCTGTCTAGCTACCATTAAAATAAATCTAGCTATCCTAATAAAAAAAAAAAGGCAAAAATGCCAAAAAAAAAATCTTTAAAAAAAAAATGGTACTGACATATTTTAAGATTTGTCAGTGCAAGTTGCTTTCAGTTAAAACAGCTCAAACATGCATTTTAATCTGGGACTAGGCTTAAGCCTGGTCTGTGAAACTGGACATTAGTGTGTTTATTAAGTGTGATTAAAAAAATATTTATGATATATATATATTTTTTTATGTAACCAATCCACTTGAAGTTTTCTCATTATTCGAGTGAAGTACAGCCTTAATGTTTAAGCATTGACTTTTCTCATCGTTTCTCATAGACTGAGCACCTCAGATGTAAGTGTCATTCTCGGGAACCTGGAGGAAATCAGCACTTTCCAGCAGACTCTGGTCCAGTCACTGGAGGACCGCACCAAGTGAGTTTCGTTCTAACCATGAGCAGCCGTGTGATTCCTGGACTGTCTCTTAATAGCACTGAGTAATTTACGACAGGAGGGACTAAGCACTTAGTGAAACTGAGACTCAATCAAATGGATCGACTTCGACTTCTAGATGGTGAAAATAGACCTGGGCGGTAACGTAAACCTGAGATCCATTAAAGGGAAGGTTCACCCAAAAATAAATTTGTTGTTCCAAATCCGTGTGAGTTGCTTTCTTCTGTAGAACACAAAACAGAATATTTTAAAGAATGCTGGTAACCTGTCAATTGACGGCAGCCATTCCATAGTACTTCCATAGTATTTTTTTTCCTACTATGGAAGTCAATGGGTTCCGTCAACTGTCTGTTTACCAACATGGAACAACATTAGGGCGAGTAAATGATGACAAAAAATCATTTTTAGGTGAACTATCCCTTATAGAGGATTAGAGTATCACTAGAGTTTTCTAATACACCTCTAGTGGTAAATATTTGAACAAGATTGGAAAATGCAACATTAGTTTTTACCTGTCAAAGATAGTAAGGGCACATTGATTTTTTTTTTTGTAAAGAAAACCTTAGAAAATTATAAACAGAATAAAAGCATATTGCTACACAATAAATGTTTAATAAAATTGTGAAAAATTCAAATATAAAGTTTGCAAAAAATCCAAATCCAAAACGACTTAGTAGTGAAGACTGAAATTACACTACTGTTCAAAAATATGCAGTGGTAGGATTTAAAAAATTTATTTTTATTATCATTATATATATTATTAATATTTTTGTGAAAACCCTGATACATTTTTTTCAGGATCCTTTAATGAATAGAAAGTTCGAAAGAACAGCATTTATTTGAAACAAAAATCTTTTTTAACATTATAAATGTCTTTATTCTCACTTTTAATCACTAAGTGAAGTCACCTTTATTTATATATTTCTTTATACAATACAGATTGTTTCAAAGCAGCTTTACAGTGATAACAGGAAAATTATTCAATGATGCAAACAGATTTCTTTTTGGCTGTACAGCAACTCTAAAAGAAAATAGTGTCATTGTTCAGCTGAGGTCAGTTCAGTGTTGATTCAATTCCGTAGTAAAGATGATCAATTATTAAACAAGTTTATTTAATCTAATAAAGCAGTTCTGCAAAAACAATGATGTCATCCTCCAGCTCAGTTCATTTCTCATCCAATAATGTCAGAGCAGTCAAATCAGTAATAGTGTTGAATATGAAGTGTCCCCAACTAAGCAAGCCCGAGGCGACAGTGCCAAGGAACCCAAACGCCATCAGGTGACAGAAGGGAGAAAAAAACCTTAGGATAAACCAGGCTCAGTTGGGGGGCCAATTCTCCTCTGGCCAACGAACGAACATGGTGTGATTATGATGCAGGCTGCATCACAAGTTAGAATTCAGATTGTGGATCGGTAGCATTCAAATATTTCCTTTCGGTTCCTTTTGCTTGATGATGCCAGTATGGAGAAGCTGGTCATAGATCTATGCAGAGGATTTGTCTGTTTCCTGTGGTCTTTGCTGAGGATATGTGCCGATCAGTGGTGTTCTGAAATGAAGAAGCAAAGTCCTCAGTTTTTTTATGTTTATATATATATTATTATATATCAGCTATTCTTTTTAATAGTCAACTTATTTTCATCGGTTATCATGCTCGGTAAACACTGATCACAGACAAAGATGTACCTTTAATTTCACCAAGCTGATTGCTCACTAAAAAATCCCTACATCATGTTTTCAGTCCATTGTAAGTTTGATTTTGACGTGACATAAAGCAGTGATATCTAAGTGATTGAGTTGTTTACTTGCTTTTTAATTAGTCTTTGCCATTAAACGCCATCATTTTGTTCATTCAGACCGATTCACAAACACGCTCGAAAACAAGAGGCGAGATTTATCGCATCATCCATAACCAATCATAGCGCAATGGGGGCATTGCCTCCTCTCACATGACTTTCCCCAATTCATTCTCAATTTCCCCCATCAAACCCACCACATGCTTTAGGGGGGCTGTTAAAACTCAATGGGCTCAGAGGAGGCACAAGAGACTTCCGCTGTAACTTTACCTGCCATTGTCGCTGTTGGACAGTGTTACTTTAGAAAAATGAGCGATTTATATGATTTTTTATGTCACATTTTGTAATATTTGCGTTGTCTTATTTTTATAATATGGATTATTAGGATTTCTCATCCAATTTTTTAAGGAGGCTCTGCCTCCCTTGCCTCCTTGGAGGAAACGCCCCTAGTGCCGATGGCTGTCGTGTCAACGAGGTCTTCACAGGAGATTGTCTAGTTGACAGGATCTCTGCTGACAATCAGGGCTGGGTTGTGGTCGTGTCTAGGTGCAGGTCCACCATCTTATCTGGATATCGACAGGATACGTCTGACTACGGTAACCTTGGGATAAATAGAGAGATTAATATTAGCATAGATGCCATTCTGCTTACGATGTAGTAGTGATGGGCGATTTCAAAACACTGCTTCGTGAAGCTTAAAAAATCTTTTCGACTCTTTTCTGTCGAATCAGTGGTTCGGAGCGTGTATGAAACTGCCAAAGTCAAGTGATTTCAGTAAACGAGGCTTTGTTATGTCATAACGGTTTCGAAACGCTTCTAAATTGAGGCGCTTTGTTTCTAAGGCGATGATCTGTGAACCCATGAATCATGCAGATTTACTGAGATCGCCCCCCAGCAGTGAACCATTGAACATGAGTCTATGGGGTTTTCTTGATTTCTGATCAGTTTTATACATTTGTAGATGTTTTAATGAAACATTAGTATAATTAAATGGAATAATAATAATAATAATTTGTTACATTTATATAGCGTTTTTCTGGGTACTCAAAGCGCTTTACATATGGAAAGGGGAATCTCCTCAACTACCACCAATGTGCAGCATCCACTTGGATGATGCTACGGCAGCCATATTGCGCCAGAATGCCCACTACACACCAGCTTACTGTTGGAGAGGAGACAGAGTGATGAAGCCAATCAGTATTAAGGGGATGATTAGGAGGCCATGATGGACAGAGGCCAATGAGCAGATTTGGCCAGGATTCTGGGATTAAACCCCTACTCTAACAGAACTACTAATAGTAGTTAATAGTCTCTTATTGGCCTGTTTAGCTGAGCCATCCATGGAACACAAAACAAACCATGAAAATAACCATGTAAAAGCTTTTTTTATGCACGTTTGGCCTGAGATTTTGTTGCATTTACACTGTTCTGACCAGCAGGGGTCACCAGCGTGTGGCGTTTCGACCGCTTCGAAATTGTGAATCATTTTACAATTGGTTAATTTCTCCCATCACTAGTAACAAGTACAATTATAGGAAGTGTTCTAAGTTCTGGTTGACCTAATTTAAGCAGCCTAAAGGCCTCATTATACTTCTGCGTCGGACCTACGCCGGAGCCTATACGCCGTAGGCAACGTGTTGGTTTTAATTTATACTTCTGTGTCGTTGTCCGCGTTGACGCGCACCTAGGGAGCATGTGAAACCCCGAGGGAGGGGTTCTGGCAGACCAATCACCGCGCTTGTGTCCGCGTAGAATTGACGCGTTGTTACATTTTTGGAGAGGTGCACGTCAGGGTACGCCGTAGGGTACGCGCGCTACACAAAGCCTACGACGTAGCTACGGCGGCAGTTCGACGCAGAAGTATAAAACAGGCTTAACAATCCTTTAATGGATGTGAATGATAGAAATGTGATGATGTATTTGTGAATGACAGGTTAAAGAGATGTGTTTTTAGTGTTTTTAGTTTTTAGATTTGAACTGACAGAGTGTGTCTGCTTCCTAAACAAGGCTAGGAAGACTATTCCAGAGTTTTGGTGCTAAATAGGAAAAGGATCTACCGACCACAGTCGATTTTGATATTCTAGGTATTATCGACTGGCCAGAAATTTGAGATCGCAATAGACGTGAAGGACTATAATGCGTTAAGAGCTCGCTCAAGTACTCAAGTACCGCTTTGTAAGTAATTTGCAAAATTTTAAAAATGTTTTATAGGGAGCCAATACAGTGTTGACAGAACCGGGCTAATATGGTCATACTTCTTAGTTCTAGTAAGAACTCTAGCTGCTGCATTTTGGACCAGCTGGAGTTTGTTTATTAAGCATGCAGGGCAACCACCCTGTAGAGCATTACAGTAATCTAGCCTTGAGGTCATGAACGCATTAACCAACTTTCTGCATTTTTCATTGAGAGCATATATCATAATTTAGATATTAATGTTGTTTTACAGATGCTAGAAACATAGCTTTCAAATGAAAGATTGGCATCAAAGAAGCACACCCAGGCTCCTAACTGACGACGAAGACTTGACAGAGCAGCCATCAAGTGTTAGACAGTATTCTAGGTTATTACATGCTGAGGTTTTTGGTCCAATAATTAAAACCTTTTTCAGAAATAAGTAGTTAGAAATTACTAGTCATCCAATTTTTTTTATATGAACTGCATTCCTAATGTGTCCTTGCGGAATAAAGTATTAATTTATTTCTTTAAAAAAACACAAATCTTACTATATCCAAACTTTTGAACGGTAGTGTATCTGCTAAATAAGGTTTAAATTAAGTCTGTGAATTTAAATGTTTTGGACTGAATTAATTGCAGAATGTGTTGTTAATATGGGACATATAGATTTATGTCCTAGATTTGGGATTATAGGTTCAGAAAAAACCCTAAGAAGAGTATTTGAGGAACATCAGTACAGTGTTTGTAATAATTCTCCTCAATGTTCTGTGATTAAGGCTTCCAGAGCTTCAGCAGAAGGTTGGGGGGTTCTTCCTGAATCTCATGCCCCAGATGAGGTCTCTTTATGTGTCTTACTGCTCCAACCACCCGTCGGCAGTCAGTATTCTCACTGATCACAGGTACGCCACCATACTGTGTTCTGATTTCAGAGAACCCCTTCACTGGTTTGATAGGTGAAAACTGGTGATAACTTCTCATTTCTGTGCCTGCAGTGAGGAACTTGGAGAGTTCATGGAGGGAAGGGGTGCGTCCATACCAGGTATTCTTACACTGACCTCTGGCCTCAGCAAACCCTTCATGAGACTGGACAAATATCCCACATTACTGAAGGAGCTGGAGAGACACATGGAGGTAGAAGAGAGAGTGTTTATTTGGTTTCTGTTGAGTTTTTTTTTATCACTGTCAATGTGACACTGTCTTCTTTGCCTTTCAGGAGGGTCATCCAGACAGGACAGAGATTCAGAAATGTATGACGGCTTTCAAGAATCTCTCTGTGAGTGTTAACTGGTGTCTCGTGGTTTTGCCACTGCAGTTAGGTGTGGATCATTCCCATGACAACCAGCCTTCTTAATGTATTGTGTTGCCATGGTTACAGGCACAGTGTCAGGAGGTGCGGAAGCGTAAGGAGCTTGAGCTTCAGATCCTGACTGAGGCGATTCGTCTCTGGGAGGGGGAGGACATCAAGACCCTGGGGTCAGTGCTGTATATGAGCCAGGCCATGGTCCAGAACCATGGCTGTGAGGTGAGACAGCACAAAGATCTCAATAGCTGACAGACCTGATGAATATATTCTCCCCTAATAGTGTGAACTTGGGATGGGACTATCTGTTTATTAGACCAATGTCAGACATTAAAGTCAGCATGAAATGAAAATTCACGCTATCTATTTTCTTAAAGAATGTTATTGATCATTATTGTGAATGATTTACCCCATACATACATTTTTTGACCTTGTAATTTTTAATCAAAGAGTCATACCAACAGACTTCTTTCTGGTATGGCAGACATTTCTAATCATTTAGTCAGCTTAAACCCTGCCCCTTTCTTACAACTGACTGCAAATTTACATTCAGATCTATCTCCATCCATTTAGCAAGTCTCCGACTACTTTTTTTATTTTTCTACAATGTTTCACCTGGATCTATGTCACGATATGGAAGAAACGATCTATTGCTACTTCCGTATCAAGTAATATTCTGTGTAATATATTATTAATATTAATAATTAATATTACATATGTTTGTTAGCAATCACACCAGATGCTGTATGTCTTGGGAAAAAAATATGTTCTGATTGGGGAAAGAAAGATCTACTTCAGGTTTTTAAAGAAATAGTTCACCCAAAAATTAAAATTATCCCATAATTTACTCCCCCTCAAGCCATCCTTGGTGTATATGATTTTCTTCTTTCAGCCGAACACAATTTGAGTTATAGTAAATAATTTTGGATTTCGATATAAGAGAAGAGGAGCTACATCATATGTTGGGTCAGATGTCATCCTTTCCGGTCGTTGCCGGAACCCAGTGATTATAGTTTATAAAGTTTTAAATATGAATATTTTTTTTACTAAAACCCATCGCTTCGCTTCAGAAGGCATTTTTTTAACCCACTGAAGTTCAATGGATTACTTTTATAATGGATGCGCTTTTTGGACACTATTCAATGTCATTACAAAGTTGGGAACTCCGATTGTATTTGGCTGAAAGAAGAAAGTCATATACACCTAGGATGGCTTGAGGGTTTTAACAATTTGTGATAAAATTAAATAAAAAATATTGTTGATGCAAACACAACTATTGGTAGTGTTCAGGAAATCTTTTATTATTACAGTAAGTAGTGATGTGTTTATCCAGTGGGTTTAACCCTTTGAATTGTTTAAAAAAAAATCAAGATTTGTCTTTATACTTCAGAATATTTAAAAAAAAAAAGTAGAAGTTGAAACCGTCTTCAGTTGTGGACACCATGCAAGAAAAAGCTAAATAACAGCATGAAAGAATTATAAATAATGTTTTAAAAAGACCTGTTGCTAATTCATATTGACGTGAATAACAATAGTTTTTCCACTGTTTTTTTAGGAGAAGCATGAGCGTTACCTTCTGCTTTTTCCTCATATTTTGCTCATCCTATCTGCCAGTCCAAGGATGAGTGGCTTCATCTACCAGGTCAGAAACCAGCTGCTGTCAGAGCTGATTAATGCACAGTCTCTTTGTTTCTCTCCACCACCCCCTAAAATACCATCAAACCACAGCTTTTCAACATGCACATTAAAATAGAGCTTGCAGCTCTAGCACAAAGATAAAACGTCTGCTTTGTTTCTCTTAGGGCAAGCTACCTTTGAGTGGGATGACGGTGACCCCATTAGAAGACTCTGAAAGTCATAAAAATGCTTTTGAGCTTTCGGGTAAGGACAAACTGACTCACATTTCTTTGAGTTCAAGACACAATCAAGTGTTTTTATCATTCTTAGTCATTCATTGACTGTGCTGGTGTGTGTGTCCATCCAATAGGAAGCATGTTTGAGAGGCTTCAGGTGATCTGCTATAACAAACAGGATCTGCAGGACTGGCTCGAGCATCTGAACCGACAGACCAAGCACACCACCATGGCGGCTCCTAGCATGAAACCCCTCACTGTTCCCTGCCACACAGTGAGTCACCTGTTCACCTGTTCAAGCTCCTACTACTGGCTGTAGTTTTTAGCCTCTGGCCAAAAAAGCCTCCGATGACGCAAAATCACGATGTTTGCATCATCGGAGGTTTTTTCCCAGACACACAATACAGAAATCTCTCGTCTCAGGGGGACATGAGGGAGGGAGGGAGGGAGGGAGGGAGGGAAAATACTACCGGCTTTCTACTTACAAAGCTTAAAGGTCCCATTCCATGGATTATTTTTATTATTTTATAATGTTTCCAGGGGTGCCCTTATAATGTTAGTATGTTTTTTAGATCAAAAATTGTTATAATTTAAAAATAAAAGGCATATTTCCTAGCCTGATTTCATTCCCTGGTTTGAACGCTCTGTTTGAAGGGGCGTGTCTGCTGTGAGACTTCAATGTAAATGCCCTCTGCTGTGATTGGCTGACATGCTTGCATATGAAATATCTGGCATTACATGTGGAACTATCTGGAAAACTTTTACTATTACAGCTATTATACGTTTTTACTATTACAGCTATCTGGATTAACGAATCGTGAGAAGTTTTTTAGGTATTTAGATCTATTCTCATCACATAAAAGGTTAGTTGAAATTGTCCCCTTCGTCAGTATGAAACGCTGAGAGAAGCCTGCTTGATATGATCCCAGGTTAGAAAAACAGTCCGTGGTGAAATGGACAGAGCAAACTAACAACTTCGAATTAAACTTTTGCGGTACCCGATTATAGATAAACATCAACCATGTCTGTTGACATTTCGCCATCAATACGCCTGTGATCCTGTGGGCGGAGGTTAGTCAAAACACGGTTCTGGTGATGTCACTAATGAAGGAAGTAGAGGGGTGTAGTCCAATCCAGCCGTTTTTTGTAGTCAACTTCTGTAAAATAAAATATCTCGCTTGGCATTGAACTTTGAGCTTTATAATTTTACAGATCTTATTTATACTCTAACAACAACATTACACACTAACTAAAGTTTGAAACATGGGATCACGCAGAACGGGACCTTTAATGCTAATCAGTGAAGTATCCCTTTAAATATTCATAAATATAAATATGAAAGTTTTTAAATATCTAAAAGTATACAGTTTATGTCATTTATTTATTTATGAAACACTTTTATAGCCACTATGCATAAAAATCTTTACAAAAACTTAAATAGCTTTACAAAATATAGCCTAGTCAAGCGCAATATAACACTGTATTTTGTACAATGTATTTTATTTACATATATACATTTATTTATTTATGTATTTATATAGCCTAGTCAAGCGCAATATAACACTGTATTTTGTACAATGTATTTTATTTACATATAAACATTTATTTATTTATGTATTTATTTATTTATTAAGTATTCATTTAGCTAAATACTTAATTTATTTAGCACTTTCTTAGCTGCTATGCAGAAGAGTTTTGCAAAAAAGTAAAAACCACAAACTTTAAAGGGTTAGTTCACCCAAAAATTTTAAATTTGTCATCATTTATTCAACCACATGTTGTTCAAAACATCTAAGACTTACTTTGATCTTTGGAACACAAATAAATATATTTTTATAATCAAATTTAGTTTAATTTAGATTAATTTTTTTAATAATTTTAAAACTAATCCAAATGAATTGAGTTATGTGAGAAATAACCTTGTTGGTTCTTGCAGAAGCTAAAAAGTTCTTCGTAATACAGGAGAATGAACTTCATTGGTTCTCACACGTCAAGTGAACATGCTTGAGCTTCTGTTGACCACAACTGATGTGTGGTGAATGTTTTGTGAATAAAAGCTTAAATTCAATCTGTTCATCATATAAAGTGACCGTGTCTCTTCATAAAAATATTGACTAAACCGCTCAATCCATATGGATTAGTTTTACAATCAATTTTTTAACTTTTTGAAGCGTCAAAGTGGTGGTTGCGAAGTTGTCTATGGAGGGACAGAAAGCTCTTAGATTTCATTAAAAATATCTTAATTTGTGTTCCGAAGATGAACAAAAGTCTTACGGGTTTGAAAAGGAATCAGGGTGAGTAAATAATGAAAAATTAATTTTCTTAATTTAATTTGTATTCTCCTTCAGCTATCCCTTTACACATTATAAAGTCAAGCGTAATGTAACACAAACATTTATTTATTTATTTTGGGTTGAAATGTGATCTGTCAATTATCTTCAACTTAAATGTCAGCTTAAATTTTACCCCTCTAGCTCCCGTCTCACCCTCTGACGCCATCCAGACATGCAGAAAGCCGGGGCCTGACAGTTGCTCCTGCCTACCACACCCTACCACATCCCTCCTCCCATGGGGCCCCACACAGCACCATGATGTGGGGCCCCCTGGAGCCCCCCAAAACCCAGAAGCCCTGGAGCCTGAGCTGCTTGCGTCCAGCACCCCCACTCAGGCCCTCAGCTGCTCTCTGCTATAAAGAGGTATGTAGCATACTGGACTTCCTGTTACAAATATTGTGGAAATATAATATTAAATGCAGTATAATATAAAACAGAAATCATAATTGTTGATTATTTCCCTTGATATTGTAGTCACTATTATTTTGAGTAGTCTCTTATAGCTCTGCAAGTCTCCTCTTCACCTCCTTTCCTATTCTTTCCATTCCTCCTCCTTTTTCAGGACCTCAGTAAAAGCCCCAAGACAATGAAAAAGCTGCTGCCCAAGAGAAAGCCGGAGAGGAAGCCGTCGGATGAGGAGTTTGCACTGAGGAAGAGTAAGTCAGCAGGTTTGATGTGGTTATTGAAATCGAGAGATTCTGAAAGATCACGTGTCTGATGTAACCTCTGACCTGTGCAGGTACTGTAGCTCTGGAGGAAGACGCTCAGATTCTGAAAGTGATTGAGGCCTACTGCACGAGCGCCAAAACCAGGCAGACTCTGAACTCAAGTAAGTCTCGTATGCGGCCCCGTCCACCTCCGTCTCTTTTCTTCTAAGACATTCCTCATTCATATCTACTTCTCGTGTGTAACATAGAACAGCAGTCCTTTATAAACTAAAGTCTGTTGATCTTAACAAGTTTATTCTTGGATCTCTTATAACAATATCCTCTCTCTTTTTTCCTCATCATACTTAATGTTCATTTATTTATCTCCCCCCCACCACTTTCATTTTTACACATTACTTTTTCATTTAATCATTTTATAAAACTCATTTACTATGTCGGTATTATTGGTTCTCCCATCTATGTGGTTGCACCACCCATGTCCATTCTTTGGTTGGCCCCCTTGTTTTATTCTCTATCCCTTCCATTTGCAATTCTCCCTGCCTCCCCCCTTCCCTTCATTCACATGATTTGATCCCCTTCTCATCATCTGCGACCGGACGGCCTCTTCAGCATGGCAAGGCACTGATCTCATGCATAACCACGTCTTGGATCAATCCAGTGTGGACTCTCTGGGCCGCCGTAGCAGTATCTCAAGGCCCGAAGCCACCTCAGACCTCTCAGAGGACTCTGACTATGACAGTATATGGACGGCCCACAGTTATAGGATGGGCTCTGTTTCCCGTAAGAGCTCCTACATCTCCCACCAAAATTAATCTCCCCCTCACTCCTCTTATTTTAAATGACTTTATATTTATTTGAAACTATTTATGTATTTAATGATGTCACTCTAATGCATATTTATTTTATTCATTTTTATTTATTTATTTCTCAGTGTTGTATTAATCACACCTCATCGTTTTCTGCATATATATGCACTTTCCCAAAGCAGTTCCCTGTTGCCTTGACATTTAAACTCCCCCTGAAACCACCAACCTCACTTAACTCAGTTTTTTTTTTTTTTTTACTTTGTTTGCCTCGCATTCAAAATTTATTTAAGTGTCCTTTAAAAAATGATGTTCTCATTCCCTCATTCCCAGATGTATTTAATTATTAACGCTGTTGAAGGTACAATGCACTCCAAAGGCAACAAGGACAGGTTCTGCTGTAAAAGAAAAAAGATGGTAAAATCTCTTAACGTGTCTGTAAATAGAGTATTGTCATTCATCTGAAATGTGTGGTATTACCTTGGACTTTGTTTACTGAATGTGAACATTAGATTTCCGCTCTGTTGACATGAGGAGTTGGGTCTTTATCAGAGAACTTCATGAATTAGTGTTCATGAAATTCATAAGTATGATTCTCAGATGGCACCACGGACAGTATTGGGGACGTTTTGTTCATACTTATGTGATATAAATGTATTTATTTTCAATTTGTAAATGTATTTTGAATGATTTTGGACTTTTTGTATGCTTGTATCTAACATGTAAGTTTATAGTGGTGTCTATAGTGAAAAGTATGGAAGTTTACAGAAAAAAAAAAAAGTTGAATTTAATGTTGGTTGAAATTCTATTAGAATCCATTTAAATCAGGTGTGTGGATGATAATAGTCAAGAGTTCTTCACCATTCATTCGAGACTGTCAAAGCCTCAGTGTTTGATGCTTTTCCTCTTTTATGTATGATGTGTTTGAGAAAAACAAGAAAACCAACTTGCCAATTATTTCAATAATGACAGAGTATAATTCCTCATGTTATGTGATTTCTTGTGACCAAGTTCTTCTATTCTGTGGTTAAAAAATGAACGAAAAGAAAATATGTATATTTACTACCTTTTTGTCGGTCGTTTACTGCAGATATTCTTAAAACTGTTCAACAGAGATACTTCAGTGCCGTTTCCGTGATTTGAAACCAAGACATTATTAATGTGATTGTTATATATATGCAGAGTCAAATATATGACAAAATACCACAAACCTTGTAATATAAATTTTGAATAAATCTTGGGTTGTTTTGTACAGTATGCTTATCCTTTCAGGAATTGATCTCTCACAACAAAATATTTTTTTCTTATTTTCGTTTAGTGGGTTTTGTTTCTGGTTTTGATGTTGTTTACAGGTTTTTTGTGTGCGTGTGGTTAAATTTCAGTTTTACCATCCTTCAGGAAACCCTTGGTGCTCTTTTTGTTTTGTTTTTTTGAATGCGTTCATTTTTTTGGATGATCCGATCCCCTCTCTGCATGACTAACTCCTGTCTCACTCTCGCACAGTCCTGTGTAAGTTTGATCCAGTCCAAACCATTCTTTGAGGCACAGTGGTCCTGTCCTGAGCTAATCAATAAATCCAACTGAACTAAACCTCCTGAAATCAATATGCGGGGCTTCTCTTTTGAAACAGGACAGTGGAAAGATGCCAGTCCAGCACTGATAGTTCCTGGGGAGGAGAAGTTCAGTGTAGACGAGTTGAAGAGTAATGGTCAGAGTCTTCCGGAGGAGAAGTAAGACTGCATATTTGGCCATTCTTATGAACAGCGTTTATAACAAGTGTTAAAAAAGGTTGTTTGTCAAGAGAACATGAATTGAATAGAGCTTCAGCATTATGATATTATTATTATTATTATTGAAGCATGCACTGACATATCCAATATCCAATGTTTCCTAGGAGCCTTGTGGATGTTGTTTATGCTCTCAAAGATGAGGTACAAGAACTTAAACAGGTGAGTGTCTGTGAGGGTATGAGGACGCTTTTCTTAATATTTAAATGGATCTCGTAGAAAAAATAATTATATTGCCTGGTTACATGATTTTACCATCTCAACAGGACTATAAAAAAATGAAGAAATCCTTGGAGGAAGAACAGAGAGCCCGGAAAGATCTGGAGAGGATAGTTAGAAAAATGCTAAAGAATATGAACGATCTTTCTTGGGATGAGACCAATTTATGAAATGCCCCCTTACTATGGAGTCACTATGGCATGGTGATGGAAAAATTATGTGATGGGAGGTAAATGTAATACATTTTTCTTCCCATCTCATATTTTTTTCTATCACCAGGTCCCTTTAGGGGCACCACACCTTGCTAGTTTTGTTACACTAGTGGTTAGGTGACCTTGAAGTTCAAGTTCAACACTGAAATTTCAGATTGCTTGAAAGCACCATGGACATCCAGGAAGTCTTTAATAATAACATAATGATACATATTTGGCCTAAAATGGCTCATTCCAAGACTTTAGGTCTTAGGTCTTTTAGTGCATCTACACCAAGCAGATTTTTTTTTAATTTAGTTTGAAAACCCTACAAATTTTATAGCTGAACAATCATGATGTGACTTGTTTGCTTGAAGTCGTACCTAATCAGGCGCATCTTCAGCATCTCTTCGGATGGCATGAATGTCCCTGACAAGTTCTTCTTTCACCTAATGTTATGGTGTTTAGACAGACAGTACCTCAGTCTTCACATTCCACTGATGTCTGGGGTTGTGAGCGTCCTGTTTTTCTACAAATCACTTTTGTGATTACAAAGGTTCAAGAGATCGTCGGATTTTAGTTACATTTCATTTTTTAAATAACTTTTATTCAGATGCACTCTGATTTAAAATGCTGAATCTGTGAATATTTCCATTATGTGGTGCCATGAACCTTTTCATTCCATTTAATTATTGTTTACAAATGATTTAGATGTTTATACTTAAACATTAATTCAACACTGTACAGACAAAAAGGTATGCTGTTTAATGAGGAACATGAAGCTAATGCTTATATATGTTGTTATGTTTAATACTTGTTTTAGGTGCCATTGTAACTCAAGCTGTGACAGGACTTCATTATTTTAATAGCTTCTTTATCACAATATGATACACATCATACCTTCATGCGAGACGAGTTATGACTATTCATTTCAATGTCACTTACTTAGTGTGAGCAAAGCGAAAGCCAAAATCTTATTTATGGACTTCACTATCTGTGACTAGTTACTGTACTTGACATTTATTCCTCTAGCTCTTACACAACACTAGTAGAATAATCTCATTTGAACTCATGTAGGATATTTATTTAGTGTTCTTTATCTCAGATCCATGTTACTGTAAATTAGTTCTGTAAATAAAGAAATTTGTTTATTTGCTTTAATTCAGTGGCATCAGTTGGGCTTTAACATAGAATTACTAGAAAATAATACTCTATTATACACTTTTTTTTTTTTAAAGAATCTTATATATTGTGATATACACAGCCTGGCTTAAAAAAGGCACTGTTTGGATTTAAATATGCCTATTTAAATCCAAACAGTGACTTTTTTTTCCCAGGCAGATTATATATTATTTTGATTCTATACACTACCGGTCAGAAGTTTTGGGTTGGTACGATTTTTTTTATGTTTTTGAAAGAAACCCTTTTAAGCTCACAGGGATGCATTTATTTGAGCAGCAAAAAAATGGTAATATTGTGAAATATTTTTACAAATGAAAACACCTTTCTATTTTATTATATATTTTAAAATGTAATTTATTCCTATAATTGCAAAGCTGAATTTTCAGTATATCATTACTTAGTCTTCAGTGTCACATGATCCTTCAGAAATCATTCTACCGTAATATGCTGATTTGCTGCTCAAAACAGTTGCTTAATATTTTTGTTTTCAGGATTCTTTGATAAATAGAAAGTTCAAAAGAACAGCAATTATTTAAAATGTAACATTTTAATTGTCTTTACTGTCAGTTTTGATCTATCCTTGTTGAATAAAAAAATATATATAAAAAATAAAATTAAAAAAACTGACCCCAAACCTTTGAAAAGTAGTGTGTGTATGTATGCATGCATATACTTATAAAAATAAATATATATATTTTTTTGTATTTTTTCCATTATAATTATAAATTTATAGGCCATTTTCCCACTGTAAAAACCATGAACCCACAACTCTTAAAGTTTAAACTCTTCATGTTTATTCACCACATGAACAATATGATAACGCATCTTAAGAGTGTGTGAACAGCCATGTGGGGTGCTCAACTCAGGAGTTTAAGCTTTAAGTTTCTGTACTCTGTCAAAGGGAAGGGCATGACAAGGATGACTTTATGCCCTTGTCTTTCGTCTGCACACAACAGTTCTGGTGAAGGTTGTTCATGCGCCAGGCTCTATTACAGTGACAAGGCAATCGAGTCCCTTTGTGGGCGATGATTCTACTTCATTGATTTACAATGGAAAGGATATAATTTTGCTGGTGTTGGCAAAAAGCTCAAATGTCAGGCTTTTCAGAATGCCAGCATTGCCTTGTTCGCAGATGAATAAGGAGAAAGTCACCTTTTGTCTCCTGTTAAATATTCCTGCATAAATACAAAGGAGCATAATGCCCTCCTGATAAAAGGAAGCCCTGATTTATCCTGATTTATCCTTTAGTGTATAGATAAAACCTGCAGATAAATGCCAGGTTGGCCTTTTCATTTTTGTTCTCTGCGGTGCGCTTCTCTTTTTACAGCGTATTGAGTTTGGAAGACGGGTGTCGCTTTCAGCGACGCTTTGGTTTTGTGAAAAAGGACACAACTTGCACTGCCTTGCCATTATCAGTAAAATATATAAGTTTATCACCAAAGATGCTTCAAACCTGCACTAATGGTGTTTACATTGGTTTGAAGTCTGAGTTTATAGGACATAATGGGTATGCAGTTTAACAATCTGTTATTGTTGACAAAAAGTTTGACTCCCAGTCTCTTCATGGTAACGTGCAGTTAAAGTGCACTACCTGTCGTTGAAATGCGAAAGGCACGGCAGGACTCTTGTGGACATGGAATCAATTAGCTTTTGACCAGACTACACACACACACACACTCGCTTGTCTAAGAACCTGTCTTTCCCTTTCTTTCTCTCCTTTTTTCTATTCAGTAGCCTGTGATCATTTAGATTTGACATGCATTGTGGCTGAGCTGGTCTCTCTCTTTTGCGCTCTCTCTCTCTCCCTCTTTTGCTACTGTCTGTCATTAATTTCCAGGCTTTACAATTTGCCAAAAAAGAAAGAGAAAAGAGTGAGTGAGTGGTGGAAGGATAAGAGCTCAGTGTCCTTTTGAAGGGGTTTGTTATTGCACAAAAACAGCCGCCCAATAATTTTTCGTCAATGTTTAACTCTAAAAGCTTTTCCCCGTCAGCTTTTGAAAAGAAGAGCAATAAAGCCCTATTCATACGGACTGAATAAAAACAGTCCTCTGGGGGCTATGACCGAAGGGCTTCTTTTCTTCTGCCTCTAATCAAATAGGAACTGAAATGAATTAGAGTTTTCTTATGAAAATAGCCTTTGTTGTCAGGCAGGCCAGTAATTCATAAACAATAAGCAACGTCATTGTGTGGCTAGTAATATATTCATGCTGTGGAAAGGCTAGAAGGCAGTGCAGGACTATGGCTCTGTGAATGAGGGGAGGGAAGGATTGGTCCAGGACTCTTCATTTGCAGTCTGCACAGTGGGTGGTTCTGGTAACCACCAGTTTCTCTCCGTCTCTCTCTATTTCACTCAAGCTCCTGACATGGTCTCCTCATTTTCCTCATGCTCTTCCTTTAATAATGCTTTCTTTTCCATCTGGCTTCTTCCAACAATTCCTGGGTGAGTTCGACCTTATTCGAAGGCCTCCGCTCTTCCCTTGTGTTTTGACCTGTCAGGTTTTTCGTTTGCTTTCACATTCCCCTCCCCTCTTCTTTCCTCTGAGCAAAGCTATATATTCTTGAGAACTTCAGGACGCCGTTGGATTCTGCTCCCAAACTCGTCCATCTTGGAAAAAGTAGTGGATTATCTGATGTAGGACGGTATGCGTATGAAGGTATGCGGTCTGAGGGCAAGTTGGATCTTGAACCTCAGGACAGGATTGTCACTGAACACAAGTGTCTACTAGATCATTAAGGATTAGCGTTACTCTTTTAGTGGACCTGGAGGTCTGTCATGTTCGTTTTCCAACTTAATATGTGAACATTTGCTGTCATCACTGTTTAGAGTCCATCACTTCTTTCTTGCTGTTCTACTTCGGAACTAACAATGGAGATTAATGTCTATGACAGATTTGTCAAGCTTGTTTCCATCTTACGTTACTTGGAGCTTTTTCAAATAATCAAGGACTTGGTATTAAACAAGATATCCTTTTGGCATGAAGTTTTCAACTGTCATGATCGAAAATTAGAGGAGCTCCTGCAACTGGTGCTATGAAGGCTTGTGTCATTTTCATCAGTGGATTTTTCATAGCCTATAAGAACTTGAAACCTGCTTGATGACACTCAAATAAATCACCAGCTATCAACAGTACGTGAGTCTTTCTGCCTGTTGTGATAATATTGAGTTTTGTCGCGAGTATACTTGAAAAACTAATTTATTTGAGTTTTCTAATGAGTTTGACAACTTCCTGAGAGATTTAGAGGTTAATGATGGAGGAAAACCTAAGTTCTCTTTATTTCTAATGAAAAGCGCTATTAAATTTACGCTATTAAATGTTATAATGGCGCTGAGGCATTGAAATAAGCGACAGCTCAACTCCTTCTTTGACAACAGCGCTTCAAGCGAAGGATAATTTCTCCGCCCACTCGTCTAGTTTTCATATATTTCACAACGTAGCAGACACATTAGAAACACATTCAACCGCTTGAAAACTTTTAAGATATTTTAACATTCAAATATACATCAGAATGCGCGTTACCTTTAAGGACGGATAGCTACCACTGAAAAGTCTCGAACGTAATCTTCCTGTCTAACCCATCCCATATGTCAGACGAACACAAGTTTATATCTCCTGAACCTCCCGCTTTATAATATCTTAGAATAGTTTGTAAGATAGCTGCTTGTGTTCTCGTTAAATCTGTAAGTTGGAGTGTGTGTCCACGCCTCCACGGTGAAATCACTTGTTCTACAGTGTCGATAAGCCGTTGAGTCAGTACTGGAGCTCAACAGCAGGTGGCAGCGTTGCTCCATGAGAAATTCGAGGACGTAAAGCCAAGCCCAGCAGGCTGGAAAATGACAGGTGTCATAAATACAACTTGAGACGTTTTTACACAGGCAAGTTAATGCTGTTGAGCAGGCTTTTTACCCTCTCCAAGTTTGGTGTGCAGGTGCAATTTCATTAATCATTTCATATTTTATATAATCATTAGCCTAATTTCTGCAGTTTCTGTGTAAATGCACGTGTTAGAACCACTGATCTATATAATGACTTTATTCATTCTATATAGATCAGTGGTTAGAACCTATTTTTTTACAGTCTATGGTTAGAACTATAGCATTGGTTGTCGGCCATTAAACCCAAACTCACGAAAATTAGCCATGCTTTTATTATAGTAAAAAGTTTGTAACCATGTTTTTTTTTGTGTGTGTGTGGCAGATTTATTACCATTTGTATAACTACAAATACCACAGTTAAACTATTGTTAGTGTAGCAAAACCATGGTTAATTTGTGGTTACTACAACAACCATGCTTTTTTATTTGTAGGCTACTAAAACCATGGTTCATTTTCATAAGTGCAGATTTTAACATGCACACAAATGGTCATCACTAACAGCTATTAAACAGCAGTCCAAAACTAGTTTTTCATAATACAGTTAAGTTAAGTTGGTATGAGCCACCACACAATCATCAAAAATATGGAAATGAAGTTGTATTTTGGGTTAAGATTACGTAACAGCTACCATGGTAAATACACAATATTAATGACCTGTCTGCTAATAGGCCTAAAGCATATAACTGATCCTAATCAATAGAATAAACATCATACCTGAATGCTAATCCTTCCCAGCTAATGTACCAGCTATGTAATTCATTGGTACTTTTTGGTAATTTCATTATTTACCAATTGAAAGTGACGTGACAAGCCCACTCGGAATTTGTCCTTTCCTCTGCATGTAACCCAAGTGTGCCACACAAGTCCTGAAAAGTGAAGCCAAAAACATTGTGTTTTGCTCATAAATCCCACCCTCTCCATGTAATCTAATTGAGGATGTAAGACAATGTACTGACAAACTAAACAATCAAATATATGACAGTGTGTCATGATTGACAGATGAGATTGACAGCTTCTCTGAGCAAAGTATAGTGAGTAGTGACTGAAGCACCAACAGACTTTTTTTCAGGAGGAGATTGGAGCTTTAACTTAAATTTCTACATTTTCATAACTGTTTATTTCACGCTGAAATAATGAGTTGTTCTTGTGTACCAACTTTGCACTAAAATGTACTAACCGATTCTGCTGGAGTATGGGCGGGACCTTGATAGTGCGGCTCCACTTCATGCTCACTACTGCGCAGACTCGAGTCCAGAATCAGCGCCATATTGGGATTTGGGACACACTTTTCTACAATGGAAGATAGTAAAGGTGCGTTGTCCATCTTTTTTTACAGTCTGATTTAACCCATCAGTTAGTGCACACACATTAGGATCAGTCAGTAGTGGACACACACACCTGGTCCCGGAGCAGTGGGCTAGTGGTTCGGGTGTCTTGCTCAAGGTCACCTCAGCCGTTTCCTGCTGGAAATTGATAATCGAACTTGCGACCTTCGGGTTACAAGTTCGACGTGAACCATTAGGCACAACTAATTGAAAACATAACAAAAAACAATGCATGCTTGTAATTTAATTTGCCCTTTATATATAATGAAGTGATATAGCCTACAGCACGCGGCTATGTATTTCCGTGTGCAATCGAAGAGTGCGCGCTACGAGAACAGTGCTAAAATGTCTGACAGGAAAGTTTGGTTTTCTGAGGTGAGAATTTTTTTTTTCCAATTTACGAAAATAATTAGAATAATGACACTGAGATATAGCCTGACAGCATTTTATTTGGCAGCAGCACGCTTTACTTGCTTCTGTTAGACACAGTTTGTCGACAGCTTTTACGCACGTCTTTCAAAATAAAAGTCTCGCATTAGAAAAACATTTAGAATTTTTGTTTTTCTTTCGACTACACTCTCTGCTTGTTACCCACTCAAAACGGACTTGCAGCCCACTTTTGGTTCACTCCCCACCAGTGATAGATAGATAGATAGATAGCCTAGATAGATAATTGATAGATTGATTTTAGCCTAACTGTCCCGATAATATAGACTACTGTTCTTTTAATAGCGTTAATATTTTATTTGCCTGTTGCTCAGCTTATTACTAATAGTACAGTTAAATGGTGTATTTTAAAGAACTATTGTAAATTTTGAATTAACAATGTATAGTTATTATAGTTTGGATATCACCAGACCAAGCTCAATCTTTTAAAGGAATACTATGCAGTTTCCATTTTTATCAAACAGCGACCCCTAGAGTCGCTGTGAAGTACTTGTATTTAACGTTACTGTCGTAAATACCACTCACGCAGAGCCTCTCTGCACTCACGGCCTGATCCCCTCCCACCTGTATACCGCGCTTTCTTCGTCGACTCTGCCATGATTCACATCTGAAATGCGTGCTTGTGTCTTCCATAGAGGCTGCTTCATATTGTTGATGTATGTAACATCGTTCTGTAAAGCAAGTCGTGATTCTCGCGAGATTTGGTGGGGCACTACCTCTCAAACCTGCTTTGCTGGTTTTGCCAGCATCCCCCTCCTGCTTTGCTATCAGGATGATTCGCCCTACTACAAGTTCGTTTACCATCTAAATTACTTCGAAGCTGTTATATTAAGGTACAAATCTTGCATAGTGTTCCTTTAAGATTGAACATTGGTCTGGGGAGTCTGCTCTGTATTTTCTACTGCACAAGAGGCGTGATCAACGTTCAAATGACTCTGTATGCAATTGGATAGTCCTTCAACCAATCAGACCAACAATCCAGGTGACGTACTTTGCAGAGCGACGCGAAACTTCCAGGCAGGAACATAGACAGTATATAAACTGGACACAGCGACCCCATATCAACGGAGAAAAGTGAAGTCAATTAGAAGCACCCACTAAACTGAACTTGAGACGTAGATGTCACGTGAGCAAACTGTCTGTCCTCTAGTAGCTGTGCCAAGAGAAATCTGAATCATTTCCTTCCGAAACTTGCAGAGACGGAGAGTGTGAGTAGGAGCTGTCCATGAGCTAGGAGCAGGAGCAACTTTTGCTAAGTATTCTGATTAATTATTTTGTCATTTTGCCTCCACGTCCCCCCGATTGCCCGCGAGCTTCTCCTCCAGTCCATACGGTAATCTCTCTACTGTGCGACAGAGAGTCGCGTGGTTATGACGCAATCGTTAGCCTATTTTTACTAAAACGGCTTCTACGGGGCCATAACGTAAGATACAATGTAATGGAGCCTCTTATACATTTTTGTGTTTCTTTAGAAATAAATAATGGACAAATGGAGTCTTTAAACGCCTCAGATGTAAAGTTATTCACTGTCAAAGTGACGCCAAAATGAATGGGAGTCAATGGAATGAATGGCGGCGCCCGGGGAAGCTTCAATGTTTTCCGGAACATTGGCCCCCGGGCAGGAAATGGGGGGGAGGGGGTTGCTATAGAATGCTGAGATATATGTACAATATATGTGTAGCCTACATTACAATAACAATTTTCGGAAAAAAAACAACATTACGATGTCCAGAAAGCAATTTCAATAGTAGGCAACATTGGGTTTAATTTGCCATTTAATGAGATCTACTGTACTAATATATATTGTTAGTGCCGAGAATTTTCACGTGAATAGAGAATAGAGAAACGAATAGAGTGTCTCAGCTCCGAGTGTGCGAGACTGTGCGCGAGCCACAAGAGACACTGTATCCATGCCAGTGGATGTATTTGGAATTTTGATTTCAAAATAAAATTTCCTTTAAGCTCTGTGTGTTTCTTTTAAAGGAAAAGTTCACACAGAAAGGATCATTCTGTCATCATTTACTCATGCTCATGTAGTTCACATCTTATGCTGCACTGGCAGCCTCAGTCATCATTTATTTTCATTGCATCTATTTTCCATACAATGGAAGTGAATGGTGAAGAAACTCCATTTTTGGAACAATATGGTAGTGAGTATCGTAAATGTACAGAATGGTCGTTTTTGTGTGAACTATGCCTTTAACAGGTAATGTGCAGTAGCTGGCTTGATCCCGAAGAGGGCGCGCAAGACTGTTATAAGAGACTGTTTTGATCTCACTGCGCTGATGAGACTCGCTTTATAAAGGTTGAACAGTTGCCTATTTGTTTTGCAAAGGCCAATTTGTAATTGGACTACATGCGGAATACAATTTAAAGACAGAGTAACTAATTAACTCAGATTTAATAATAAAAAAAAACTAGGAAAAAAAAAATGATACATGATTATGTTGCCCAATAATTAATAAACACAGTGGCTTTCTTTCCCTTTGTTTATCCAGCAAAAATAACTCACCATACATTACCAAAAGTGCAAATGTCATTATTGTGGTTAAATAAGATTAGATTTATTTTACAATTAAACATCAAAAGCTGAATCAATAACCCCCAAAAGTATAATTAAAGTATAGTGACAGGAAATTCTCTCACCATTATATGTGCAATTGTTCACTGCTACTTCCCTTTCAGAGAGACATGGCTTCACACACACACACACACACACACACACACACACACACACACACACACACACACATATACATACATACATATATATATATATATATATATATATATATATATATATATATATATATAAAACAAGATGTGACATTCAGACATGGGTGAAAGGAAAGGCTCATCTGGTTTCTTACTACATTCATAAATAGATGGGTGTTGGCATGGGAACACACCCCTGGCTGCTACCTGAATGAGGACGCAGGGCCTCTGCAAACTGCACATTTTTACCTACAGCCGTATCCATGACAACAAAGATCCGTGCCCACTATCGGGCTCTACTATTGAATATTTGATTGACAGATGTCCAAATGTCAACCACTCCCTCTCAGGTAAACAGTCCAGGTGGTTTTATTTTTTTATTGCAGATATCCTTTCCTTTGCTTGCACACACTATATGCAGCTTGACAGGGTCACAGGTCATGCACACTTATTTTTGGCAATATTGGCTTGACGCTAACTTTTCTCAGAAGTTGAAAAATTTAGGAGCGCAGTAAGATCTTTAGGGGCGCAATGAAAAATTTTTTTTTTCTTAATAAAGGGATATAAGGAGACATTTATAAGCAAAATTACTTCATTTATTTGAATGCAAAAAGAACATTCAGGTTTTTTTTTCTGCTGTAAAGCAGTATTTAAAGGGATAGTTCACCCAAAAATGAAAATTCTGTCATTGAATACTCACCCTCATGTTGTTTAAAACTCGTAAGACTTTCATTTATCTTAGGAACACAAATGAAGATATTTTTAATGAAATCTGAGAGCTTTCTGTCCCTCCATTGACAGCTACGCAACTACCACTTTGATGCTTCAAAAAGTTCATAAAGAGATCATAAAACTAATCCATATTAATTGAGTGGTTTAGTCCAAATGTTCTGAAGAGACACACAATCACTTTATTTGATGAACAGATTTAATTTATTCACATATATATAAACATTCATCAACTCACATCAGTTATGGTAAACGGAAGCTCAAGTATGAGGTTCATTCTTGTGTTACGCAGCATCTTTGAGCTTCCCCAAGAGGTTTGTTCTCCTGTCAAGCAGGTTCGGTTGAGCTTTTGTTTATGTTCGCTGATGAATGTTTATGTTAATAAAAGCCTGAATTCAATCTGTTCATTATATAAAGCGATCGTGTCTCGATCGAAAATTTTGACTAAACGGTTCAATTCATATGGATTTCTTTAGGAACTTTTTGAAGCATCAAAGTGGTAGTTGTGTAGCTGTCGTTGGAGGGACAGAAAGCTCCTAGATTTCATTAAAATATCTTCATTTGTGTTCCGAAGATGAATGAAAGTCTTACAGGTTTGGAACAACACGAGGGTGAGTAGTCAATGACAGAATTTTCATTTTTGGGTGAACTATCCCTTTAATTATGTAATTATTTTTACTTCAATTTTTATTAAAGGACTTGGAAAAAAGAAAAAAAATAAACTTGAAAAAAGAAATGGCGACTCGTGGTGACTGGTCAGTAGACGAGGTGCAGACGTTCTTCTCGTTAGTAGCCGAGGAGCGGATCCAGCGAGAGATACAGTTTTTCAGCAACTTTAACGAGCAATAAACCCACCCACTTTGAAGCGGTCGCCTACTAAACTGCAGTGGAAAAGCAAAGCGAGCCGAGCCGTACCAAGTACCGCACCGAGTTGTACCTTGCAGACAGTGGAAAAGCGTCATAAGGGGCCATACAAATCACATATCGCGTCTTTTGCGCGTTCAAGTTCGTTATTTCAAATGTAGGCGCGCTCGTTTTTCTAGGCGCGCCTATGCCGCGGCGAGATGAAAACATCTAAACTTTTCAGATTCTAACAACATCGAAAGCTCGGCCGAACTCCATAAATATATCTAGTAAAGCTAATGCAAGGGCTAGAAATCAATTTATCATTTGCTGATACTTCCTCGTTATCATGAAGAGCGCAGTTCATGGTTGCATAGCAACGACAGACGGTACGGGAGCGCGCATGCGCTTGTGGAAAGCAAGGAGACAGCGGCGCGGGCGCGCTTTCCACGCGTTTTTAGCTTAGCATAGGGACGCGATATGATGCACTGCGCTAGGAACCCCATTTATTTAAAGCGCGTTTGTGTGGATCACGTGATTATTCATTTTTTCAACAGACAACATTGGTTCATTGGTCTTTGTACAAAAAACTTTTTTGTTAAAAAAAACTTTATTCGCATACGTGCACCTAAATGCGTTTTACACATTTACTGCACACATCTATTTTTAGTCGCAAATGCCAGTGTCGAGACCTGTGTTTGTATGTGCTTTTACTTCTTTTTAAATTGACATCAGCTCTGACTGCCAGTTCGCTGCTTTACTTAGCGAGTGTATTTTTATATGTGATGCGCATTAGCAGAGACAGATCCGCTATACAGAGCTGGGCCATCTTTCATAGCAAAGAGACGGTATTAATCCATCTCCTCGGCCTAAAATAGGCGCTGTACTTAAAGTACCACAGTCTCTTCCATATTAGAGCGTCAAAGTGGAGATTCAATCACAGTAATGGTCAGCGTCTCACGGCGCATCTCCATCGATCCGGGAGACAGTGTATTGGCTGCATTAGTGAAAAGGAAATTGAGTGCTATTTTCTAGTCGTCACAATCTATTTGTCATTCAGAATTGAGACATGCGGGTCTATGGTTTGAATATGAATGTCAAAGCTGGCCTGAGGTCTCTCTCTGTCTGTGTGTGTGCGTGCCTAAGTGAGATAATTCCTTGTAAAGTATCCAGTTTTTCTATAGTATTATGCTATGTACTGCTATACTATATATGAATATGCTATATAAATAAATAAGGTCAGTTAATAATATATATTTGAAATAGTTATTAATCTTTATTAATATATTTAAGAACAACTTGAATATTAAAGTATTTTATAAATTATATACAGCCTAAATAAATACATAATACTTTATATATTATTTAATCTGTGTGTGTATTTTATATACACTGCCTTTGTGTGATCCTTCATGTGCCACACAGCCATATGGACCATTAACCCTCACAGTTTTATCTAACACCAGTGATATATACTGTATATGTAATACACACACACACACACACACACCAGATGGTTATATGCGGTAAAATGCGATTCAAATGAATACGGTCAAATTTGTAACTAACTGTTATGTAATGTTGCTTTACTGTGTTTGAAAGCGCATTATGCATGATTTAACTTTTGACAGGTTATTTGTTTTCTTAATAAAGGCGCAGGCAGCACACAGCGTGCGCAAACCCTTTTGTTGTGAATCATTACGAGCACTGTAAATTCTCTTATCTCTAGCTCTGATAACCCATTCACAATCTGGCCATAAAGAATTTGATAGGCTAATTGAATAGGGCTTCGATGCACACTTTTGTAATAGAGCATTATAAATCTGGAATGGAGGTGACAGGGGTACAAAAGGGTGCGCTTTAGGGCGAGACTCCCTCCCTTTCAGCCGCTGACTTTACAATAAGTTTTGCAGCTTTGAATGTTGGGCTGTAAGAGAGTGCTCTCTGCTTGAATCGATTGCCCCCACCTAACAAGTCCTCTGCCCTCCAACATTGAGAGAGCGAGAGATGGATTTGTTGAGGGCAGTGATACAGAGGCCTGGCTGCTATCTTGATCCTTCATGTGCTGCATAGCCATATGGACCATTAACCCTCACAGTTTTATCTAACACCAGTGATTAGCGTCAAGGCCTTGCAGTCCTATTGACGGCATGTGTATGCAAGGGAGATGATGCACGACTATTACCTCTCTAACATTTATCTCCTTTTGTCTGTCTTTTCACATTCAGGGAGAGAATTAGTGGAGGTCTGCTGACTTTCTGATGTGATGTTGATAGCATTATTTGCCAGTTTGTGTGAATTGCTTCCCTAATTTGTCTCTTCTCTTGTGGTTGAGTCAGTATTGGATGAGGTGGTCTTGTTCTTTTTCTTCTGGCTTGTAGCACAATAGGTTACATGTTTATCTGTTTTAAGCACACGTTCCATATTCCCTTTTTTCCACTTAGTGTTTTAAGAATTGTTCCAGTGTGCCATGTCATTTTTCTATGTAAGTCAGTGATTAGTGTGGCCATGCAGTAATATATTAATTATCATGGCATAATCTTAGACGTAATATTAACTTGTTGATTTCTCTCTTTTAAACAATACTTTGTGCATTCACATTCATTTCATTTTCCCTCTTATGAAATTAGATCTCTTTTAGCAAATTTGAAAATATATGTTTTTAATAGAAATGTGGTTTTATAAATATTAAAAGTTATTTAATTTTTTCTCATCTTGCCTGTTGGGTATGTGAGAAAAAAGACAGAAAGAGTGGATTAGGTGCCAGTGGCAGAAGTTTGAAAACGGCCATATCAAACAGCTGAAAAGAAGAAATCGATGGAAAATTGTCTATATATATTATACTGAACAATATATTAAAATGTGCTTAAGTAAATATTATAATTAACAAGTGGATAGTTCTCGGGATATTTATATTTGTCTTGCTTATATTTTGGCTACAAAAAGAAACTATTAAATATTTCCACTGTCATTGAAAGCAGATTTATCGGATGCATGTTGATATAGCAGGGGCATGTTGTCACACGGTATACGGAGTGAACAGGATTATAGGATTTTCGGCAATTAATACATTACAGCAGTTATAAAGCACAAAACATTATGAAATGACAAATTTTAAAACATTGTTTTGGACAGAAATTTTGGTTACACTTTTTATATATTTTATATATTTACTATTTTAAGGTGTCCTCCTTACATTGTAATTATAGATTTAAGTACTGAGTAATAATAAACTACATGTACTTACTATAGGGTTAGGTTTAGGATTAGGGTTAGCTGCATGTAATTATGCATAATTTACTGTTACTATAGTAAGTGTGTTTAATTTTTTCTCAGCTTGCCTTTTTGGGTATGTGAGAAAAAAGAAAGACAGCCTGGATTAGGTGGCAGAAATTCAACTAAGCCCATATCAAATAGCTGAAAAAAAGAAAAGAAAATCAATGTAAAATAGTCTGAAATAGTTCATAAAATGTTTAGCTAAAGCTGTCTGATTGTTTGGAATAATACTGCGTCTGCCTGCTTTGTTGACCATTGGTGCGCTGCACCCACGACACCCACTGAAGCTCTGCTATAGAGTTTGACCCTGACCTGCTTAATGAAACTAAGCTCAGTACGACATTTAAGTGAGGCGTTTTACTCGTGTGGACCTCACAGTATGCCTGTGTTTTGTTTCAGGGCGCTGGGCACGCACATACACTCACACTCACTGCACTAATATTTATGTATGTTTTATCTGTAATGGTGTTTAGTGTGCTCTTGAATGCTGAGGGTTGTTGACAGTGAGAGGGTAGGTGTGCGCTGCCATCACTTTACCTGTCAGAGCGAACACACACACACACACACACACACACACACACACGCACACACACACGCACACACACAAACCTGTCAGAGAGTACGTTTTGAGTCAATGGTGCTACATGGAAAGGACTGTAATGGCGTCTATTTCGACACAAGTGCTGTTCTCTTAAATTGAGTGACACTTACATTTCTGTCACTGCAGCACAGACAGTGCAATTTACAGGATTTGGTGACTCGCTTCATTTATTTATTTATCTATCTCAAAACTGATTAATCAACATGGAGTTTAATTGATGTAGTGGATATTTCGCTCACATGAAGCTAAATTGCTTTATTTGGTTGAAGAGGTTGGAGAACTTGCGAGTCTTAAACCTAATTGTTCTGGTCAAAGGGTTAATGACACATACTGTAAGAGTGTTCACGAAAGAAAAAGACAATTTAAATAGTTCTTTGAACTGTACTTTTCTGTATTCATGTTGGTGTCATGTGGTTTTGAAAAACCTTTATACTATTATTAAGAAAAGTTAGCCTACAATTTCATGACTAAAACTGCTGTATGGTCTAACCATCAAGTGATAAATAATGTATTTTCTTTATACCATGATGCATACGAGTGTACTCATCTTAATCATTATTTTCAAAAACTGTAAATATATTTTTAAGTTACTTATTTATATTTATATATATATTTATATATATATATATATTTATAAGTTTTTTTTTTTCCAAGTATCATGAATAATTATGGTGATGATATTTTACTATCTGACCTAACCTTGTCTTGTCATAAAAAACCAACAAAGGTCTTCAGGTATCCTCTCTCTGTGATATAATTTCCTGTTTTATGTTTCTTTTTCTTGTTGCTTGCACCACATGTCTTTGGTTTGGTAGACAGAAGTTAAAAAAAAAAGATAAAAGTTGCACCGCCCTGACAATTTTTGAGTTTATGCCCCTAAAAATGTCAAATGATTTTTAATATAGAAATTAAAAACATGCTCATTATAGAATAGATGCATTCCGGTCATTATGTGTGAATTGCATTTTAATGTTTTTTTTTTTTATATATATTAATCGATCAGGATCAAGTATGTGAGGTATTGGTCAGTGATTGGAAGAAACTTCAAGTGCTCTAGTTGGAACGTACAGAGTGGTTGAAGAAGTAGCAAGAGAAAGATGTGAAGACGATAACTCGAGTGCAGTTGTGCAGTTCTCCTTTCTGTTTGTAGGTGGTGCTTTAGCTGTGCGTTTGACCTGGAAGACAATTTGACTCCATAATGAAAATCTAAACCTTGGCAAACTGAAATCAAATTTCAAGGAGGCCTTAATTTCAGTTCATTTTGTCCTTACCTCAGATCACATTTTCTTCCTATTGTTTGTGCAGTCGTTGCAATATCCAGGGGTCCTCAGTTTTTGAACGCTAATCAAATTAAATTTGACCTCCAACGAAAATATACACTCTATTTTAGTATACACTCTCTCATTATCTCCCCGCCCCCCCCCCTCTCTATGAAGGTGTTTGTATATCCTCCTGGACCATGCAGATCCAGTCGACGCTTGTTTGTATGTTTCGATGTGTGCGCATGGGGTGTTGTGTGTATGTGAGACAGGGATGTGAGTGATTTTGGCAATTGCTGAAGTGGGATGCGAACTCATCTTATTTACCAGAGAATAGGCCAATTAAGGGCGAGTTGGGAATGAGCTGTGGTGCAGGAAACCAAGTGAATGTTCCATTGATTAGCAGTGTTCGCTTAATCACAGTCTCTCATAAGCTCATGTGCCGCTGTCAGCTGGGGCTTGCTCTTCACTCCTTTTCGAGGAGCAAAGGTTCGGGTGTCAGCGTGGAGGTGACACAGGCCAGTGATTACGTTTCCGTCTCCTCAAAGACATCAGGATGTCATCCAGAAAAATGAGGCGCGATTAGCTCCAGCAACTTTTCCTGCCGCGTGAAAAATAAGAATTCCCAATTTGCAGGAAATGGGAAGTTTTCATTGAGGGAAGGCTCTGAATGAGCGCTGATGCTGGCGTTGTGTGTGTGTTTGTGGAGCGTAATGGATGGTGTAAAACATCAGCGCGTATTGACGCTTTTTCTCCTAAAGCCCTGCTTCCCCTTTTTTCTAGCCTTGCCTAAATTTGCGCAAATTGAAAAGCGATAAAGAAGCAGACTCGTCTAATAAGCATTACTTATCATATTAATTAAAAGAGGATGACACAATATGGCTGACAGCTGTGGGTTTTGATTTGTTGTGTTGCTAATGTGACACTCATTATACAGGTCATGGTGAGACAAAGCCGCAGGGGTAGCCGTGGTAACATGCAGATGCAGAGACTGAGGCCTGCTACACAAACACTGAGGTCTCGACTAAACAGCCCATAATTACCTCAACGCGCAGACAAACAGTAACCATGGAGAGGTGAGAGGCAGTTATGACCTCAGAGCGGGACATGGATTCAATTCTGTAATTGTTTTTTTAATGGAATTAGTTTTCGCCAGATTTTTCGAGAGGATCCGTCTTTCTGCGCAAAAGCTCGCATTCAAAGGCGCCGGCCTTAATGACGGGATGAATGCTGAACTGGCTGTGCTCGGCTCTTTATCTTCCATCTCCCTTTCATTTTATGAGGTTTGTTGAATATGTAGAGTAGCACCGAAAACATATTAGCGCTCTGACCCGTGAGGTGACTATCTTCCCGTATTCCACCTATCCTGTTTTATTACCAGCCTACCATTCATTTGGATTATTAAAGGCGAGTCTGAGTACAGAGGGAGTTTTTAGTCGGTTGGAGAGCTGCGAGTTGCTCTGAAGGGGTCCTCGGTGGGACTCAGATGTGATGGATGCTTTTTTGGGACTTCTTCTCTTCTGAAGTTTTGAATATGGCGTTTCAAGTTATATACAAGTATTAATTACCACGTTGATGTTGATTACCACAAAAATGAATTTCATTTCAACAAAATCTGTTACGGTGAGGCAGTTAAAATGGAAGTGACTGTTAAAATACTCACTTTCTCAATGGTGTTTCAACAAAACATGAACAATATGCCTGATTTACATGATTTTAGTAAGAAAACAATTCTTACTAAAAAGGTTCTGTGTTAAGTTGTATTCAATTTTACAACTTCAATGACAACCTAACGCCTAAAACCTTAAAACAACCATAAAAATGAGCTTGCATCTCAAGTTTTAACAGGAGAATGAATGTAAGCACTTATAGAAAATTATAGCCTATGTGTCATGCTTCAAAAATTCACTTTCAATGCGAGGTAATCAACATGAGTTTAGTATTGAATGTTCCTTTTACATAGTCACTAATAATCTGAAGATTTTAAGTTAATAAATAAAACATTGGAATCCATTTCCTTGCCCATGAAAATGTTGAAATGAAATGGCATTATGCAAATCTAATCGTACTATATGCTATATAAACCTCTCTTAAAGCATTTTGAATATTCATACCTCCAAATGTGTGTGTGCGTGTGTGTGGTCTGTTATGTTTGAAACAGTATCTGAAATGACTGACAAAACATTTCTGCTTAATACAGTGAAGGACGACAGGACTTCATGAAGTATTAACCGGCGTGCTGATCATGAAGTCCTCTCATGCACATTGACTGTTGCGTTGGCATGCAGATGAAAATGATGTTGTTATGGCTGCATACTAAGAGGAGGTGTGTGTGTGTGTGTGTGTGTGAGCGAGCATGTGTTTAGATTAAAGACAATATAACTACGCGAAATGACTTTTCTGTGTGTGGCCCTAGAGACGGGACGTTTTCTGGCTATTTGAGCATTTAGGAAACCGCTAGAGATGGTTCATCAGAGCTGTGGTGTATTAGATGTGATCTGACAGGATCTTATGGAGATTCGAGCAAAGACCAGACCGGGGAAAGAGCGAGGTGACGACGAGGGGTCAGGATTGGATGCCCTGAAACGCCAGAGGGCACACAGAGCTGGAGGTCACCGTGGTTGGGTCAGCTCAGAGGTGATCCAATTCCCCTCTAGTTTCAGCATTTCTAGATTGTGCGAGATTGTGTGCGGGTCCTTTTGAACTCACTCCGCTCAGAGGTCAGCAGAAAGAGATGAAGAACCATAACGTATCATAACAACACTGTGTGTTTGTATGCTGTTGTGTGTTTGCGTAGCTGTGGTCGTTTTTAAATTGATTTCCCGCGAGTTGAGTGACAAGGCTCTGATTTCAGTGCTCATATAGAGTATATACGTTTATAAGTTTTAATGTATGTGTGAATGGCACATTAATGTTGGCGCTTGTGAATCTAAGTGACATTGACTGGGCCAGACTGTAATTAGGGATCGGGTTGTATGGTCTGTGAAAGCAATGCATAATGGGATGTTTCCTCTGACACTGAGCATTTCCCAACAGCTGCCTGTCAGTCTGATCTCAGCCCCTTTAAAAGAGGACACTTTAATTAGTCACAATCCCTAGAGGAGCCTCTCATTTACAGTCATGCCCATCTTGATGTAAATCAGCTTTCTACCCATCACTCTTTTCTCCTTTCACTCCTTTTTTATCTAGTTTCCCTCCATCATTCCATGGCTCCATCATTATGTCATTTTATTCCCCGCAGCACACCTGTCTCTCTTTCACTCCATATTTGAAGTTCATTTTATCTGCCCTCACCGTCCCACCTATTCATCTACACCATTTCTCATTTCCTTCAGCTCTGCCAAGATGACTTCTCTAACTTGACCACCCAGACTTACTTTGGTCAACCATTATTTTTTGGTCCTGGGTCAGTGACATCATGCTAATATTTTGTCTGCATCTATTAATTTATTTAAAATATATATTTTTTGTTATAAAAATGCAACTATTACTCTATAATTACATTTCACTTTCATAATTTAGGAGGCCCAGAATCATAAATGTCAGGGTGTTCTGACTGTCCTGTTATGATAATGAAGAAAAACACCCTCATTAAAGGAGGTGGATAAGAAAAAAACGTAGTAATTTGAGTAATTTATTTAGTAAAATAATTTGGCATAATGTTTTATTATTAATAATTAGAAAATAATGATATTTTAAAAAATGCTTTCAGTGCGTATTGATATTTGGGGGAAGGCATCATGGCAAGGTTAGCTCAGTTCAGGTTTTAAAATGTCACGTCTCCCCAAAAATGTAATAATTAATAAAACTTTAACAATTCACATGATTATTTTAATTCATGTATTAATATAAATATTATATACTTTTTTTTCTTCATTTTTGGTCATTAAATGTAAACTTTTCTTGAAAACTGTATTTTTTCCCGAAACCAACATTTCTGTTTAATGTTTTAGGCTTGATTTTCCAAAAGATTTTCCTTATCTTTACTGTGGACACTTTTTTGTTGTTGATCCATAAACCAACATGGACCAGTATAGAAATTCACGTTTTGTGTAATCTGTTGCTTTCATACTCCACATGATGCTTTGCTCATCTCTGTACATGTATGTTCTCGTTTTCTAATGTGCTCAACTTTCACTGACTTTCTCCCCTCCTCTTGTATTTTCAGTCAGACAATATGTTGGCCAGCCTGGTGTATTTTCTGCTGACCCCAGGAGTGTTTTTGTGTGGGAGGTGACATTGTTTCCTGACCCTGGGGAGATCCTGTCACGATGCACACTCATCTGGTCTCTGATTGCTTTCTCTTTCTCCTTGTTTTTCAATAGCACACTATATCTCTCCCTTCATCTCAACACGCTTTGCCTCATGAGGAGCAGTTTCACCTTGAGCGGCTCAGAGTTTGATCCGAGCACCGCTTTGCCCCATCCTTAGAAATACAGGTTGTTCACGGGTCAGCAGACTACTGATGACGGTTATTTAAGGTTCTGCTTTTCCACGCATCTACAAGCGAAAACATCTTCTTTATGTATAATGAACATTCATGTTTAGTCACTGTCTTGTCTTTTACCTTGGATTATATTGTACATTCGAGTTGTTTTCTGGCAATTTTGTCCTCTTTCTTTTCTGTTGGTTTCTTTCCATTGTTCATGCTCTATTGTGAGCTCAGTGAATGGAACAACATTGCTGCATGTTTCCTGTCAGTCATGTTGGTTTTAAAGGAGAGTGTGAACTCATCGACTGTTGACTGTTGTGGTGCCGTCAGAGCTGTCCATCTCTCAGTGTCAGCCAGTGAAGTTGTCATTTCCAATGTCATTCTGACATGGAAATAATCAAGCGGAGTCAAAAATGTTTCACCCTCCTCCTCCAGCACCCACTTTGAAAAATGTTTGTGCTCCTACTCACGCACCTCATGTGGCTTTCAGCTTGTTGATCCTCTTTATGAGGCTTTGCGACTTTGACATTGGATCTTTTTTTGAAGCGTCCTCTGCTATTTTGAAGTTATGGCATATGATTAAACGTTTTAGCGTGTTAGCAAAAAAAGTCAATTTGCTCATCCCATGGCTTCTGACTCCAGTATGTCATGGTTCAAGGCTAGAAAACACTACATGACATCAAAATCTGAACAGATCTTAAAACACTAGGCATCAAAAACTAGTTGACTTTGTAAATGGTTGCAGAGAAAAACTGGGCATCACACACTACCAGTCATTCCGAACACAATAGACGTATACAGAAATGAATGCCTTGTTGCTTGGAGATGGCGACGCATGACAAATGAAAACAATGTTTGTTCTAAAATCAGCTGAAAATAGTTTGCTGTCCTCCGGCTGGATGGAATCATAGTCTCTGCCCATCATACACTACATGATTTCCTGCTAAATCTATCAACTTTCTCAAATCTGCAGACTTTCTGCAACTTGCGCAGACTTTTCCAGTCTGCAAATGCAGACACAAATCTGGGCAAAAATCGGTTGTGTATTTAAGCTTTTAAAATGAATATTTCTACTCTACTCTTCCCAGCAGCATACAGAGTTGGCAGACTAATATATGGGCCAATATAAAGATCTCTTGATGTTTTTATGTCTGGCAATAATGCACCAATCGTGATATGATCAAGAATGGAAAGCAATTCTTACAGGTTTGTATAATACACTCTGATGTGTACAAGGAAACGGCCTCTTTAGTGTGGTGCCAGAGCTCGCAGCCTCTGGTTTGACAGTGTGTGTCCATTAGACTGGGGTCAGTTTCACTTAGAGAAGGCTGAGACGGAGCCCTTGAGGCCTTGGAGTCAGAGGTTGAAGGTAACATAGAGAGGCTTTTTAGATCTAATCCTACTGAGGTACTGTAGACTCTTCATCTTCAGACAGATTAGGGTTGATCCAATATAGCTGCCAGAGGGATTACTGGCGGCTCTGTTTTTGTCATGCCCCCTTGATCTCTTTTTTGTTAGGAAGTGTCCCCCTGAGTCTCACGTCAGATGTCTGGGCTATGTTCACATTACAGGTCTTAATGCTGTGTTCCAATTTTATGCTCAGATCTGCTCACATATTTATCTGTGTAAGAGAACTGTGTTTGTCACCTGCCCTGCTCTCGTAGCATCTCTTCACTGACTACCCACACACAGGTTCTCCTATTGTTTTAAAGCGCTGCTATCACTGTCAGAGTGGCGTAGTGGTTAGCTTATGTGCTTAGACACATTTGAATTGTAGTGCTTATATGGGTGTCTTTGGCTATTACTAAAAATATTAAAGTGATTCATGTTTGTAACAACAACGATAAATGATTATAATTAATATGGTCGCACATTAGTTTAGGGTCCAATTCTCAGTATTAACTATGACTTTTGCCCAATGTAGTTGTTAAGTTTAGGTGTTGGGTAGGATTAAGGGATATAGAATAAGGTCATGCAGAATAAGGCATTAATATGTGCTTTATAAGTACTAATAAACAGACAATAATATGTAGGATAATAAGCAACTTGTAAATAGTGGGAATTGGACCCTAAACTAAAGTGTTACCATTATTATTATTATTATTATTATTATTATTATTATTATTATTATTATTGGTCTCTCATATGGGTGTCTTTGTGCATTGTTATTTATATATATATATATATATATATATATATATATATATATATATATATATATATATATATATATATATATATATATATATATATATATATATATATATATAACTGTTGTGCTGTGTGTGCAGTGTATAATGATAAATATACACTGTGTGTGTATATATACATATATATATGTATATATATATATGTATATGTATAACACATATATATATTGCTTTTTGTTTGAAAGATATACTACAGTGTTTGTTTTTAATGGGGTGTCTTTGCTCTTATGTTTGGTGTTGATGAATGTTAGGGGAGATCCACCATCTGTTAGTGATGGACTGAAGGACTTCAGTGACATCATGTTTGTCCTGTCATCCCCAGCTGCATGGCTCCACCTGTTTACGCCATCTCAGGCTGACACACTTGTCACAAAGCCAGAACATTCAATTTCAACATTTATTTATGGATGGCACCTTTTTCATCCATTTTTCAGGTGTTAGTTGAATAAGAATGAAAGAACCACACAGCATTAAAAGGATAGTTGAAAATTCTGTCATTTACTCATTGACTCGTTTCCAAACCCATATGACTTTTTTCTTCTTCTGTAGGACATAAAAGAAGATATTTTGAGAAATATCTACCAACATCTTCTTTTGTGTTTTGCAGAAGAAACAAGGTCATACAGGTTTGGAACAGCATTAAGGTTAAAGGACAATTCACCTTAAAGTTACAGCGTCTAGAGCAAGGAAAGGAAGAGAAAGAGAAAGTGTAACCACGGAGCACTGACAGAAGCATGTATGTCTAATCATCTCTTATGAACCATATGTACTGGATTCTAATATAGCACTGTGTTATTCAGGGCGGATGTCCCATGAGTCTCTGCAGAACCGTCAAGCTGATGAGACAGCTTTATTTTTTCTCTTCTATTAAGTGATTTTTAATCAACCCAATGTTTGCATGAGGATGGCCCAGGGGACCTGACCAGAGAGGATGGGTTTTGGAAGGGTGGACCCTGGGGATATCAGCTTTAACTGCAGGATGTCTGGAGATGCTCAAGATGAGGATGTCCTATCGGAGACGCCATAATTAAAAGGTTAAACCTCTTGCATTAAACCTCATTGGCGGGAATTACATCAAATCTAGATTACTTCTTAGTTTTCTCGATTCGGATCAGCTCATGTGTGTCGTGAAGCTCTTTTGGATGGATGTTGCCATCACACAACGGTGGACATCAGCTCTTTTTCAGAAAGAAGGTTGCTGTTTTTCATTTCATTGATTTAATCTTGCACTTTGCAAACAGACCTGCGGCCACTGCTCTCCATCTCACTTTATTGTGTTACAGCCTCAATACACTCAGCCAATTCCTGGTGTCCCTGCTTAGAGAAAAACACACACGGGCTGCCATGGCCCCTTTGGCATGTTCAACTGTGAATTGATGTTGTGCTGATGCTTTTTGAGGGACATGCATGAGGACACTTCTATTTCCCTCTATGCTGTAAACCAATTATTGTGTCAGCCCTGGAGAGCACAGAAAGGTAAATATCAATAAGTTTTGTGATGCATACCTGAATTTCTCCATCTATCCACATCAGCCAAAGTTGCACGCACGCATCCTTCCACAGTGCGCGGGCGCGTGCACGCGGTCCAACAGACAGCGGTGGGGAGATAACTCCTAACTTTGTTTTGACACTTTTGATTAAGGACCATTGAAGGGACACCTGTACTGCGGAGATGAACAATAGCCGGGCCCCAGGAGAGATTGATTTTCTGCATGAGAAGAGGAGTCTTTGTCTAAAGCCACACGCTCCTTTCTTATGCTAACGAGCCATGGAAGATTTCCAATTCAATTTCACCTGAGCGCTGGTCAGCTCTCCGCTCTTTTGTGCGGCGTCCCTCGAGCCCCCCAACACACTCGCACACGCACGCCCAGCTGCAATTTGGCTTTGGTGGGTGGGGAGTCCGCAGGGAGGTGGATGGAAGATTGACAGGTGGCTTGGAGCTGTGATATCTCTCGGCCCTGTTGCATCACAGAAGCGGTGTCAGCGTCCCAGGCCTTTACCTTAAAAGGCAGATCAGGGGCATGCTGGGATTGATCTGAAATACCCTGATGCTTACAGTGTGTGCATGTTTATACAAAGCCATTAGTGTCAATTCTAATTTATCCGCTCTGGCATGATTTATACCGCTGCACAGACTTATCCCGGACAGCACAGAGATATTAAGACGAAATGATGACAAGAAGATTCACTTATTTTCATTTTTATTCATGCTTTTAATGTTACTGTAACTGGCAAGCATTGTTGGTGATGCAACAATTATACCCAAACAATAACAATGTTGTAATCCTCCATGATGACTGTGCCTTAATATTTACAATCACAGGACTCTGGAGCTCAGCTCACTCTCTTCCAGTAGTTATGCACTGTGCCTTTAACTCCTTATTTAAAGGGGTCCTATCATGCTTTTTCACTTTTTCAACTTTAGTTTGTGTGTAATGCTGTTTGAGCATAAAAAAGATCTGCAAGGTTACAAAGCTAAAAGTCCACTCCAAAGAGAGAGATTTTATTTAACAGTATTCACTTTTCAAGAACTACAGCGAACGGCTCGTTTCGACTACAACGCGTTTTTTCTGGATCTTGTGAATTCACAATGTTACTCATTTAAATATTCTGCGCCCACGGAATACGCAAAAAAGGGGGGCGAGGCCTGATTGAGCTGCTGCTATGTCAAAGAGACGCTGGTTTTCCATCCCTTTTCCAAAACTTTTTTGTTTGACATTCCCAAGGCTGACTAACTTTGAGAGGTTACATTTTATTTTAAACACTGTTCCTGAACATTATAACCCCAACGTTTATCTGTGCGCTGCACATTTTACCTAGAACAGCTTCTGGAACAAAAGAGAGTTCAACGCAGGCACAAAAGCTTCACCTTAAATGGAGCAGTTCCCACTTTGTCGGGACAATCTGTTGTTTGTGGACCTTCTCTGCTTGCCTGCTAGCCAACATTAGTGTTGATATAGTGTTAACTGTAGCTTTTGTAAGCTCTCGCTTTTGTAAGACTGTTCACCACCCCTTGGGGAAAATAACCATGGTTTTGTGAACGATTACTGTTTGTATTACCACATGGTGTATAACATCTTATTCTAAAATGTATTAGAAAATTACACACACAAAAAAACATACCACTCTGAAATGCCCTGTGAAATCAGTGCTTGCAAAGTCCTTGCATGAAATCAATTATGGACGATCCTCTTGTTTGTTAACATTCTTAAGTCTGAATCAGGCTTGAATTTGTTTGAAACTGACGGCATCCTTAATATTTACACCTGAGCAGATGAAACTCGCGGTTATGGTAACGGGCGTGACATTTCCCGAACACGCGCTAACCGGTGCCAATCACAACACACCGGGCCAGCTTACTAATCACAGCACATTTCATATTTTGGAAGGAGGGGCTTCATCGAAACAGGATCTACATGGTGCGTTCGGGCCAGACTGGGGAGAGAGGTGCTATAATAATGTAAAATATGTGAAAAATAATGTTTTTTTTAACTATTAAGCATGAAAGTATATTCTAGTACACTGCAAACACAAAATCAAGACTTCATAAAAGGGCATAATAGGACCCCTTTAATATTTACCTTATGAAACTGTTTTTATTTTTTATCTATACATCACACATGAGATCACTGTAATATTTTACTAGTCTCTACAAGACTCCTGGACAGTTTTGTCATAATTTACCTACCCTCATGTCATTCCAAATGTCATACGACATTCTTTCTTCTGCGGATAGAAGAAGATATTTTGAAGAATGTTTTTGCCCATACAATCAGAGTCAATGTGGTCCAAAACAACACTGCCATGGTTGCTTAGTACATACATTGACTTTCATTGTATGCACAATGTTTGCATTTCCAGGAAAAAAGAAATAAAAAATACCACAGTAATTTCACATCCTGTATGTCTCTTCTAAAATTGAAAAAATTCTCAACAATGTCTCAAACAGTGCAGATTTGTCAAAATACCAAAGTACACAGTCAGAGTTTTCAATATCTCTCATCAAATTCTTTGTTTGAGTTTATCTTATAGCTCTATACCTATATATCTATACCTATAGCTCTATCACCGTATGCCAGAAATTCTCATTTTTGTCCATTGTTTCTTTCTCCTACAAAATTGTGTCGGAGACAACTGATATGTTAATTAAGGATAGCAGTCATTTTTTGTAAAAACAAACTTGAGATACTAAACGTACTAAATATTTCTATTTTCTAGAACTTTATTTATTAGTGTGTAGATAAGAAATAAATTATCTGCAAACTTAATTGAAAATTTCCCCTCTTAAAGATGACCTTAATTAAAGCATAGACGGATTATGGAGGTAAATGGCACAACGACTGATTAAGATTTTGTAGTGACTGAATTCAGGCAAATGATAGAAAGAAATGCTCTTATTAATACAATGCTCACCCTAAAGCTGAAAATTAAAATGTGAAATCTAATACTTGAATAGAGTTTTTCAGCTCTTTTTCTGTTTTAATGCTGCTATAGAAATTAATTAGAGATTTGCGCTGAGTTAGTCTGAAAAGCAAGTGCTCTTTAATTAATTTTTTCTCAGTTGATAGAAAAGCACACATGGATGAAACTGATCCAAATAGCGCTTTGTTTTGGGTTAACGAGCACAGAGCTCTGCGAAACCTGATGACCAAGTCACTCAGATAATAATTCGTCTTGTTCCAGATGTTGAGCTTGTGTTGAGGAGAATTATTAAGGTTTCGCACATTGTTTTTCTTCTGGATTTTGTTTACACGATTTAGTGTAACTATTTTAAACATTTTACTGATGTGTATTTTTACTGAAGTGTTGCCAAGACTTCATGGTGGCACCTCAAATGGCTTATATAAAACAAGAAATTTATGATGCAATAATCTGCAATTATGTTGTGCTATCATGCAAGAGTGACTCAGCCATTAACGATTTCCCCCCATCGCATAGCGAACTCTTAATTAATTTGTTGCTTATTTGAGCGTACGAGTAGCTGGTTTTCCTTCTGTATCGCACGTCTTTATTAGGTAATTCGATACCTCAGCTAAAGCAACATGTAATCTTTGCCCAAGGAAATGATATATTTAGTGGCAGGGGTATTGTTGGGCCTGTTACTGTGAATATGAAAAATAATTAAGGCTGTTTGATCCTGAATAGACGCATGACTGTTCTTTGAGACGTGCTTTCTTTGGACTCAGACTGTAAAATCGTTTGAGTGCTGTTTCCTGTGGCTCTTTGCACCATCCTCTGAGCGCAGTCTGAAACATGCTCACCTCCGAAGCACACATTGGGCCCTACAGGCCCCTCTCAGAGAAAAAGGGAAATGACTAAAAAGAATAAAGGAAAAATTGAACAAACACCGTTCCTCCTGGGTTTAGTGTCTTGGTAAAATCCCAAATCCCCTCTTTTTTATTTTTTTAGACTCCAATGCCGATTCTACGCCTGCCAATCTTAAGAACAGGATTTCCTTGGTGTGCTTCCCATATTCCTGTCTTTCAGTCTCCCTCCTCCTCTCTGCAGTGCTGGAGGCATGATTAGGGGTGTTCAGCTCCTGCCCCCGCATGTTGGTTACAAGATGCCCCCTTCTCCTCTTCAACTCCCTCGAACGCACAACCGACATTTCTTACCTTTAGAAGCAGTGGGTCGCTCACACGAGCACTTGTTTTATTAATTCGGTCTGATTCACGTCTTCATCACCTTCAGTCATTGATTACTAAATTCAGATCTCAGGCTTCTTTGGCGTTTTTAGGATGAGAGTTGATTCAAGGCTGCCGAATCACAAGACTGTCATCATCAGAGCTGAGAGGAGAAACATGAACTGAATAATCAATCAGCTCATATGAACGTCCAGTATACCGTACACATTTGTTTTGCATTTTTCTTGCCGTGCGGCAAGACATAATGTAAAATAAGTTTATAAGTTAGTATAAAAATCAGACATTGCTGCATGTGAGAGTGACACTTAGAAACAAGTTTTTAGTCTTTTTTTTATGATCCAATTTATCTTCATTGTATAATGTTATTGTTATTAAATCTAAGAAATGTTTGCTTTGTGAAAAAATGACATTCAGTTTATTTCTCTACAACTTTTAACAAAATTTACACCCAAAGTGCTCTACAATTAAAAAAGAAGATAAAGTAAAAACTTTACGAGCAAAACCTCTTATACAAAGGAGAAACAGGTGAAATTTAAGTAACAAGAAATCATTTAAACAATGCAACAGCAACATTTTATCTTGCAGCATATTTTTACAAAATTATCTGAATGATTTCATTTTGCTGCTTAATTTGAAGCAGCATTTTTCATAACTGATCTTTAACAGTTTTGGGACTGAAGAGGTTAACTGTGCAATGTGCTGGTTTTGCCCCTATTCTTGTCCACTATGAACTGGAAATAAGTCTGTGGATCAGACACATGACCTGTCCTTTGCTTTTTTTGAGTTTTAGTCCCCTAATGACCATTGGAGCTGTCATTCAGTCACTCCGGCTCATACATCAAAGTCAGACACCATTACCAGCCACGGTCCTTTCATCTATGGAAGATGAATGTAAAGCTGTTATGCGATGCCGATCAAGTTCACGTGTAAGGTCAACAGTCACCCAAGGGTCCATTGGAGACAGGTAGAGGAGATGAGGTAAAGTTACACCTGTTAGAGGAGACAGGTGCTGCATTAATTAGGTTTAATGACTCCTCCTCCTACTCCACCCACATTTCAGTCATCTCTGTCCTTCTAAAAACCTACATCCTCATTTTCAATTCCTGTTTCATTAACAGTACTGTAAATGATTAGATTTGTATAGCCAGCGCTTCATATTATTTGTGTGAGGGCTTGTAGTAAATAAATCAGAATGGGGCATGTTTGTGTGATGGTTAAATGGTTTATTTCAGAAGCGTCATGCACATGGCCCCCTCAGAGTTTGACTGATTAACAATAATACAAATAATGTGAAGATCAAAATGAATCTGCATGATTATTGTAGTTTGAAAAGTGTTTGTCTAAAAACCTGTGGCAGAAATATCCCATATTCACGTACATTTGGTCTGCGTAATCAACTCTCAGATCATTAGCTTTAAGACAAGACACTACAGGTGAATAGGGTAACATTTTTAATGAATAGATATCACCATACTTTCTCCAGCTGATTAATCACAGTAAATTAAGACAATTATTTTGTATTACAAGTTTTCTGAAATGTTGCATTTTCTAATTAAATATGCACTCATTTGCATACATTTCTAGATGAGAAATCTGCCTGGTACAAAATTCTTGTTTGATTTTGTTGACATATTAGAGCTAAATTTATTTTTTTTTTTTTTATTAAACACTTGAAATATGTATTTTGGATGTTTTCTTTCCACTAATTTGACAGAAGTGGAAAACATAATAGCCTAAAATGTGCCTGACAAAACAATAGTTTTGCTTGTAGTGTCTTAAACAGAAAACCTAACATCATGTTACTTGAAACTCACTAAATTGAACATCTCAAAATGAGTTGTTATAAAAATTAATTTGTTGTTCAAGAATTGTTTAAAAGCTTTAACACTTTGTTTTACAGAATCCTTGTTACACGTGTTATACAATAGAAATTGCATGTAACTAACCCTGACCCTATAGTAAGCGCATTACTCAGTACGTATAATTACACTGTAACACAGACACCTTAAAATAAAGTGTAACCAAAGTTTTGTTAAATCTCCAATTGGACAGGGTGACCCAAGAATGCCACTGTTGGCAGTCGCATGACTCGTCTGGTTTATGTCGATGTTAAGTGGCTCTATTTCAGTGCCATATAATGCAGTGAAGAAAAGTAAAAATATTTAAGGTGCATGATGTCTTTTTGAGATGAGCTTTCTTTCTGCAAAATAGTTTGAGTGCTGTTGCGTGAACTCTGTGTCCTGACGTGACTAGAAGACCCCTCGTACTGTAAGGGTATTACTTGACCTTTGGTGTATACTTCATAAGCATGCTGTAATTGTTGACCGGAGGGGTTGTTTATTGGATAATGGGTTAGTCCAGCAGTATTTATTGGCATTGAGTGGCGGGGTATTGGCGTGTAGTGTGCTGTAATTGTGTAATGTGGTTGCTGTGGTTGTGTATTGGTCGGACTGTTCATTGGCGTGTAATGGGATCATCCCTCTGTGCTGCTGGATATCATAAAACCCCATCAGTGGAGGGAGTGGATGATGCACCGGGAGATGAGAGGCCTAATCCTCTCCCTCTGCTTTCTGCTGGAGGGGGAACTCTCTCCCTCTCTCTCTCTCCTTGCTTCTCTCCATCACTCTCTCTCTCTCTCCCTGTATTATTATCCCATGCTTGGCGTCCTTCCCCTGCTTCTCCCAGTGCCAGCCAGTGGGTAGAAGAGGCAGCAGGGGAATTTAGTGTCTAAATATACTCACCATGGGTAAATATGTCCGCTCACACTGAGAGAGAGCAGAATAATCCTACAGGCCTGAGAGAGATTAGAGATTTCCATGTTTAATCCACTCTCCCCCTCCCTCAGGTTGGCTGTTAGCAAGTGGGTCCTCTCTGCTTGTCATGTTGTTCATTTTCCTGGCATATGATCAGGTCTTTTTAAAAGTTGGCCTCAACGTTCAATGTTTTCCATATACGGCAAGAGCGAGAGGACAGGAGAAAAATTGAAACTGTTGTTGTCATGACTCGCTCTACTTCAGCCAACACATTGTTTACCTCAAATGGGAAGATTTTAACCGTGAACAAAGGTTGTGAAAGTCAAATGTCAAGTCAGTAAAGTGATTATATTATATTAAGAGTTTATATTTAAAAATATATTTAAAAGAAAAAAAGTGGTAAAACGATATTTGACTCGTATATTTGATAACGATATTTGTTAACATGAGTTAACAATGAGAAATACTTCTAAAGCATTTATAATGCTAATTTCTACATTCACTGATACATTATTGTAATCAAAAGTTGTTTATATTATTTAATGCTAACATGAACTAACAATGAACAGTTGTATTTTTATTAACAAAAGTTAATAAATACTGTAACAAATGTACTGATCATTGTTAATGTTAGTTGATGCATTAACATCACATAATAACATTAACTAATGGTACCAAAAAGATTATTAATAAGCTAATAACTATAAAAAGATAATTAAATTAAGCTAAGAAAGTCAAAGAAAAATAAGCTATGAGCAGTAAAATAGAAAAGTACTGGATTTTATCATAAGTTTATCATAAATTTTGATGTGATCTTTAAGTTACAGCACAAGCAAGCATGGTCTGCTCAGGCTAATGACACACAATGTTCAACAGCGTGCCTTTATTGAACTCAGTGTGTAAACATACAACATTTCCTGCAACTGGAAATATGTCTAAAAATGCATAAAAGTGAAAATTGTGCATCAGTCTGTCCAAAAACAAATATGCAATGGCAGGTAAACAAATGTTCTGAGCAGGGTGACATAAAAAGCATATTTATTAAGTAATTTGGATTTAATTGCAGAGATTTATAATTTATTCCATTTGTCTATTTTTTTTTTTTTTTTGTCTGTTGTTGTTGTAAAAGGACACTATTGTTTTTATGTAGATTTCAATGATTTTGCATTATTTGATATTTCAGGTTTAGTACATTTCACATTGTTGCTAAATTGCAGGTTTTGCATTTATATTTTTAGCAGATTTAATTACTAATCTGGAATTTGAGATCCAGCAGCCATTAAATCCTCAGTCCTGGAGTCGTGAATGTGTCTCGTATGATACGGATGCTGCGGTGCTCAGTATGCAGTCAGAGTCAAGACTCTGCGGTGGCTCCTCAGTCAAAAACAGCCGCCCCTGTTTTTATGCAGACCTTGATTAGTTTACTGTCGCCTGATTAGAAATTAATTAAAATGATGAAACAGACTCCAGAGGGGAGGTGGAGGGACGCTTTAAGGGGGGGAGGGGGCTGATGACTTTCATACAGCCATTGTGCCTCAGTCCGAAGGGATGCTCTATGTGTGTGTGTGTGTGTGTGTGTGTGTGTGTGTGTGTGTGTGTGTGTGTGTGTGTGTATTTGTGAGCACAATAATCAGAATACCACTTATGGTTGTTAGAGTAAGGAAGAAGGCCGGTTATGCCGTGTGCGGTCCCTTCCCCCATCGCTTTGTGTTCTCTCTTTCTCTTCCCCACTCGTTTTCGACATTTCCTCACAGATTCTTTGCTTTTGTCTCCCTATTTCTTCTCATTTTTCTATAAAGCCTCTTTCAGTTTTTCCAACTCTAATCGGTTAGATACATTTTTAAATACACCATTTCAGTAGCCGTGGCTGTGTGCAACATGTTTGCAGTCTAATAAACTTGAGGCTGAACTCCTGAAGCACCAAAACATTGGCAGAGATACAGCTAGACCTGGAGTTAATTATCAAAATTGCTGTAGACAAGCCCACTAACATTATGTAATGATAAATACCGTGCCATATTAGGGCCTGATAACATCAATGTTGTGGATAGCAAGCAAATTGCCGCTCCATAAGCGGTTTATACAGCTGTTGCATTTCTGCATTTCACAGATGAATGAACCTGTAATTGGAGACTAATGAAGCCCGGAGGGGCTGTGTGGCACGGAGCGCTCACTTCGCTATTTATTTAACTGTGGACTCTTCAGATCAAAAGGCTCCTGTGTTTACCCCATGGCTCTGTGGATCATCTTTTCAATTTAGCCTGACAACCACTGAACAGCAATCCCTCAGAGACAGACTCAATCTCAAATAGGTGAAGAGAGAGAGTGGTTAGAAGCGAGCGTGTGTGTGTGTGTGTAGGAGAGAGAAAGGGAAAGGTGGAGGAGACAGCTGTAGTGGGTGGAGGGAGACACGGAGAGTATTGTTTTATGACAGGAATTTATTTGATAGAAAAACACAGGATTTGTCTTGAATTGTCTTGAATATTGACATGCCTGTCATGGTGTCAGATTCTTTAGTGGTACACTCGAGTGCTGCTGGGATTGACAATTCTCTCATCTGTTGCATGAAGTGCCACTGACGCAGAAACCACTGGTTGCAAACATAACTCTCAGATGTTGTTTGTAGGAGCATCAACTTAATGTGTGTGGTTGTTTAAAAGGACTGTTCACTGAAATATGTAAGTTCTGTCATCATTTACTCACTGTCATGTCATTCCAAATCAGTATGATCTCTTTCTTCTTGCAGAAAACAAAAGAAGATATTTTAAAGAATGTTTCAGCTGTTTATGCCCATACAATTAAAGCCAGAAATTCACTGTAAAAAAAAAAGATATAAATATTTCCAGTATTATGGGGTGGCATATGCCTGTATTATTATTTTTTTAAATATACTGTAACTGTATTAGGTGATATAATGTTAATACCAACAAAAATATGCTTTTTACCTCAAAATATACTGATAATCGCCATAATATTATGGGTGAATTCATCATCAAGACAAAATACCATCAGGGTAATATACATGATGACAGTAAAATAATGCAATAAACATTAACTACATAACACAAAACATTCTTACAGTCAGCAGTTTTTTATTGTACTGTGGCATTTAAAAATTTTCTGTGCAAAATTATTTTGTTTTTGTGTAAATGAACACAGTACAATGTAAGTTATGTTATGCAAGTTATGTAAAGTTATTCACTAATGTGCAAAGAGCCCAAATTATATCAGACGCCACATCAATAACATCCATCCTCAATGGTTTTTGAGTGTCACATGACTTGGCGTCATGACACAAGCATCAGTAACATCAAGGATGCGTCCCAAATCGTGTATTTGTGCACTATTCTACGCCATTTTGTAGTATAAATAGTGTGAGTAGTGCGTTCCAATTCTAAAATTCTAAATAGAATTCTATTTAACCGAAAAACGAAGTGTGGAACGTTGGACACTTCATGCACTCAACTGTCTCAGCTTTAATAACGTAGAGGAGGGGCTATCAGACGATGTTGGCAGATAAAATAAACGTATAAAGTTCATACACTACACGGTTGATAGGGCATAAGTACATAGTGTATAAGTGCATTATTTGGGACACAGCTCAAGTCTTATGTTATTGACGTGTCACCATTTGATTTGGGTTATTATTATTCCACCTTTATGTCCTTTTGGAAACTAGAAATGTTTGGACCCCATTAACTTTCATTGTACTGACAAAAATAGATGAAACATTCTTCAAAATATTGTGTAATGATGACCAAATGATGTTTATTTTTTGTCTCTCATTTATTTCTTTAATGAGGTCACATGTTATGACATCAGTTTAGATGGTGTTTTACCCTTTTTGGGGTGGATTTGGGGATGAGGAGGGTTAAAGTGTTTGGGAAATGGCCAGTGGAAGTGTAGATACATTCACAGCTACACACACTTGTGTACACGCGTCCCTCTATGAGCTGTTCCTGACGCATGGTGGTCTTTTTTAATGAGTGTGTAAAGCCTAATTGGAAAATGCTTTAAATAATTTCTAATTAGATGGAGTGTGGTTGTAATTGGTTTGGTAATCTCTGGATTAATTAGCAGTGCTGTGTAACGTGTGCATATGTGTGTCTGTGCATGTATTTGTGTTTGTGTGTGAATGGACAAATGAAGGGGTCTTGAAGGTTTCTTGTAGACCTCCAGCCACTCAAGGGCTTCTGTGGGAGCAGGAGGCCTCAACAGAGGCATCTTTGTTTGGGCTGTTGTTCTGTGGGTGGCCCTGTTGCACTGAGCGAGACACATTTATTAACCAGCATTAAACTGAGCCTATCAAAATGTTCCAAACCCAATCCTCTTGTCTCTTCTTCCTCCATACCTCACTTTTGCTTCACAAAAGTCCATCTGAAATCTGCTTCAATATGAGATTGGAAATGGAGCATTTTAAAACCGATCCTCTCAACATCTTCGATTTCTCTTCCTTTTTTCACCACTTCCCTGTACTACTCTCATCTCTGATTCTCACTGCCTCTCTCGTTCTCCATCCCTTCTCCTCCTCCAAACTTGGTATCCTTGCACACAGTGCTAAGTGGCCACTCGTGCTATGGATGGAGGAAATGAGGTGAGCTCTGGATCTCTAAAACTCCCCCCTCCTCTCATTACTCCATTCTTACCTCACTAAGAATTTCAGGAGGAGAAGAAAAGGAGTGAGAGGCCTCTGCACACTTGTTGCCACAAAGCTCTTATTTGAAATATTGCTTCATGAATTGATTCAAGGTTATGCTGGAGCAGAGCATCTAGAACATTTCAGGAATTAATCTCTGCTGTTTTTAGACTGATTTTCATTTAAATTCAAGTGGACTACAAGTGGACTTTATTGTATATCTATAGATACATTCTCAGGAAAAAGTTCACACGGGTGGTACCATATTTGTACCTTTTGAAAGGGTTCCACCCCAGAAAAGGCTTTTGAACCTTTTTTGTTGCATTTCTTAATATTTTGAACATTTTAGGGGATCTTTTCAGACAGTTTTCTGTTTCTCTGTAATGTAATTCTCAAGGAGTGTAACCGTTACTCACGGTTTGTTTTTATAGGTTTTAAGGTCGCTGTTTCGGTACAGTTTGGTATGTGCTATGTTCTGGGGAAAAAAGACTACTGTCAAATAAAAATAAAGAAAATAATAACATATAATGAAACTACAAGCAACAGCAAAAACTAAGAGAGCAAAGATACTAATAAAATAAATAGTGCTTTTCAGGTTTTTCAGGCATCGGAGTAGATTTCAGGTATACAGATTTGAATAAAGTAAGCCAATTTAAAATAGTATTGCAAATAATCTTCACTGTATAAATTAAATAAAAGTTACAAAAGCTATTGAATCAAGAGCAGTGAGTGATTTCCTTATCTTTTGTTGTTTGATTAACATTACAGCAGGAATATTAGGCTGCGATTCTGATATACATGCTTTGTCTTTCTCGACTGTTTACGTTCCCTTAACACACACTAATCTTCTCACAGCTTGCGCGGGTACTGATTAGCGTCTTCTCTTCTTGCTTTTTAATGTTTCAATTGGCAAGGCTTACATGAGTTAAGTTTAAACACAGATAATATGTTTCTGTCGTATCTATCGACAGAAACATACATTAGCTGAACTTTGTCTGTTTGTTTTATGTTTTGTTATTTTCAACAAACCATATTATAGATGTGTCGTCAGATTTAAGATGAACCGTGTTGCAAGTGCGTGCCGAACCGTGGGTGGAGAACGGTACAGTTAGAATTTATTTTTACTGAGAACCGTTACACCCCAATTATAAATCTCTCGATCATAATTTTCAACTCCACAAACACATACACCCCCACACTGATCCTGTCATTTTTTCCATTTATACTCAGTTTCTACTATTTATAACCATAAATTAATTAGTACTTAATTACACATCTTCTGAAGTGACATAGAGACTATGTATAAATATCTCAGTTAACCTAAAGTCTCATTTTTGGAGATGTTTCCAATTCTGTAGGTAAATAACTAGAAGAATAACAAAGTGCAGTAAACTGTAAAATGATGTACGATAATCCAGTGTGTTTGATCATGATAATAAATGTAAATAATATGATAACAAATAGGCTACTAGTTTGCAACATCAAGCAGCATAACGGGCTGTTTTTATACAGCTACAGTATAATAACTGGAAGTGGATGACACCATGAAGCCTTCCATTTTAGAAAATGGCACCTGCTTTTACATTAAAAATAAGGTGAATAACTTGAATGCAGTGTGTGTCGCTTTAGATAAGTGTCTGCCAAATGCATTATTGTAATATGAAGTTGTCCTAAAACAACTGCCATGTTCTTAACCTAAAGCTAAAGTATGTCTTAAGGCATGTTTTGTCTCTCGCTCGGCCCACCTTATTCCTGACCTGTGTGCTTTATTCTAGATCCTAATGCATATAGGGTATGGCTGCTCCCCTGGCCTTTTCCCTGACATTTATTGGGCCTGTGCAAGGACATGCCCTTTTCCCCATCTCCCCGGTTCCTCCCTGTTAATCGGGAGGGTGGATGGGGGGGTATTGGGGGGTGGCGAAAAGCAGGCAGATAAGCCCATTGTTTGGCCTGACAATGTCCTGATGATACGGCCAGAGAGGATCGCTAGCCTGCGCCTCCCCTTTCAGAGCCCGCCTGCCACCAGAGAGAACTCATTACTACAGAGCAACCAGGTTAATTAGCTCACAGAGAAAAAAAAAGCGACAGAGAGAGTGAGAGAAGACAGACAGAAAGAAGGGGGGAGAGAGAGAGACCTCAGGGTATCTTAAAGAAAAATAGACTGACATCTGTATTTACTCCAGAAATAAGTTTTTATAAACGGATTTCCTTCTGGCTGAAGGCTACTGACGTGAACGGTCACCTGCTCCATTACAGGAAGCTGTGAATTATGGGTAAAATCTAAACCTTACTGTCTGTCTGTCATAGGCTGTTAACTTAGTGGCCATGCATATTAAAAATGTTTCAGTTCCAAAGTTATGTCAGCAAATTTCATGAAACTGGTGTAGTTTAAAAACTGATCAACAGGGGGAGCTCTGCAACCCCACAACTCACAGCCCTAAGCAATAAATAACCTGCAATCAGAGGTCATCCACATGCACTTTATTTTATACTCACTGTTATATATGGATGGGCCCTGTCTTTTTGTGTCTGTACGTTTACAGCTTTATGTGTGTTCATCAGATGTATTTGGAAAGACCTGAACTAGAGCTCCTGTAGCTCAATAACACTAAACACACCAAGGTCCAATTCAGGCAGCTTTCATAATGAAAGAATAAATGCCTTACAGGGATAGTTCACCCAAAAATGAAATTACTGTCATTAATTACTCACCATCATGCCGTTCCAAACCCGTAAGACATTCGTTCATCTTCTGAACACAAATGAAGATCTTTTTGATGAAATCCGAGAGCTTTCTGATAGACCCCCATAGACTACACTGTTATTGACACTTTCCAGGCCCAGAAAGGTAGTAAAGACATCATTAAAATAGTCCATGTGACTACAGTAGTTCAACCTTAATGTTATGAAGTAACAAGAATACTTTTTTGTGCGCAAAAAAACAACAAAATAACGACAATATTCAACAATTTCTTTTCTTACATGTCAGTCTCTGACGCTGTTCACGTTGTAAACACAGTGCAGCCCTTCCGGGTTCTACGTCACACAACGCCGGCTCAGTATTGGCAGGATCCTGCGTCAACATCACACGCATTAAATCCTTGAAAGTTTGTGAATCTGGGGAAAAAAATGCAAGGCCCTGGAAGGTCTTTCTGGAAAAAATTCCTACTTCGTGGCCTATGCACACTAGCTTGCTTGATTTACGTTAGTTATGCGCATTTACGCGTAACGCTAAGTGTTTCCCGCGTGAGGTACTTTGTGTTGCCATGATGTTCACGCGCGCACAAAACTACTACGATGGAAGCTCAGTGTTTGGTGTTGGACACAACATCTGTGTCCCCACATTAAGTCCTTGAATTTGAGGGTATTGGACCTGGAAAGTTCTTGAAAGGGCCTTGAATTTGAAGTTAACTAAGGTGTGGGAACCCTGAGAGTCAGAGACGGACACGGAAGAGAAGAAATTGTTGAATAAAAAAGTTGTTATTTTGGAGGTTTTTTTGCGTATTCTTGGAACAACATGAGGGTGAGTAATTAATGACATTTTTGGGTGAACGAACCCTTTTAAATGCACTGAATGTCTGCTGTTGAATAACTGTAGAGGTTCGTTCCTAACATCCATGACTTTCTTTCTTCCGTGGAGCACAAAGAGGATTTTTTTAAAAGAATATCCTGGCCACTCTTGAAGTGAATGAGTCGGGGGCTGTCAAGGTCTGAAAAAGACAAAAAAAAAAGCGTCTTCTGAAGCAGCAAACACTGAAATGTAAGTCCTTAGCAAAGTCAGGGTTGTGAATCTTTTGATTTAGTATACAAATTCACCAGTGTGAATGATTTGTTCATGAATCGATTCAACTCACTGACTCAATGATCTGGCCACAGCTGTTAACATCTCACTGATAGAATGAATAAAAACTTCAATTTGAGTCTGTTCATCATCACAAAAAGTTATGAACTATTTATATGATGAGTCTGTTTGAAAGCTTTAGTCCCCATTCATTGTATTGCAGAGGCCGAACATTAATTACAAAATACATTAAAATATATGAATTACATTTACATTTATTTAGCAGACACTTTTATCCAAAGCAGCTTACCAGTTAGGAGTGCAAGTGGACTTAATGAGGCAATAATTCAAGAAGTTCTAGCAATACAAAATACTGAAAGCATAGAACACTTTTTTTTTATTATTATTATTATTATTATTGTTGAAGTCAGCATGATGCAGTTAAGTGCTTACGGAAGAGGTGAGTTTTTTTTTTTTAATTTGTCCATATAGGGTTAGGTCAGATTTATATGTATTTATTTATTTTCTTTTTAATGTACTTTTGTGTTCCATAGAAGAAAGAAAGTCATACAGGTTTGGATCGACATGAGGGTGAGTAAATGATGACAGAATTTTAATTTTGGGGTGAACTATCCCTGTCTTCAACAAACGTTCGGTAAAGATGCTGGATGAAATTTGTGGCTCGTCTTTACTGTATGCAGGTATCTATATGTATCCAAGCCTACATCAGTTATAAAAACTGAAAAGGTGAAATAGAAATCCATGTGTGTGCATCTGTGTCCACTTTTTGAAATTTCTGATAGTCAGTTTGATATCAGCTCGACTAAATATCTGTGTTTCTGCAGCACAGCCGTCTTAGTTAGACACTTGCCTTCATCAGTGCGCTCCGTAATTTGGATCACAGGGGGCGAGACACCTTTCAGCCCAAACACTTTGGAGCCTACATTACAGTACATTACTGAAATAGGGCACGACAACAGGCACCTGTTCAAGTCCTCTATAATCTTCGTCAGATTGACTCTTACCTCCCTCTCTCCTATACAATGCCATGAAGATGAGAGAGATCTAGAGGTGTTTTCTCCCCTTTCTATATCATTATCCAATCATTTCCCATGTGTCTGTGATCCTCCTGATGCAAACACATGCACTCTGCAGATGGAGAAATGATAGAGTTGGAGACGCCGCTAAACTGCGCTCAGATGTGAGGTGTTCTGTCCATTTGCTAGAAGTGCTTGGTCAAAATGTTTTTAATATGATTTAAAATCTGTGAGAAATTAGACCTGACAGTCAAGCAGAGGTTCTGCCTGAAGCACATAAGTAAAACCAGAAATCCAATGTATTTTTAATGCACACTTTTATATACACTCTTAAAAAATAAAAGGTTCTTAACTGGCATGTATGGTTCCAAGAAGAACCTTTAAAATCCATGGAACCTTTCCACTGCACAAAAGGTTCTTAATAGTGGAAAAAGGTTCTTTATATTATGAAAACGTTCTTTACATTTAAAAAAAAAACAAAAAAAAAACATTGTTCTTTTAAGAACGGTGAGCCCAAAATGGTTCTTCTATGAATCGCTCCAAAACCTCCTTTTTGGAATGCATGGAACTGTTACAATGTTCTTTATAGTGTAAAAAAGGTTCTTCAGATTATTTAAATAAGAAAAAAATTGTTATTTTAAGAACATTTCACCAAAAGGGTCTTTGGGAACCCAAAATGGTTCTTTAATGGCATGGCTGTAAAAACCTCCTTTTGGAACCTTTATTTTTAAGATAATTTTACCTGAAAGCAATACGATGAATTGTTTGAGAATATCCTGCTAAATGTAGAAAGGTTTCCCAGTGTGTTTCGGCCGTGTTTTTGTTCTGTTACAGTATCAGACAGGCAGCATGTGTGTCAAACTGTGAACATTATCTGCCTACCACAGTATCAGAGCACAATCCCATCAGTAGGCTGGTGTAAGGGCCTGTTTAAACAGCTGATGGGAAATAATCCTCTCAAATCCTGCCCTTTGCAGTGTTTACGGCCGTGTTTGTTGGTGCACGTGCCTGTAAATGAGGCAGTGTTTACCGGCTGCATCGCTTCTTTACCCCGGTTAAGTTACAGGTTTGATGGACTGATTTCACTTCTCCTTCCCCTCCCTACAGCCCTCCATCCATCCCACCCCCCCCTCCTTCTCCTCCTCCTCCTCCTCCTCCTCCTCCTCCTCCTCCTCCCCACCTTCCCTCCTGTCTCTTCATTCTCTCTTTTCTTTAGAAAGAGCGAGAGGAGATGAGTGGAGCAGAGCGAGAGAATCCACGGCCATTGTGTGTCAATCACAGTGTGTGTCATGGTCTCTCCCCTTTCTGGTGATTAGCTCTCTTAGAGCAGCTCCTCCGTATCTTCCTCAACAAATGCATCCAGTCTGCAGCCAGCCAGCGAGGCCTTGAGCATGAGCAGTACACACACACACACAATCCAATTACTCACCCTTTTTGTCACACCCAGCTAACACCACACAACACACTAACCGTACTATAAATTACTATGTTACCGTGCAGTTCTCCCACCGTGACCACGGAATGGGCGAGACGTTACTGCAAGGAATATCATGCAGTGTTACAGCTGATAATGTGCACTTTAACACACCCAGGGTCATACGGAACTTGGTTCACCACATGTCCGTAGTAGTAGTGCAATCCAATATGAGAATATTTCCAGTTTGGCTGATGTTTAAGGTAATTAGACGACTGTTTTAATGTGAGGTAAGTCTACCCGTAAAGCCGCTTGATGATCAAGGCGGTCTGACTCCAGCAGATACTCACTGGAACAGGTTATGGGGGTGTGATGGAGATGGTGAAACCGGTCTGTTCCTTCCGCCTTTGTGTGGTCTGTCAGTGAAACTTTATGGTCGTGAGCAGCTGGAACATATCCTGGTCCACAGCAGGAAATCTGGAAACAGAGGAGTTATCAAAAGTGCTCTGTTGTTTGGGTGTCATTCCCGAGGATGTGGTGAAAAAAATCTTGTCGCTTTTTGTTTCGGAGTTGCGGTGCATTGAGATGCAGAGGAGTGTGAAAAATGGGAGGGATTCTTCCAAAAGAACAACAGGCTTGAAAGTGATACTGTCCTGCAATCAGATCCATAAACTGGCACTTATTCAGATCATAATACTTGTAGACACCCAATCAGATTTGATGCGGTTAAGTTTCGAGTCCACTAAATAGTACTTTGCAAATAAAAGTATAAAAAACGCTTTATTTTAGCATTTGATGATACAGCTCATCTTTCCTCCATCGCCGAGGGCTGTTTGAATGAAAGCAACTGAAACAGAGTTCAACTCAAGAAAGAGGTCAAGATTTTCACAACATCTCTTTGTTCTTGAACATATTAACCTTCCTCTGCATTACATTAATCATGGAGGAAAGTACAAATTTACAGTGAGAAAAGTGAAAAATGTCTTACAAAAAGTACCACCTTTTAAAATTATTTGTATTTAGAAATAAAGAAAGACTGTTGTTTTCTTAGTAGAAAGATTTTCTATTTTTTCAGGCTGTTGCAGAACTTTTCATTGTTGAACGCAATTAAGCACTGATGATCCGTTCCTGTTTTCAGCTTTAGTGAGCATCAGCTTGGCTGAAGTTTTCATTTTTTTTAGGTTAGAGCTGAAATCTATACTGTAATCATGACCCGGGGCTGGAATTCCCATGCCAGCTGTGGTGCCATCTTACCAATAACAGAACAGCAGAAAATCTTCTTTTGTTTCCAGATGATCTCTATCTTAGATGCAGCAATGGGAGAAGATTATGAGGAGTAGAACACAACATGATGGCACATGAATTCCCCTGAAAATTAGCATTTTTACTGCGGTTCAAAGAAATATGCCTTTGATTTGGCCTTTTGAAGTTGAAGTTGCCATTACACTAATTGTTTTGAGCAAGAGTAAAAACACATTTATCTATTATCTATAAAAATCATCCTATAATTAAAAAATATATAACAAGATTAGTAGTACTTTGATGTTTGCTTGTTCATACTTCTTCCAAAAAAATAAAAAATTATGAACATTTAATGCATTAATCATGTTTAAATCAGTTCATCAATTAAAACATATTCCATTTCCCCCTGGGTGACTGTTGCTGATTTAGTTCTTTTTTATTATTATTATTTTTATTTAATTTTCTTAGTTCCAATTAATGCATGTAGGCTAAATAAACTAGCTTTAATAGTAATGAAAAAAGAAAGCCTTATTTTATGCCGCCTTTCGTGTATTTAAATTGTTTTGCTCTCCTATAATTATTTCTAAATCAGATAAAAAGGAGCAAGTGTTAAAATACTGAGTTTGAGCATTTCATTTCATTTCATTTTTTTTTTATTTTTTTTTTTTTTTTATTAATGCCCGATTCATTTCTGTCTCCTGTATCTAATAAATTGTGCCCCATAATTTATGTTAAATGGGTTAATGATTTAAATATTTTTGAGAAATGAAGTGTGAGCACCTCATACTCTCATGAGTGACTGAGCACCTGGTAAAAGTGATCGCGCGCTCGCGGTACTGACAGGCACGCGGATAAGCGGGATCACGGGGCTCGCGCTTGCGGCGGGACGCTCGCGCTGCTGCTGATACGGGAAGATTAGCGGTGAGCAGCACTTTCACTACACGCCGGTAATTTGGGTAATTTTATTGCAGGGTTTGTCTTTCCTGAAATTACGGCGCCAATGTCTTTGTGTGCGCTGTAATTTCCCTGTTTCCCTCGCCGTGATTGAAGTGAAATGGAGGCTACCGGCGCCCGTGTTTTCTCTCTCAGAGAATAGCTGCTGCCTCTCACAGTTTCCCCTTTTCCTCTTCTGCCTCTCCACCTCAATTCATTCACCTCTCATCGTTTCAAGTGAGAAATAGAGAGTGAGTGCAAGGCAAGCCGTTTACTTCGGAGGAAACTGAGACCGAAAAGTGAAGGCGAGAAAAATAAACGTTAGGCTACTTTTAAAATAACAGGTTGTTAAAAACACACACACACACACACACACACACACACACACACAAAAAAACATTAATTGCTGGCTATTCATCTCATAATTTATTATCTAATTGGTTATTTAAAATAGTTGTCGTTGTCGCTAGTTTTGAGCTGGATCAGTGAAACACCCTATATCTTTTTATTTAGCAATCAACAAAATGGCAGTTTCAAGGCCGTTGGCTTTTACCTTCATTTACTGCTTTTTGGAGAACAGAGAGCAGTCTATGAAACGAGATCCACTTATGTGAGGCCTTAATTGAAATATGGCTATTACATTAAAATCACAACCAATTAGCAATGCTGATTGCAGCAGAGTCAGACAAACATATTTTACAAACAGCTGCCCTATGGGGAGTGGCTGAAATATGTCACATGTCTAACTTTTCGGCACTGTAAAAACAAATATTGTTGGTTTTACTTAAGCTACCTGGTTGCCTTAAAATTTTGAGTTCATTGAAATTAATACAATTAAGGAGATTGGTCTAATAAATAGAAACTCAAAGCATTATGTTATCTGAACCACATTAATTATCGAAAGTTAATTTGATATTTAATTAAAAAAATAAATAATTTCTAGACTAGAAAAAAGAGAATCTTGCCACACACTGCAGTAATAGTCCATATTCAGAATGATATAAAAAACAAAACAAATGAATCTAAATCTGTTTAGAACATACAACTGGTTCTAAAACAAAAATAAATAGCCTAATTTAATATGCATTTTTTTTTTTTTTTTAGGTTTGTGCTAATTGATTTGTGTCATTGTCTAATCTAGTTAAATATCACAAGCCCAGCGGCTGAATACTGTCGATTTGGCCATGATGTGAAGTCTGGGACCATGAATAGTGAAAGCATATGGCAGGTTCTCCTATAACAAATAATGGTATAGGCCTACATTTTGTCCTGATTGTGGCCAAACTGTTAAAGCCTGTTCAGGTTTTGAAAAGAGGTCTGTGACAAAATGCTCTGTTCTTTACCATGGAGACCCGGGTTGCACACTCTCGGTTTCTCTGGTAACCGAGGCCTTTCTCCGTGGTGACGGCAGTTGAGCTCCCAGGGAGAGACAAAGGAGCGACCAGCACTGGTAATTTCTTATCTGGAAAAAAACCCATTAGTGCCTGAGTTTAACTGGAGCCCACTCAAATGTAAGGAGAAATTATTGGCATGCAGCCCTGCTTGATGGGTAGGAGGAGGGATGGAGGGGCTTGTTAGGCCTGTGTGTGTGTGTGTGTGTGTGCGTGCATGGGAGGGGTGTCCTTGTCTTTTCCTTAACTATATCAAAAACACACACATTCAAGTTGCTACTCTATAACAAACATACAGAGAGTTTTTTTTTTTTTTTTAAATAGTTTGCACATATTTTATTCTCTGTTATATGAGAAGAATAGTTTCTTAGACGGATTCCAATTAGATAAACAAAATCTAAATATATTTCAGATGTGGACATTAGCAAATTGCTTTGAGCATTTCAAAATTCAAAACCTTCAGAAGTTATTTTCTTCATTTCTCAAGATCACCTGAATCTGTGCAAACCCCCCCCCCCCACAAATAATCTAGATCATGAAGGAATGAAGTTTCATTTATTTGTGAATCTTTCCAACAGGCTTCCCATAAGGCTGTGATTAAGGAATAATCAGAAAGAGGGATGAAGACAGGTCAAGTGACCTTAGAAAAGAGTGATATTAACTTCTCTCCATATCCCCCAGAAATCCAGTGACCCCTCTTGTTGAAATGGCACAGCCAGCCCCTCTCCCTTAGCTCTGTCTGCACTGATGTGACATTTGACAGAATCGTTTGGAGAATATCTCTTTCTCGTTCCGGCTGCCATTCTCTCGTCTTTTTCTCCCCCTCTCTCTTCATCCATCTTGCAGAATACACATATTCAGAGGCAGAGTTGCACAAGCAGAGCATTTAGGATCAAGTAGCCATTAGTTGTTTTGAAAGGATAGAAGGGAGACAGGCCTAGGTTGACTGAAAACATTTTTACTCTTTTATTGTTATTTTACTCTCACTTATTATTAGAGCTTTCTGGAGAGAGCAAGATCCTTTCTGTATGTCAAGAATGCTCACTTGAATTCCTCACTGTTTTGAAATATAACACACGTGTAAGCTTGTTCGGTTATAAAGGAGTTTGTTTAGGTAAAATAGGCTTCGGACGAGGCACACAGCATGGGATTAAGGGAAAGTGTTTATTTTTATTATAATAATTTATTTTGCAACATTATTACTATTATTTGTCCTGCATGTGTGAGAGCATTCTGGGCCAGTTTGACAGAACTGTTACTTATCGTGTGAATATAACATATGAAAATTCTGCTGATTTACATTTATAAATGTATAAGATGCTATTTGTCAGCAAAATAATGTCATTCTTGCTAACATAGATGAGGTTTTATTGAAATTGCAAAATGGTGTGATAGTTTTCAAAGCATCAGTTTTGCACATGCCATCATTTTTCCAGCAGAAGTGCGTTTATGAAATTATCATTATAGCTGTATAATTTGCAGCTTGTTGCATTTTATCCCCCTGTCTTTGTTAAGGAAAACAAAACATTTTATAAATAAAGTTTAGATTAAATGAAAAATCTAAAAATGTATTATTCTTTTGTGGTGGAGCCAGTGAAAATGAGATGAGTATATTTGACATCGTAATTACTCTTTTTCAGATGAGAAAGTTGGTATGTACTGCAAAACATTTATGCTACAATGCAGTGTATTTAGCAGTTATTGCTGGGGGTAATGGCTAAACGGTGCTGAAAACATCACACCGTCACCCCTCTTCACCTCCCTCCCCGTTTCCTCCACCTCCTCACTGCCACCCCCAAATGTCCCAAAGTGTATCATTGCCCAGTCTTATCAAAGTCTAACAACCCCTCTCATTAATATGTAGTCCAGACTGCTGACTCCAATGCATCATTGTCTAGCTGTAGAAGGCGGGCTAATCACTCAGCTCCTATCAGCAGGCGGACAGAAGGCAAGCAATCATGTCTGTCAGCCAGCAGGGAATCATGGGAGATCAGGAGAGGTTAAACAAGGCTGACAGACATGATAATGACGACTCGGTTATAAATTAAGATGTGACGACGATAAAGAGAAGAACTGGCCAGAAAAGAAAAAGAACCACCTTGCACCATCTCAAAGCCTAAGAGCTCTGTTTTGCTTTGTGTATGAGTTTGTTGCACCATCATCATTTTCGTTGGGGAACTGAATGAGGCCGTCCTGAATCAGGACAGACATCTGATGATATGTCCAGCAAGTTTGCGCTATCTGACATGAGTCTCCTCTCTGACAAGAGACGGAATTGGAATTAGCGAAGGAAGGCGGAGAAATAGACAGAGGGGTTGAGGAAAGAAAGGGTGCAGTAATATGCTGTAATGAGTCGGGGACCATTTTGATTGCCAGTAGTCCAGTCGAGCCGCTATCTTCCTCTTAGATATAGAGGCAGGCAGCTGCGACTACTTCTTCCATATGGAGGAGATGGACTCTTATCTGATGGGAAGTTTTTCCAGTATATCTGTGTAATTCCAGATAAAGCGGATACAGAACTGACATTTTCCTTCTGTAGCGTGAGAGATTAGCATTGCAGGACCTTTAGTGAAAGCTGACAGGGAATTAGGAAAAGCCGGGGAAAAGTAATCCATCCTTTATTTTCTTTTGTTGCGTGATAGTCTGTTTGATCATAGCTGTGAGTACATGTGAGCTATATGAGATGCCTCTCTGTAATTGATAAGCTTCCTGAGGTGCAGCGGATTTTGCTGAGAATGATTACATCACTCAAAGCGCTGTAGCTCTCTGATCTCTCTCTCTCTCTCTCTCTCTCTCTCTCTCTTTATTTATGAAATCTCCATTGTGTTTGTGTCTCCGTTTGTCTTAGTGTGTCCGTTTATTTGTGCGTGTCAGAGGTTATTCCCATTTCCTGTACTTCAAACTCTGTCTCAACTGGGGTCAAAGGTTAAAGGGACAGCGCGGTGTTTCACGCCCCTCTCATCCTCCATTTGACAGTAAGTACTCTCAGCTCGCTCTTCCGCACCACCACACCTCTCTCTCATACACACTACAACTGACATGAGCGCTCGGGCACTCAAATGCACACACAAACAAACACACACACATTGTTTGACCTATTGAAGAGGCCTTCTCAGGCTGAAATCAAAATAATTTGGCAGTTTTCAGTCGTTCAGTCGTTCTGGCGGAGATCTGTTTCACTTCAATATTTTCTTCTCTCTTTTCTCATCAGTATTGTTTGAAGTATTTTTTCGCCCCAGTGAAAGTTATGCTGCTGTTTGAGCAGATTACATGATCTCTGGAATGCTATTTTTTTTTTTACCAGAGAGTGAGTCGAAAAGGCATCTCGGAAAATGAAAATTGGTCAAACTCAATGTCCTTCTTCTAGTTATGGGATTAATGATTTTTTTATTCTATTATGGCAATTGTGAGTGAGAGAGAAAAGGGATGGGTGGATGGATGGAGAGAGAGAGAGAGAGAGAGACAGACTGAGAGAGCTTATGGAGGCAGAGATATGCTGCTGTCGTTCATTTTTAAATTCCTGGTTAAGGCAGCAAATGTGGTCAAGATACTTAATTGCATTATTATGCAGGGCAAAAACTGCATAATGTTGAAAACATCTAGATAGATTCAGCAGGAAATTACAAATGGAAAGAGTCCAGAAGCCTCCCACAACAAAGGCTTTCCTTCATTTAAAAGAAACAGCAAGAGCTCTCAATAAAAATCATATACACAAATGTAAATTCATTGCGCACCGACTCCTCCGTCGATCTTATTCTTGCGAGTGTATACATTTTGTAATAACATTACAGTGTTTTTTCCCTCCATTGATGCAAATGACTAGGAAATATTAAATGCTTTTGGCTTGTAATGTGGGACAAGTGCCTCCAATCTATTCACAACCACTATACTGAAGGTTAAGGAGGACAGTACAAGGCTTTGCCAACTTTGATTCAACAAATTCCATGAATTCTCCATCTTCTTTAATCTGCAATGTCAAAGATTTTAGAAATGTTGTTTATTTACATTTATTTTAGCAGGAATGCATACGTCCTTAACCTTAAAACTTTGTGCTCACCCAGAAATTGTATAAACTAATTTGATTCCACTTTTTATTTGGTGTGCCTGTTCATTATGTATTTATATAATAACTGTCAATGCAACACCGAAACACTGGCTTTTACATTATTCTTGTTAAAGAGCATGAATTTATTTTAAATGGAACTGCTTCACATGTGATTCATTTATGTGAATGCAGTTTATTTTAAATAATATTTATCTTAATTTAAATACTTTAGAAAAATTTATCGTGAAGTAAATTCTTTAATTAAAACCATATTAAGTAACTAGTGCTCTCATAGCCGTTGCAACCTTTTTGTTCAAACAGTGAAATTAATTAGCAGTTTTAGAAACTCAAAATGTATTTTCTGGTTCACTGCGTCGATCAGCCCAGGCCTTGCTTAATGGAAGAGTTATCTATGAATTAGAATGTCAAATAAGCATCATTATTGCAGTAATGATTTTAGCACAATATAGATTATTAATTCAATATAATTGAGTGCATAGCTTAAATATTAAATAAGAAGGGTATATAAAGCTGCATGTTTCAGATCTTTCAACAATGTGAAGTTGATTTCTCCTGCCATGCAAATCTGCCCCTACTTTTTGGTAAGGATTATTGATACTGAGTTGGCGAATGGCACTTGTGCTCTTTTTGTAAGCTTTGGCAGAGGCTACATCAGAACCCGATTTGAGCTAGATGTACAGTAAATATGTGGTGTGACAGGTCAGAGTCCATGGTAGATTTAGATCTAAACTGAATTAAAAAGTTCCATTTTGGAGGCTACTGTACACTTTTTGTTGCAGACTACAGCTGGGAAGACTGATATGTGATTTTGATTGAGGTTAAACCTAGATCTAGTAGCCGTCCGCTAAGGTGAAGCCCACCAGGCATATTGGTGTGTGGAATCTGAATGCTAAATGAGCACATTTTGATGTTATATATCTCAGAAGTTTTTTTTTTTTTTCAGAAAATGCTTTACAAATGTCTCAGGCAGATTCATAACCCAACGTCACATCTCTGGTTTGAAATCTAAATTGTTTTGGAGACAGTTAAATGATTTCCTTGGAATATAGAGTAGGTTTGAGCTTATGCAGCAGCCTTAGCAGCGACATGCTGGTTTTTTACAGTTGGAGATTGGGAAGGGCCATTGAAAGGTGGATTTTGTCATTGTCAGCAATAGTTGAGGATCTCATTGGTCTAAGTGTAGCATTGGCAGATTTTCATACTGTAAAATCTGTACTCTATTTTAAAAGCATCTTCCCACATATCTGAGTGCAATACAGTTAGCAAGTCAAGTTATCTTTACAAAGCCAGCAGACCTTGAAATTCGCACCATACCTCCTATTGATCTAAAACCAATAATTCATTCCTAAATTAATAGCAAATGGCAAAAAGAGTGGAATATGTATACCATGAATAAACTCAATGAAATCAGCCCCAATATTGGGAGAAGAAGCTTCTATAAATTTTCAAACCAATGGGACCAGATTGTTTTTTCCCGGTCCCGAATAGGCCATTCCAAGATAACACACACACATTTTTTAAAATTAGGAGAAGATCCACCAACATGTTCTTTCTGTCAAAACCCTTTATCCTGGAAGCATGTTTTATTAGATTGCGCTGGTTTTAACACTGTGACAGACCTTTTTTTTTTACTCTGTTAACACTCGTGAAGAAAAATTGTAACAAAGCTTAACCAAATACAGTTTTTCTGTAACAATAGATTGTAAAAAACTGAAAAAGTTTTACCAGAAATTGTCTCGCCATGAAAAGCTGGCAGGGTTAAACAAACAAACAAACAAACATCTTTACAAAGCCTATCCATAAACATTGACCAAATTAGCTGATACTAACCTCCCCTCCTGCTCTTCATGATATTCTTCGTTCTCTGAACCTGTTTAATTGAATATCAATAAACCCTGAACCTGTTAGTAACTGTTACCAGAATCATATCTGACATTGAAACGTTAGAAAGATAAGCTTGTTTACACCGCATAACTTGTGCTGGAATTTTGTTTTGACTTCGTCACGCAATGTTATTAACACACTCAACGAATGACATTTTCCAATACTTTCCAGAGCGTTGCTTTAGACATTCAATCTGATATGTCCTTAAAGGATGAAAGCAGTGAGAGTACAGATGAATCGGGTTAATTAAGTCTCTTGCTATCTCCGAGCGCAGTACAGTTAACCCTTGTGGCGATATTGATGAGCACCGTCTATTATTGACTATTGACTGGATTTTATTCCAATCAGGGGGTAATTACGACCCTAAATCCTGCGTGGGGGGGATCAATGATCTGGGTTTCAATGCATCAAACATCACTGCCTGTGCTGGTGTAAGTAGCATCAGTAGGGGTGACAGATGTCCTGTCTGCTCTAAGACTCCCTTAATCAAATTGATTGTTTCGGTTACATACGGAGAAACAACAAGAGGCAAAGGTGAATGTATCCAGTCTCAGTGAGCAGACAGAATAAGCTGTCAGACCTAATCCTATAAACCTGCTCTCAAGACACAGTGTATCAGAGCCGGCACCTGGGGAACAGGCCAATAGACCGCCAGTCAATAAGTACGCTTGAGTTTAATCACAATTTGGATGCATGAGAAGCTCTTGAAAATCTGAGGAGTAAAAAGCAGAAATGTGTTTACAACACAGTGTCTCTGAAACGCTCGAAAAATAAGAACTTGACACAGTAAATGCTGTATATCTGGAACAATTTCCTGCGACCTTACCGTTATGCACTTTTTTTATGCTCATATGTACTTGTCATGTGGTTTGTGGTTTGTGCAGAAAGAGGTAGATATTGAAAAGCTGCTAGAAAAATGTAAACGATGAAGGTCAAAGAAAGATAAAGATAGAGGGCTGAAAATGGTGTAATGGATTGAATATGGTACATACAGTAGGCCTATGTTCATGTGAGAGAGGGAGGGTAGAAGAGGGAATGAGGAGGGGTGCAGATTTGAAAGAGGTCTGACAGAGGCGCCCCATCAGCAGCCCCAGGTGTCAGTTGGTGAAAAGGCGGAGATTCAAATTAGAAAAATTAATAACAGTGTGCTAGATGGGGAAGGAAAAAAACACATATTTTGGAATACAGCTGTGACAAGACCAGAGGAATTAGTCCAATTTAAAGTGGTAATTGCTCTGCTAATTTCTTCTTCAATTTAACTAAGGATGATAGCATAAAAGCTGGAGACTCAAGTTTAACCCTTTCAGAGGACCTCTCTTTCTCTCCTTCACACACATACACACACTTGGTCTGTGTAAACCCTTAAAATCTATTTTCTGATCCTTAATCCTCCTTATTCTTCTTCTTCCTTGACTTCCTTTTTAACCCCCGTTTTGCTTGTTCAATCTGAAGCAAATTTAATATGTAACGTGATGATGAAACCCATACACAGAGAAAACAAACAAACGAAGCAGAAACTGTTTCTGTCTGTGAGGGACAACAATCTTTTGTTATCCTTCAACTCTCAATGCTTCTTTTCTTTTCAAATTTTCTATTCTGAATTGAATATCCCAATAACTGCTTGAACAGTATAATCTTGAATTTGAAATATGTAAAGACGTGTAAGTTTTAAATGCATTTTCTCCATGACCTTTTGATATAGTACAGAATTTTCCATTTTTGGTGGTAATTGATTTTCTTTATTATTATTATGATTCATTGCTGGATATTGATGTTTGAAAAATGGCTATTTGTTAGTATTTTTAATCGGTTTTCTTTTGTGGAAAAACCTTACCTTTTGCTTTTATTCAAAACTCTAAACCTAGATGTAGTTTGTGATTTGTTTGACCTTGTTGTGAAGTTTTCATCCTGTGACTGATGGCTTTCTGATCGCTCTTACAAAACTCTAATTGGTCTGAAAGGCTGTGTATTGAATTTGTTTCTCATCAAGTACTAGAATTGCTGGGATTTGACAAGGAAACAATCAGTAATACTACAATGGGATACAATGGCTTGTCTTTGAGGAAACTCTAAATTTGATTAAGGGTAAGCATCGTCAGTTTGATTTCACATTCATCTCCATTTTCTTCTGACCATATCAAATGTATAGTTTTTAAATTGAATCTTTGAATGATTATTTAATGATAAAATCCATTAATGTTTTGTGCACAAAATAAACCAAAGGAGAGAATAAAACAAATGTAGCACTTTTCTATATGTCAGTCCCATTTATCCTATTGCTGTCAGAGATTGAGATAAGTGTTTGCGAGACCAGAGGAAACGACTCATGACATGGTTCTGTGTGAGTTCAGTCAGTCACTTTAATTCCCATCTGTCATGGTTAGTTTCACAGTTGTCATCTGTTTTTCTGCTGCCCGGCAGTCTCACTGTAACCTTTAACCTGAATGCATTCTAGCTAAATCACATTAGCAGCCCCAGTGTTCTTTAGCTTCCCTTTGAACCAGCTGAGTAAGACATCTGTCCCGTTGTGTTCTAGCTCGACGCCCTCACTTGTTTCCTCATGCTCCCTGTCTTATCTGATTTTATGCTTATTAGGTGTCAGCGCGAGGGGCCGGGAGCTAACGGCCAAAGTTCAGCTCTGTCTGAAAAAAAAAAAACGGCGAGCGAAGTAAGATTTCGGTTGTCGCATTTCAAATGAGAGCGATTTGTTCATCCCCATCAGCGTGACACGGCCTTTCTCTTCGACTTTATCAGTTACAAATGTCAGCAAGGAAACAACGTACCCGATTCCTGCATGGCTAATTGTTGGGCCTTTATTAGCCTTGCAGAACAAGGTGTGCAACTGAAGAGCTTCCATTCAGGGAGCTTTCAGAGACCGTGATGCAGCGAGTGCCTAACAGCAGATGCAAATCTAAAGAACATGCGATTCCTATTCAGGTGCATCTCTCAGAGGAGCAAGGGGGTTGTTGGTAATGGGACAAGAGTGTGCATAAGTGTAATGGGGGGAAAATAATAATATGTCCTTAAACATTTTTGTCGCATTGCGTTCCTGTCTTAAATCAAGGTCGTTAAGGACCTATTTAAAGCCCTTGTGCTCATAGTTCCATTGCTTTTATGGTTTATATATATATATAATGTCATTATAATGTTTTTTTGTGCGTTTTTTTGGATACGTGTACCATTTGCTGCATAGGATTAAGTGCTCACCTCCTCGGTGGGTTGATTTACAAGCACCGTCTTCAGTCCAATAGAAATTAGGTCTCTATTTTATATGGCCACAATCAGAAATGACCTTTTTTATTAATTTAACTCTGTTCTATTTTATGTTAGACCTCCTTTATGTGGCTGCAGTAGAATTCAGTAGGAAGCCTCATCTTTTGCTCACCTAAGTCATTTATGAAAACAACCCTATTGAGAAACCATTTAATTCAATTTATATCTGGTTTACATTTGTAATTGTATATACTAATATACTGCGAAATGTAGTTACCTTTTCATGTGTCACCGCAGATCTGTTTTCAGCCAGAAAATAAGGCAGCACAAACATACTGTACACATACACACATACTGTACACACACACACACACACACACACACAACTGCTCTTCTGCATAGCTGGATGGCAGCTCTATTTGGTGTGGCCTGTGGTGCATGGCAATTTTGTTCTGCGTTACAGTCAATACTGATGTCTCCATCTGAAATAAACATTGTCATTATCGGTATTCACAATGGATTAAATTACCTCAAGCTTCTCTATAGCAGAGCTCAGCACAGCGTCTTATTGTGTAGGTAACAATGGCTGAGAGATGTGCGCGCCCAGCGTTTATCACTCCACCGCTGACCTGTAGATTAACGCCGGGTCTCCATTCTAACGAGTGGCAGAGTTCGTGCTGCTACGCGATTATGTGCTTGCCGTAAGCAAGTTTGCTCCTCAGGCCTTGAGAAGACAAAGGAGCTGCTCGTGTATTCTCTTCTAGATTTATTATATGCAACGGTACGCCATACATTGGTGTGCGAGAGCAGATGCAGGCCTCACCTGTTCGGGCACATGTATTTCAGTAGCTCATGAGAACATAATTCCTCTCTTTGGACTCTGAATGGACCTGTAGCAGAATGAAGCTGTGGCATTCTCAGCCCATCCGAGACTATATTCCCTTGAACAATGGTGCAGTAGTGCATATTCCACTCAAGGCCGGGGCACCGAACTCATTATGGGGTCACAACGCTGTATAATGGAAATTTAGTCAAGGCCACATGACTGAGAGAGTGTGTGGGTTGAAACCGTCAACCTGAGGACACGCACAGACGCAACCCTTCGTTTACTCTTCATGAGACTGAACCCAAGGACAGGCGCCATTCAAACACCGCTCTCAGAATTCACATTCAAACCGCCACAGCTCTCAATTAGTGTTTAGCTCATGAGAGCCACCTTGAGCTAGCATGAGAGGAGAGGTGGGTTTCAATATGGCCCGACCGCACAATAAACGGGTAAAAAGTGGGGGGTGATGGTGTTGAGGCACAGCAGAGGTGGGCTTACGTCATGTCACGTTTTCTTTTTCTTTGTTTACTTCTCAGTTCACTCTTTTGTTCATTATTGGCATCTACCAAGTCCCAAGAAAGCTCATAAAACCAAAGAAATTTATTTTTAATGGCATTTTCATTGAAATTGCGGTTCATCAAAGCATTATACAAATATGCTCAAAATCTGATACTACTACTACTTTTTGTTTTGTCAGTGTAGTCCAGTGATTCCCAATCATTTTTGTTACAGACCAACCAGGAAGGCTCATTAGGGGCATCTCAAAACAAAATGTCTCCATATATTGACACTCTTATTTTATACTATTATGGATCTATATAAATTATCCTTACCTGCAGTAAAGAGTCTATCACAAGCTTCACATGCAATAAAAAGCTTCTTAGGCATTTGCTAGTTTTGTTTCCGAAGAATTGTAGGAAATATCCACATGACCTAGCACTTTTTTTCTGACTACATTTCCCATTACTATTTCAGTGAGAGAAACTGCTGCAAATGCTTCAGTGCATAAATGAACAGTTTGAATGAATCAAACTGAACTGCGAACATTTCAAATTTCAGACCTTTTTGCCAACCTGTTTGATCAAAAGAGTGATTGGCTGATAGAAAACATGACTTGATTACTGAAATATTAAAGAAAATGATTCTCAGGTCAATGTACGATAATCTCCATTTATAAGAATTTGTTGTGTTGCCCCTGTGCTCAAGCATTTTCATAAACACTAAATTAGAATTAGGATGAACAGAAATGTGAATTCATATTATTCTGGATATCATACTTCATTATCATTCATTTATATTAAAGTGCCCATTATTACAGCTATTACAATTGCAATAATGTACAACTAAAAACTATTGTGAGTTACCTAGAATCATACATTTTCTTTAAGACCTAACAGTGAATGTTTTTAATTATTAAAAATGTTATTTTAATTATTTATTACAAATAAAATTCAATTATTTCATATTTTCTTTCTTATACACTTTTTTAGGAAAGAGTAATTTTGTAAGAGTAATTTTGCGTCATTTGGTGTCATTTGCTTGCTGTTATTTTTAGCTGTACAAAACGGCTCATTATTCTGCTTATTGCGAACTGGTATTTCTTACCATATTATTTTAATGTAGTGTCTTAATTATACACACTCTGGTTTGGAGCGCAAACAGTTTGACAGTTTACTTCACTTTGATATATCCTTCTTGTTATTTCCCTATAGCGGCTAATAAATTGGAAGTCTCGCACATTCACAGAAAACTCCTTCCGTGTTGAAAATTAAGATTGATTCAACTAAAAGGT